>NC_079193.1:32242498-32842498 GCF_029499605.1 Hyla sarda
CCCCAGTAGGTAGTTTGCCCCCCCCAGTAGGTCGTTTGCCCTCCTGTAATTAGTTTGCCCCCTAGTAGGTAGTTTGCCCTCATGTAGTTAGTTTGCCCCCAGTAGGTAGTTTGCCCCCCAGTAGGTCGTTTGCCCCCCAGTAGGTCGTTTGCCCCCCCAGTAGGTCGTTTGCCCTCCCCCAGTACGTCCTTTGCCCCCCTGTAGGTCGTTTGCCCTCCTGTAGGTAGTTTGCCCTCCAGTAGGTAGTTTGCCCTCATGTAGTTAGTTTGCCCCCCAGTAGGTCGTTTGCCCTCCCCCAGTATGTCGTTTGCCCCCCAGTAGGTCGTTTGCCCCCCAGTAGGTCGTTTGCCCTCCTGTAGGTCGTTTGCCCTCCTGTAGGTCGTTTGCCCTCCTGTAGGTAGGTAGTACCTATATACTGCACTGTGTCTGTGGCCCTGTTGTCTGTAAAAATGTTACTCTGCTCCTACTTCTCCTGCGCCCGTGTGCTGCTGAATAGCTCCCCTGTCCATAACACGGCTTCTTATGGAGCAGCATGTGAGGATACATATCAGTTTGCTTCCTCTATATCAGTGCTCTTCAACTTGCGGACCTCCAGATGTTGCAAAACTACATCTCCCAGCATGCACGGACAGCCAACAGAAGGCTATCTGGGCCGAAGGCTGTCTGGGCATGCTGGGAGTTGTAGTTTTGAAACAGTTGGAGGCATCCTGGTTGGGAAACAATGACATGTGTAGAGAGGATAATGTCATTTTTTCCAGCTGAGACTTGGAACATTACAGTTCGCGAGTTCGCTCTGTGCGTAATGACGGGCGATACGGGGGACGGAGCAGCGTGACGTCATGGTGCCGCCCCTCGTGACATCACGGCCCGTCCCCTTAATGCAAGTCTATGGGAAGGGGCGTGACAACCACCACGCCCCCTCCCATAGACTTGTATTGAAAGGGGCGGGCCGTGACATCACGAGGGGCGGAGCCGTGACGTAACGATGCTCCGGCCCCTGTACCGCCCATCATTACGTGCAGAGTGAACTCGCTCTGTGCTGTAATGAGAGCGCGGTGCCGCAGCGGGACCGCAGCGATCTGACATCTGATCCCCTATCCTTTGGATAGGGGATAAGATGTCTAGGGGCGGAGTACCCCTTTAACCTTCAGACCTGCAACTTTACTTACCTTTTGGAGATGATGTCCAAGTTATTTCATATCCATTTCCAGAAATGACAGTATCAGATTTGAAAAACAGATGAAGAACATTATTTTTAGGAAATATTGGGTTCGGGAAAGCGGTATTACAATATGTATCAAGAAGCGGGGAATCACGAGTGCTGCCATTTCTCACCTGCAAATGACAAGATGTATGAATTTCACTTATTTTAATATTACATTTATACCAAAATTAGAATGAAAGTATTAAAGGGGTTATCCAGGATAAAAACTTTTTTTCATATATCAACTGGCTCCAGAAAGTTAAACAGATTTGTAAATTAGTTCTATTAAAAAATCTTAATCCTTTCAGTACTTATGAGCTGCTGAAGTTGAGTTGTTCTTTTCTGTCTAAGTGCTCTCTGATGACACCTGTCTCGGGAACTGTCCAGAGTAGAAGCAAATCCCCCATAGCAAACCTCTTCTACTCTGTGCAGTTCCAGAGACAAGCAGAGATGTCAGCAGAGAGCACTGTTGTCAGACAGAAAAGAACAACTCAACTTCAGCAGCTGATAATTATTGGAAGGATTAAGATTTTTTAATAGAAGTAATTTACAAATATGTAAAAAAGAAAAGGGAATTGTACCATAACCTCAAGGCCAATATCAGATTTACTGATACATGATGGATAATTAAAGGAACCGTGCTTCATATTTATGATGACAGCAATAGATATATTTATTAACATACATATAACATAATATGATATATTGTAAAATCTCCTTTCACAGGGCCCTTGTGAGGAGATAAATGCAATAGATGATTGTTAAAACTTAAAACATAAAACAGCACCACTGTGTGCAATAATCAGAGGTAAAGTCCGTTAATCCGACGTTTGTTAGTTCAGAATGTAAACTTATCACAGTCGGCAAATGAAGATAGTGTTATATGCGGACTCCGGTCCATGCATTGGACAACAGTAGAATATATTTACCAGCTGGATGGATTAGCCAGATTAATATTTCCAGAGTATTGGTGCCGGAAATCACCCGTCCAAAACGGGGTCTGGATGCGCTGTGTATGGGCGCTGGTGTGCGCTCCTGCGGCTGGTCTGCCTGCCACAGACCTGGTGGAAGCCGCTATTGATGGTAAGAAGAAACACAGCTTGCAGACATCCGATGGCCAAACCTTGTGGAATTGCTTGGTGTCTGACGTCAGTCAGGTAAGTAGGCTGGATGGATGGCAACTGCGGCTGTAGTAGACAAGCAATGTCGGACTTGTAATAGCGGAGATGTTTGCTAATAGACGTTTGAAATCACAGTGGTGCGTTATTAATGCGTTAGTTCAAGCTTCTAGACGCGTTTCGACCTATTATAACGACCCTTTCCTCATTAGAAGTATATGAGGAAAGGGTCGTTATTACAGAGTACTCTGAAACGCGTCTAGAAGCTTGAACTAATGCATTACTAACGCACCACTGTGATTTGGATGGTCTATTAGCAAACATCTCCGCTATTACAAGTCCGACATTGCTTGTCTACTACAGCCGCAGTTGCCATCCATCCAGCCTACTTACCTGACTGACGTCAGACGCCAAGCAATTCCACAAGGTTTGGCCATCGGATGTCTGCAAGCTGTGTTTCTTCTTATCATCAATAGCGGCTTCCACCAGGTCTGTGGCAGGCAGACCAGCCGCAGGAGCGCACACCAGCGCCCATACACAGCGCATCCAGACCCCGTTTTGGACGGGTGATTGCCGACACCAATACTCTGGAAATATTAATCTGGCTAATCCATCCAGCAGGTAAATATATTCTACTGTTGTCCAATGCATGGACCGGAGTCCGCATATAACACTATCTTCATTTGCGGACTGTGATAAGTTTACATTCTGAACTAACAAATGTCGGATTAACGGACTATACCCCCGATTATTGCACACAGTGGCGCTGTTTTATGTTTTATATTTTAACAATCATCTATTGCCTTTATCTCCCCACAAGGGCCCTGTGAAAGGAGATTTTACAATATATCATATTATGTTATATGTATGTTAATAAATATATCTATTGCTTTCATCATAAATATGAAGCACGGTTCCTTTAATTATCCATCATGTATCAGTAAATCTGATATTGACCTTGAGGTCATGGTACAATTCCCTTTTCTTTTTTCCAAATTTATATTACACTTAAGGTGGAGGTGTTCAGCCATATTGTACCTCGGCTAATTAATTGTGAGCTGCACTGCCAGTTGATATATAATTTTTTTTTTTCCTGGAATACCCCTTTAAGTTGCGCAAAATGACAGTAAACGCACTGAAAACCAAATGTAGTCGATATCAGGCTACGTTCGGTTCACTGCACTCTGGCCCGTATGACAACAAATACCCCGGACATTGGCTATTTCTCAGGTGTGAATGTAGCCTGAGGCTATGTTCAGATGGCGGAATTTCCTTGCGGAATTCCGCTGAAGAATTCTGTCAGAAATTCCGCCAAAATTTACTGCCCATTGACTTTAATGGGATTCCTTTGTCCCGCAACGGCAATTCCGCTTTCCACAAAATTTAAAGACCTGTCTTTAATTTTGTGGAATTCCGCAAAGGAATCCTAGTTAAGTCATCAGCAGAATTCTGCGCTTTGAGAACTCAAAATTCTGTCGGAATTCCGCAATTCTGTTCAGCAAGCTTTGCAAGAACGGAAATTTGTGCAGAATTTTGGCTATTCCGCAGTTTGAACATAGCCCTAGGGTAAGGTCAAACTTAGAGCATCCGCAGCGTATTTGACGCTGCGGATGCGCTACTGAGCCTCCCTATGGTCAGCCATGTTTCCTCCTGAGTTGTCTGCTCGTAGCAACAATCCGCCAGCACAGAGGGAGCTGCGAGTCCCGTGTGGGCATGTGCAGTTTACTCAAAGACATTGCGGCCGCTGTAGACGGCTATGCATTCTGTGCGGGGTCCGCAGAATGAATGGACAGGTTAATTCTTTCCACGGACATTGAATTTGGAATTTCCTCGCCGAAAACATCTACCATGGAAATTCCGCCATGTGTGCAGCGCAGCAGAATCCTGTTGAATCTCAAAGGGAAACTGCTGCAGCAGAATTTCCGTGCAGAATTCCAATGCGGAATTCCGCATGGAAATTTCGAAGTGTGAACATAGCCCTAGGGTTCTCATTCATATCAATGGAGACAGCAGTCAGGCAGAATTACTTCTAAGGAGTCAAAACATCCAAAATTTTCTAGGCGGAATGAATTGAAGAAGAGGGATATTGGGTGGTTCTCCGGAGCTCTGAGAATTATTTCACATTCCACTTTGTGTGGATAAGTCCCCGGCCAGCCTGGACTTTTTAGGTAACCGAATGACTGGTTGTATTCCCGGCTACAGTCTGTAAAAAGAAGAAAGGTTCATCATTCTCTAGAGCAGTGGTCTCAAACCGTGGCCCTCCAGATGTTGCAAAACTTCAACTCCCAGCATGCCCGGACAGCCGTTGGCTGTCCGGGCATGCTGGGAGTTGAAGTTTTGCAACATCTGGAGGGCCACGGTTTGAGACCACTGCTCTAGAGTAACTACAGGGTACATTGGTAATGGAACAATATGCACTAGGACATGTATAATACTATCATATATCACCAAATAAAACCTATGGCATTATATCAGATAAAAATAATAGACATGTTAATATGCTAAAATACAGAGGGGTAAATTGAAGCTACGAGGTCCAATACGGAATCTGCAAGAGGTCTCCCCCCCCACCCCACCCCCACCCCCTTACCATGTATCATTTATAGTCCTCGTGTCTGATCATGTGACAGTGGGCTTTTTGGCCACCGATCTTTGACCATGGAGGGTCTAGTCTTGCACCCCCCCACAGATGAGCACAGTACTGACCCCATTATTGTTCATTTGGCTTGTTTGGACAGGTGGCTACGTCTAGTACTGTGGCACAGTCCCATTGAAGTGAAGCCACTTATAGATAGTAGGAAAAATCTGAGCTTCTAATCTAGGCGCTGGTCCAGTAGGATAGAAATGGTGCAGACACACAGTATTTGTCCTAAAATCTGGTTTACTTGCACTACAGCAACGCGTTTCTGGTCCGTAACAGACCCTTCGTCAGGCATGATGCATCTAGCCTGATGAAGGGTCTGTTACGGACCAGAAACGCGTTGCTGTAGTGCAGATAAACCATTTCTAACCTACTGGAACAGCGCCTAGAAGCTCAGATTTTTCCTACTATCTATAAGTGTCTTCCTACCGGACATCGCTAACACCGGACGAGCCACGGCTGCAGATCCTAAGCTGTCAACACTATTACTAGACGTCTATTGAGGTGTTGTGCTCTGAGCGCAACCCCACTTGGTGAAGTGTAATTCCACTTATCATATGCATTGTGAATTTTGACATATTTCCCTAGGGGCTCGTATTCCTTTTTTTCTGCTTTTTCTGTGCCATAGAAGTGAAGGGAACTGAGTAGCAGTACCGGGCAAAGCCACATTCTTACGTGTGATGCTGTGGGGCCATCACTATCTAAGTCCTAGAGAACCCTTTTAATAGTTTGGTAATTACCAAAAATAGAGGCCTTCAGTGAATAAATAAACTCTACCAGTAGTAGTCTGGTAATAACAAGTTATCACTTAACCACTAAATCAGAGGGGCCAACTGCAGGGACCCCACCAATAGATAGAACAGGGTCACCAGATTGAACTGAGACAGATGTCGCACAGTTATTTAAAGGGGTATTCCAGGGGGAAAAAAAATTCTTATATCAACTGGCTCCAGAAAGTTAAACAGATTTGTAAATTACTTCTATTAAAAAATCTATATCCCTTCAATAATTATCAGCTGCTGAAGTTGAGTTGATGTTTTCTGTCTGGTGACAGTGCTCTCTGCTGACATCTCTGCTTGTCTTGGGAACTGCACAGAGTAGAAGAGGTTTTGCTTCTAAACTGGGCGGTTCCCGAGACAGGTGTCATCAGAGAGCACTTAATAGAAATAATTTACAAATCTGTTTAACTTTCTGGAGCCAGTTGAGATATATATATATATATATAGATAGATAGATATATATAAGTTTTTTCCTGGATAACCCCTTTAAGGTAGGGAAATTCTGGAATGATATAAAAAAAATTATATTGCGAATAAATTTGATAAAGATTTGACAATCAATACTGAGAATACAATACTGAGGGACATAAAGGGTGTTGGTCCTTTAGACAGATTGTTGGTTAAACTGTTTATTTGGGCAAAATACTTAATTGTTAAAAAATGGTTTGATCCCTTAGCCCCTAGTCTGAAGCAATGGTGGGAACTTGTAGAAAGGATAAAAAAGTATGAGAGACATAGGGTGAGGACCTCTAGGAAAAAATTGAAAGAATATGAATTATCTTGGGGAAAGCTGGTAGTGGTTGTGTGTAGGGATCGACCGATTATCGGTATGGCCGATATTATCGGCCGATAATCACGATTTTGGGCATTATCGGTATCGGCAATTACCTTGCCGATAATGCCCTGTCCCCTGCACCGCCCCTACCACACCGCGACCGCCCCCCGATCCGCCGCCACGCACCGCGACCGCCCCCCGATCCGCCGCACTGCGACCGCCCCCCGTAGTGCTGGGAGGTATAACGGTATGGATTTTTGCCCATACCGCTATACCGGTCGGGCCCCTCCCCCACCCTCCGAGTCAATAAAAAAAAATTAAACTTACCCGTAATGGGGGTGGTCCGGGCCATCCATCCTCCCTCCTGTAGTGTCCGGCGGCATTCCGGGTGGAGGGTGAACCGGTCCGGGCTGTCCTTCTCCGGCGGTCATCTTCTCCACTCTGGGCAGGCTCCGGCCTAGTACGCTGCATAGACGCCGCTACGCCGTGACGTCAGGTGCGTCGCTGCGCACGGGCGTCACTGCGTAGCGGCGTCTATGCAGCGTACTAGGCCAGAGTCTGCCCGGAGTGGAGAAGATGACCGCCGGAGAAGAGGGACAGCCCGGACCGGTTCACCCTCCACCCAGAATGCCGCCGGACACTACTGGAAGGGAGGATGGATGGCCCGGACCACCCTGACAGGTAGGGGAGAGAAGCGGGTGGTGGCGGCGGCGGCCTATGGCACCGCAAAAGCCACCACAGTGCATTGATTTAAAGCGCCCGCTTTAAATCAATGATCTGCAGCGGTGTCGAGGGGGGATAAATAGCCAATAGCTTATACCGGAATATCGGTATAAGTTATCGGCTATCGGCCCTAACCTCCACCGATTATCGGTATCGGCCCTAAAAAAACTATATCGGTCGATCCCTAGTTGTGTGTATTTTTTATTTTTTTCTCCCCACGCACAGGTCAGGGGTGGGAGGGAGGGGAGGGATTGTATTCATAATGTACCATCATAATCGGATTTTAATAATGTTTTGATATAAAGAAGAAATAAATATTTATAAAAATAAAAAAAACTTCCTCCATTCATTGACTACAGGACTGACAGGTAGTTGAGTACAGCACTCGGCTATCTCCCGTAGCCCCATATAGTTTGAATGGAGCAGCCGTGCACATTCTTCCATTCTAGTCATTGGCCTATTGGTCAGATCTATAGTGATCCAGCAGTTATGACTTCACATCTTAAGATCTTAGACAATCACTGATGTAGCCTACCCTACTTTAAAGAAGCCCATTCACATTACATGGAAGTTGTCCAAACCCACCTGTTTTGGTGGGACCAACAACGGAACTGATGTGTGTGTAAAAGGGTCTCCTGGGTGTCCCCCAATGACATATGCCAAGAAGGGCAAAAGGATCAGACATGTTGGATTTTAATATGCCCGATACTGTGTGATATAGTATATAGTTAGTACGGTCAAAAAAAGACATATGTCCATCAAGTTCAACCAGGGAATTGAAGGGTAGGGGTGTTGGGCGATATTGGGGAAGGGATGGGATTTTATATTTCTTCATAAGCATTAATGTTATTTTGTTCCAGGAATGTATCTAATCCTGTTTTAAAGCTGTAAATTTTTTCTGCTGTGACCAGTTCCTGAGGTAGACCGTTCCATAAGTTCACAGTTCTCATGGTAAAGAAGGCGTGTCGCCCCTTGAGACTAAACTTTTTCTTCTCCAGACGGAGGGAGTGCCCCCTCGTCCTTTGGGGGGGGTTTAACCTGGAACAGTTTTTCTCCATATTTTTTGTATGGGCCATTTATATACTTATATATGTTTATCATATCCCCCCTTAACCCGTTAAGGACCCAGCCATTTTACACCTCAGGACCCGGCCATTTTTTGCAATTCTGACCACTGTCACTTTAAACATTAATAACTCTGGAATGCTTTTAGTTATCATTCTGATTCCGAGATTGTTTTTTCGTGACATATTCTACTTTAACATAGTGGTAAAATTTTGTGGTAACTTGCATCCTTTCTTGGTGAAAAATCCCAACATTTTATGAAAAATTTGAAAATTTTGCATTTTTTTAACTTTGAAGCTCTCTGCTTGTAAGGAAAATGGATATTCCAAATAATTTTTTTTTTTATTCACATATACAATATGTCTATTTTATGTTTGCATCATAAAATTTACGTGTTTTTACTTTTGGAAGTCACCAGAGGGCTTCAAAGTTCAGCAGCAATTTTCCACAAAATTTCCAAACTCACAATTTTTCATGGACCAGTTCAGGTTTGAAGTGGATTTGAAGGGTCTTCATATTAGAAATACCCCACAAATTACCCCATTATAAAAACTGCACCCCCCAGAGTATTCAAAATGACATTCAGTCCGCGTTTTAACCCTTTAGGTGTTTCACAGGAATAACAGCAAAGTGAAGGAGAAAATTCACAATCTCCATTTTTTACACTCGCATGTTCTTGTAGACCCTATTTTTGAATTTTTACAAGGGGAAAAAGGAGAAAATGTATACTTATATTTGTAGCCCAATTTCTCTCGAGTAAGCACATACCTCATATGTCTATGTAAAGTGTTCGGCGGGCGCAGTAGAGGGCTCAGAAGCGAAGGAGCGACAAGGGGATTTTGGAGAGTACGTTTTTTTGAAATGGTTTTTGGGAGGCATGTTGCATTTAGGAAGCCCCTATGGTGCCAGAACAGCAAAAATCCCCCACATGGCATACCATTTTGGAAACTAGACCCCTTGAGGTACGTAACAAGGAATAAAGTGAGCCTTAATACCCCACAGGGGTTTCACGACTTTTGCATATGTAAAAAAATAAAAATTAAATTTCACTAAAATGTGTGTTTCCCCCCAAATTTCACATTTTTGCAAGGGTTAATAGCAGAAAATACCCCCCAAACATTGTAACCCCATCTCTTCTGAGTATGGAGGTATCCCATAAGTTGACCTGAGGTGTACTATGAGTGAACTACAATGCTCAGAAGAGAAGGAGTCATATTTGGCTTTTTGAGAGCAAATTTTGCTCGGGGGCATGTCGCATTTAGGAAGCCCCTATGGTGCCAGGACAGCAAAAAAAAACCACATGGCATACCATTTTGGAAACTAGACCCCTTGTGGAACGTAACAAGAAATAAAGTGAGCCTTAATACCCCACAGGGGTTTCACGACCTTTGCATACGTAAAAAAAAAAATTAAAAAAGTCACTAAAATGTGTGTTTCCCCCCAAATTTCACATTTTTACAAGGGTTAATAGCAGAAAATACCCCCCAAAATGTGTAACCACATCTCTTCTGAGTATGGAGGTACCCCATAAGTTGACCTGAAGTGCACTACGGGCGAACTACAATGCTCAGAAGAGAAGGAGTCATATTTGGCTTTTTGAGAGCAAATTTTGCTCGGGGGGCATGTCGCATTTAGGAAGCCCATATGGTGCCAGGACAGCAAAATTACCCCCACATGGCATACCATTTTGGAAACTAGACCCCTTGAGGAACGTAACAAGGCATAAAATGAGCATTTACCCCCCACTGGTGTCTGTCAAATCTTTGGAACAGTGGGCTGTACAACATTTTTAATTTGCACAGCCCACTGTTCCAAAGATCTGTCAGACACCAGTGGGGTGTAAATTCTCACTGCACCCCTCATTACATTCCGTGAGGGGTCTAGTTTCCGAAATGGGGTCACATGTGGGGTTTTGTTTTTTTTGCGTTTGTCAAAACCGCTGTAACAATCAGCCACCCCTGTGCAAATCACCTCAAATGTACATGGTGCACTCTCCCTTCTGGGCCTTGTTGTGCGCCCCCAGAGCACTTTGTGCCCACATATGGGGTATCTCCGTAGTCGGGAGAAATTGTGTTACACATTTTGTGGGGCTTTTTTCCCCTTTACCTCTTGTCAAAATGAAAAGTATAGGGCAACACCAGCATGTTAGTGTAAAAAGTTTATTTTTTTTACACTAACATGCTGGTGTAGACCCCAACTTCACCTTTTCATAAGGGGTGAAAGGAGAAAAAGACCCCCAAGATTTGTAAGGCAATTTCTCCCGAGTACGGCGATACCCCATATGTGGCCCTAAACTGTTGCCTTGAAATACGACAGGGCTCCAAAGTGAGAGAGCGCCATGCGCATTTGAGGCCTAAATTAGGGATTGCATAGGGGTGGACATAGGGGTATTCTACGCCAGTGATTCCCAAACAGGGTGCCTCCAGCTGTTGTAAAACTCCCAGCATGCCTGGACAGTCAACGGCTGTCTGGCAATACTGGGAGTTGTTGTTTTGCAACAGCTGGAGGCTCCATTTTGGAAAGAGTGGCGTACCAGACGTTTTTCATTTTTATTGGGGGGGGAGGGAGGGGGGCTGTGTAGGGGTATGTGTATATGTAGTGTTTTTTACTTTTTATTTTATTTTGTGTTAGTGTAGTGTAGTGTAGTGTTTTTAGGGTACAGTCACACGGGCGGGGGATTACAGCGAGTTTGAGCTGCCGCGCAAAATTTGCTGCATCGCAAACTTGCAGCCCGATACTCACTGTAAGCCCCCTGCCCATGTGAATGTACCCTGTACATTCACAGGGGGGGGACCTCCAGCTGTTGCAAAACTACAACTCCCAGCATGCCTGAGAATGTTTGGGAGTTGTGGTTTTGCAACAGCTGGAGGCACACGGGTTGGGAAACACTGAGTTAGGAAACAATGTTTCCCAACCAGTGTGCCTCCAGCTGTTGCAAAACCACAACTCCCAAACATTCTCAGGCATGCTGGGAGTAGTAGTTCGGCAACATCTTTAGAGCCAGATGTTGCCGAACTACAACTCCCAGCATGCTTGGAGTTGTAGTTTTACAACATCTGGAGGACTACAGTTTGCAGACCACTAATACAGTGGTTCCCAATCTGTGCCCTTCCAGATGTTGCAAAACTACAACTCCCAGTATGCCAAAACTGTCCAGGCATGCTGGGAGTTGTAGTTCTGCAACATCTGAAGGGCCAGATGTTACAGAACTACAACTCCCAGCATGCCTGGACAGTAAGGGCATGCTGAGGATGTGTAGTTTTGCAACATCTGGAAGGGCACAGTGGTCTCCAAACTGTGTACCTCCAGATGTTGCAAAACTGCAACTCCCAGCATGCCCAGACGCCAAGGGCTGTCTGGGCATGCTGGGAGTTGTAGTTTACAGGGTCCTATTACAGCAATGCATGTCGCTTTACGGAGACGTGCATTGCTGTAAAGGGCGCGACCGCGGCTGAAGATCTACTCACCTGTCGCCGCCGTCTTCATCGTCTGGATCCGGGTCTTCAGGGACGAGGTAAGTACCGGGGCCGGTCCCCAGCACTCCCCCGTCCCCCGCCGCGTCCTCCAGTCTTCCTCCCGTCCTCTCCGGACTTTCAGGGGCCGGGCAGGACGGGAGGAAGTAACCGCCCCCCCTCCTGTGATTGGTCGGTTAACTAACCGACAGATCGCAGGGGATCGGAGGAGGTGGCCAGCTTGCCACCTCGCTCCGATACTTCAGCATGGTCCTGGCTGTCTGCGACAGCCGGGATCATGCGAAATTACCGGGCGGTCGGGTCCCAGAGACCCGATCAGCCCGGTATCGCCGCAGATCGCAATGGCGATTTCCCTTGCGATTTGCGGCGATCGCCGACATGGGGGGCCTACATGCCCCCCCTCGGCGTTTGCCCTGGATCCCTGCTGAAGGATTTCAGCAGGCATCCAGTTCCGATCTCTGCCCGGCGAGCGGCAGAGACCGGAAAACGCCATGACGTATGCATACGTCATGGGTCCTTAAGACCCAGGGTGTGAAGACGTATGCATACGTCATGGGTCCTGAACAGGTTAAACGTCTCTTCTCAAGACTAAACAATTGTAACTCCTTTAATCGCTCCTCATAGCTAAGATGTTCCATGCCCCATGTTCCATGCTACCGGAGCAGAAATAGCTGCTGGCTGTACAAGCATAGACTGTATATGGCTTATATGTACCATTGGTACCGTGTATCTACTGATACAATGTAGTATCTGCTCATGTGTCCATTGACATTAGCTGTAATAACATCTGTACCCCTGGCTGTAACATCTGTAGTCTAGTTTTTAGTTTTGTAGTAGTGTTGGGCGCAAATATTCACATTTCAAATTTTTATCAAGAATATTGCAAATTCGCGAATATATTCACTATATATTCGAAATTAAGAATATTCACTTTTTTTCCACATATTCGCATATTCCTTCTTTTCACTTGTGGGCCAACTAAAATGTAGTGTTGCTCGCGAATATTCGCAATGCAAATTTTATTTGTAAATATCGCATATTCGCGAATTCGCGAATATAGCACTATATATACGCAAGTACGAATATTGTTTTTTTTTATTTTTTTTCACAGTACACATTACAGTGATCATCCCTCTCTGCTTCCAGCTTGTGTGGTGTAAAGAAGGCTCTAATACTACTGTCTGAGACTGGTGTGCGAATTTTCGCATATGCGAAAATAAAATGCGGATATTAGGAATATGCGAATTTAGCGAATATATGACGAATATTCGTACATATATGCGCAAAATATCGCAAATTCGAATATGGTCTATGCTGCTCAACACTACTAAAATGATGCCAATACACTTGTCAGAGGTTATCAACAACATCCCTAGCAACCAATAGTAAAGTTGCCCCCACCCCCTCACTGTTTTCTTCCTTGCATATGCAAAGATTAGCATATGGGAATATAATGCATACGCGAAATTTACGAATATAGGACAAATATACGTCTATAAAAGAAATGCAGCTTACTTGAGATTTCATATGTAAAGCTTAGTCTGTTGCCAGGGATGTATTCCTGTGACTTAAATATTACAACAGCTGTACGTCCATAGGAATAAAACTCCGGTATCTGAAAGGTTTCATTGCCACAGTATCTGTGGACCTGTCCTCGGTCTCCCTGCAGACAAAAGACAAGTGTAAGGAAAAATAAGAGTAAGACGAACCAACACTGCCCAAATAATGATCACTGATCTCACTGAACAGAACTCGTATGTCCGTACAAGGATCACTGAATAGTCCATTATACCCCAGAGCTGTACTTACTATTTTGCTGGTGAGGTCACTGTTTACAAACATTACATTACTTATCCTGTACTGATCCTGAGTTATATCCTGTATTATACTCCAGAGCTGTACTCACTATTCTGCTGGTGAGGTCACTGTGTACATACATGACATTACTTATCCTGTACTGATCCTGAGTTATATCCTGTATTATACTCCAGAGCTGTACTCACTATTCTGCTGGTGAGGTCACTGTGTACATACATTACATTACTGATCCTGTACTGATCCTGAGTTATATCCTGTATTATACTCCAGAGCTGTACTTACTATACTGCTGGTGAGGTCACTGTGTACATATATTACATTACTTATCCTGTACTGATCCTGATTATATCCTGTATTATACTCCAGAGCTGTACTCACTATTCTGCTGGTGAGGTCACTGTGTACATACATTACATTACTTATCCTGTACTGATCCTGAGTTATATCCTGTATTATACTCCAGAGCTGTACTCACTATTCTGCTGGTGAGGTCACTGTGTACATACATGACATTACTTATCCTGTACTGATCCTGAGTTATATCCTGTATTATACTCCAGAGCTGTACTCACTATTCTGCTGGTGAGGTCACTGTGTACATACATTACATTACTGATCCTGTACTGATCCTGAGTTATATCCTGTATTATACTCCAGAGCTGTACTTACTATACTGCTGGTGAGGTCACTGTGTACATATATTACATTACTTATCCTGTACTGATCCTGATTATATTCTGTATTATACTCCAGAGCTGTACTCACTATTCTGCTGGTGAGGTCACTGTGTACATACATTACATTACTTATCCTGTACTGATCCTGAGTTATATCCTGTATTATACTCCAGAGCTGTACTAACTATTCTGCTGCTGGGGTCACTGTGTACGTACATTACATTACATATCCTCTACTGATCCTGAGTTATATCCTGTATTATACTCCAGAGCTGTACTCACTATTCTGCTGGTGGGGTCACTGTGTACATACATTACATTACTTATCCTGTACTGATCCTGAGTTATATCCTGTATTATACTCCAGAGCTGTACTTACTATTCTGCTGGTGGGGTCACTGTTTACAAACATTAAATTACTTATCCTGTACTGATCCTGAGTTATATTCTGTATTATACTCCACAGCTGTACTCACTATTCTGCTGGTGAGGTCACTGTGTACATACATTACATTACTTATCCTGTACTGATCCTGAGTTATATCCTGTATTATACTCCAGAGCTGTACTCACTATTCTGCTGGTGAGGTCACTGTGTACATACATTACATTACTTATCCTGAACTGATCCTGAGTTATATCCTGTATTATACTCCAGAGCTGTACTCACTATTCTGCTGGTGGGGTCACTGTTTACAAACATTACATTACTTATCCTGTACTGATCCTGAGTTATAGCCTGTATTATACTCCAGAGCTGTACTCACTATTCTGCTGGTGAGGTCACTGTGTACATACATTACATTACTTATCCTGTGCTGATCCTGAGTTATATCCTGTATTATACTCCAGAGCTGTACTCACTATTCTGCTGGTGAGGTCACTGTTTACAAACATTACATTACTTATCCTGTACTGATCCTGAGTTATAGCCTGTATTATACTCCAGAGCTGTACTCACTATTCTGCTGGTGAGATCACTGTGTACATACTTTACATTACTTATCCTGTACTGATCCTGAGTTATATCCTGTAAATCTTTTATTAGAAAAATATAAATCATAACAAAACATAAACCAGCACAACTTTGCCATAACAAAAAAACAACAACATGAAATAACATAAACCCAAACTTTACATTTAAATAAAAGAACAAAAATCCTGCCTAACCGGCCAGCCCAGCTTTCCTACTAGAACTAGAAATATTATAACTACTAGAAATATTATAACTACACCTTTCATAGCCAAACAACACACTCATAAGAAACATAAAAATAGCACTATTTCGCTTTAACTCAAAACACCCAAACTCGGGAAAAATCATACATAGAAAACACAACAAGCACTCACACTGCACACCATGCTTTTTTTTTTTAAATAATAATATTAATAAAATAATAATAACAACACTATACCACACTCACACATGCACACATATATATCCATATATTAACTACATTTAACCAAGAAACCAAAAATAAATAAATAAATTAAATTCAACTCAAAATACCCAAACTCGGGAAAATATCACAGAAAACACAATACACACATGCTTACACACATCTTTACTACATACTACATATATAAACCAAAGAAAATAAATCCACAACGGGATACTAAACAAACATTACTACAAAAACAAAACTGGTTCGACTGCCATGTCTATCCCTACTATAAATACTATATACTTAAAAAAAAACAAAAAAAAAACATTTTACAATAATATAACATACATTATACATACTATATACATAACTACCTATATACACTACTATACACAAACTATATACACCTATAAACAGAAAACACACCTACAAATATAAAAGAACATTCTACACTAAACTGACCCTTCACCCACACCACCCGCCCTCCTGTACATGGGTCAGAGTTTTTTTCCATACAGTTCATAGTCCTCAATGTCCAGTACACAACTGACCCATGTCAGGTCCACCAAAAGAAAAGACCACCACCACCCACAAATATACCCTCCCAACCTAGAACTCCTCCCAACCAACTTAACCATAACCAGCTTTAACATACATAAGCAAACAATACAACCCACTTTAGGCCCAAGTTCGGTGCCTGTAAGCCCTTCATAACCATAGCATCTGAAAACAAAACAAAAAGCTAGGGTGCACATGCATTAGCCCACCACCAGGAAGAAGGATGGCAATCCTGATACATACAAAATGTATATTCTTTCCCTAACTGCACCCTACCTCTCTCCCTACCAATATCCCTAAAGATAAACTGACCCTACTATCACCCTAACCCTGTCCCTGCATCACTGTCCCTAACAAAAACAAGGGTACTCTACCCAAAAGGTCTAGTACCTAGGGCACATCAAAAGAAAACCCTCTCCATAGGAGAGAAGCCCTACTGGTACCAAGACTGCCATACTCCAAAGACCTGATCTTCCCGAGGTCACCGGTGATGTTCCTACAGACCTCCACCTCGGAGAGGACTTTGCGCTGATTAGACGTGCATTTCACGTGTAGTACCTAACCACTAAGCTGACTAAAAACAAAATGCCCCGATCTCGGCCACCCAGGTTCCTGAATGCCCCATAAGCCCACTCTGGATAGGTAAGGCCGGCAAGTTGACTCCAGCCGATGGAAGCGCCCACCCGGTTGTAGACCCTTATATTAAAGGGACAATGAAGCAGGAAATGGTCCATGCTTTCCAGCATGTCCCCGCACTCTTCTCGGGGACATCCCCGGTCATCAGATCTCCTACACTTCAAATTGTCCCTCACATATAGCTTCCCCTGAAAGCAGCGCCAGGCCAAGTCCCAAAACTTCTGGGGGATCCTTTTCATATTTAAGAGATACAACCCCACCCTCAGATCCCGACCTGGGCAGTCCCTGAGCGCCAGAGGCTTCTGGAAGTGGGTCAACAGAACCCGTTTGTCAAGGAACTGCCTTGACTGGGTCCTGATCTCCCACACTCCCAGACCCCACCGACGTATCGCCTTCAGAGTCGGGGTAGCGTAAGCCGGAAGATGCCCATGGGGCGTACGGAGGTCCTTCACTTGCCCTCCTGTCTCCCATTCCTGGAAGAAAGGCCGAAACCATTCCCTGCAGGAGAGTACCCACGGAGGAGCCCTCTCTGACCAGAGGTTTGAGATGTTGGCTTTCAAGAAGGTGTTTGTTAAGAACACCACAGGGTTTACCATAGATAAATCCCCTAGTCTCCTTGTGCGGTACGTAACCTCCCACTTGACTAGGTTCATCCTGTTCCCCCATAACAGTTGGAAAAACAGGCTGTAGATCCTAGTATAGTAAGCCTCTGGCAAGATACATACACTGCCCAGATAGATAAACAAGGGGAGCAGGTACGATTTGATCAGGTGTACCCTTTCCCTGAGGGTCATAGACCAACCCTTCCACTGGTCCACCTTCTGAGCGGCATCCTGGAGCTTACCGTCCCAGTTTTTGGTGGGATAATCATCCTGGCCGAATGTGATGCCCAGAATTTTTGCTGAGTCTTGGGGCCCTGGGAGGGTGTCCGGGAGATCAAAAGTGGGATCTCCCCCTCCCAGCCAGAGACTTTCACACTTATCCCGGTTGATCTTAGACCCGGATGCCTCCGAGTAACGTTCCACCTCCGACATCACCACATCGACCTCCTCTCTCGAGGACACGAAAATGGTGACATCATCAGCGTACGCCACCACTCTCTGGGCGACATCCAGCTCCGCCAGACTCATCCCGACTCCCGCCAACGGCCCACAATCTACCCTCCGGACGAAGGGATCAATAACGTATAAAAGCGGGCTCAAAGGACAACCCTGACGGACTCCGGACCCCACCTCAAAAGAGCGGCCAGACCACCCGTTCACCAGCGGGAAACTCTCTGCCCCTGCATATAAGGTCTTAAGCCAATTAATAAAAGCACACGGTAAGCCATATCTCAGGAGGACGGACCAGAGGTAGTCATGGTTCACCCGATCAAATGCTTTGGCCTGATCCAGGGACAGCAAGTACCCCTTCCAGAGACCTGCACTACTCTGCTCCACTGCCTCCCGGACACCGAGAACAGCACTTAAGGTGCTTCGGCCTGGAACAGAGCAGTGCTGGGCCCCCGAAAGGAGCCGGGGTGCAAACTCCACCAACCGATTAAACAGTATCTTGGCCAGAAGCTTCCTGTCCGTATTGAGAAGAGCTATGGGCCTCCAATTCTCAATCCGGCTAGGATCTTTACCCTTTGAGAGAAGAATCAGGGCTGACCTCCTCATTGACCTAGGCAGAGTGCCCGAGGAGAGACACTCATTGAATACCACCGTCAAGAGGGGAGCTAAAGACTCCTTAAAGGTCTTGTACCACTCGGATGTTAAGCCATCCGGACCTGGCGACTTCTTGGGGGCAAGCCCCTCGATCGCCAGTCTCACTTCCTCTTCCTTAATTTCTTCTGCCAAAACGCCAAGAGAGGGGTCTACCCCTGGCTCAGGAATGGTTTCAGCCAGGAAAGCCGACATCTTGTCCCGATCTAGATCCTTCCTCCCCAAGAGGTGCAAGTAGAAGGATCTGACGACCTCCAGGATCCCTGATCTGGACCGATTCAGAGATCCCGTACTATCAATCAGTCCTGAGATGATTTTACTACTCACTGACATCTTGCAGTTTCTGTAAGGGTCGGGCGAGCGGTACTTCCCAAAATCCCTCTCAAAAACCAAAGATGCGTGCCTATCGTACTGACACCTCATCAGCAAGGACTTCACTCTGGAGATATCCTCCCGGCTACCTCCAGTCGAGACGAGAAGCTCGAGTTTCCTCCTCAGTCCCTGATACAGGCGATACCTGTTCAGGGACCTGAGGCTCGAGAGCTGGCGGAAGAACCCCGCAACCCGCTTCTTGAATATCTCCCACCACTCTGACTTACTACTACAAAGGTCCAGTAAAGGTACCTGACTCTGAAGAAAATCCTCAAAGGACTGTCTTACCTCCGCTTCCTCCAGGAGGGACGAATTCAGCTTCCAATAACCTTTACCCATCCGGGGGGTCTCTGAAACATTCAAGGAAAACAAAATCATACAGTGATCGGAGAACTCCACCTCAACCACGGACACTGCGGAAGAGACGGCTTCCTCCTTTAAATAAAACCTGTCTATCCTAGACGTGCAGCTACCTCGATGATAGGTGAAACCCGCGTGGCCTGAGGGGCTCCGGATGTGGGCGTCCTCTAGGCGAGCTTCCCTAACTATATTATTGAGAGCTATGCTGTCGTAAGCCAGCGGACCATTGGAACCTCTCCTATCTTGGGACCTTGTGACAGTATTGAAGTCCCCTCCAAAGATCACTTGCCGGCTAGTAAAAAGGAAGGGCTTGATCCTCATAAAGAGAACTTTGCGGCCCCACTTGGTTTGTGGGGCGTAGATGTTAATGAGCCGGAGCTCCTGTCCCTTCATGAGGACATCTAAGATCATGCACCTCCCCATTTCTAACTCAATAACCCGTCTGCATTCAACCGGAGCGGTAAAAAGGACCGCCACCCCACTATACGGCTCAGCCGCAAGAGACCAGTGGGAGGGCCCGCGCCTCCACTCTCTCCTGGCTTTTACCAGGGAGGCTAGATCTGACAACCTGGTCTCCTGCAGATACAAAATATCGGCTTCAACACGGCCGAGAAAATCAAAGGCTGCGAATCTAGCCGTATCCGACTTTATGCTGGCACAGTTAATAGATGCCAGCGTCAATGGGGTGAGTGCCGCCATCATGGGTGATTGAGTTAGATGGCCCTAACCCCTCATTTCTGTTTTTTTTTCACCCCCTCATCCCCAGATGAGGAGGCTTCTTTCCCTTTGGACCTCTTTTTAGACTCTGACTGGTCCATTTTTGAATCCCCATCTCCGCCTGGCTCTGGTTTGGCCCCATCCCCTGAGGAAACAGCCCCATCAGGACAGGGCCCAGTTCCCCCTGGAGGCTCCCCCACTTCAGGCACCCCATCCTCGACCCCCCCCTCCAAGGAGGGGGAGGAGATGGCATCGAGTACAGAGTACCGGTTAGACAGATCAATCAGAGGGGGGGCAGGTAAGCTTCCGCTTGGGACCTGGTCCGTAGCACGGGGACTAGAGGGCTCCGACCTCTTCTTTCTCCCTTTACTGCCCTTCTTTTTTGGCCTCTCTTCACCCTCCTCATCCACACTTTCATAGTGGGAGGAATCGGAAAGATCGGCCTTGCTGCCTTCTTCTCTACAGATTCTCCCCATTTCCTCATCCAGCACATTCTCCCCCAGGGCCTCAGCAGTTTCAGGACTAACCTCTGGAGCAGGGCCAGAAGCTACCCCTGCCACATGGGAACTCTCCAGTTCCCTGCTCCTTCTCCGATTAGCCTCCCGCCTCAGCTTGGCGGGACTTTTCCTCCTCACTGACCCTGTTGCACCTTCACCTGCACTCGTGCCCTCCCCAGCTGAGGCAACATTACTGCTCTCCCCAGCCAAGGTGACGGTCGCACGGGCAAAGGCGCTAGGACAACGGCTGAAAGGGTGTCCTAAGACACCACACAGATGACACCTGATCTGCCTACAGGATGCGGCAAGATGACCTACCCCACCACACAGAGCACAGACCTGCACGGTACAGGCTGCGCTAAAGTGAGTGGGGCTGCCACACCTGTGACAGACCTTGGGCTGCCCCTGGTAGAAAATTTGGATTCTGTCTCTCCCAAGAAAAGCAGCTGATGGGATGTGGGCAACAGTGCTCCCCGAACGCTTCAGTATGACGGAAAACGTCCAGGCCCCAGACCAGATCCCATGTTCGTCGTAGTTCTTTTTCGGCATGTCCGTCACATCACCATATCTGCTGAGCCAGGTCATGATATCATAGCATGAAAGTGATTCGTTACGTGTCAAAACGGTCACTTTCTTGACCAAATTCTGACGGGATATCGCCTTTACGGCAAAATCCCGCCAGCCGGGCTCGCTTTTCACCACCTCATAGTTCGACCAGAAGAGTTCCAAACCCTCTGGCCGAACGAAGCTGATGTCAAACTCGGAAGTACCGTAGGGGTGGATCAGGGCAAAGATGTCACTTGCCCTGAATTCCATCCGGAGGAGGAGCTCAACCACCTTACCCCGAGGCGGACACGCATCTTCGCCCCTCCACACTAAACGGACCACATTCCTACGGCCACTTTCCTGCCCGGATGTCGGAAGGGACCAGACCCCCTCCCCGTTTTGTTCTCGGAAGGCGCCTAAGCCGTGTCTTTCTATCCAAAAAGACAGGTCAACCTCACCCCTCCCCTCTACATGAATTGATCTGTCTCCCCTACGTAGAGCCTCCAGGAGGCGCTGTTGCAAGTGACCCCCAGAGCCAGATGGAGATGGGGATCCCCCTGATCCCCCGGCAGTGACGCTGGCATAGCTTCTGGGAGAAGCAGCCACTACCGGGGGGGCAGTCGAACCAGAAACCAAACCAGGACCCTTATTCTTAACAGAGGTGTCAGCCACCAAACCTCTCTCTGCCATTCCACTACCACTCCTCACCTGAATTTCGCTAGCACCCCTCTCTTGCACCCCATTTGCACTCCTCTCTTGCACTCCACTTGCACCCCTCTCTTGCACTCCACTTGCACCCCTCTCTTGCATTCCACTTGCACCCCTCTCTTGCACTCCACTTGCACCCCTCCCTTGCACACCACTTGCACCCCTCCCTTGCACACCACTTGCACCCCTCCCTTGCACCCCTCTCTTGCACACCACTTGCACCCCTCTCTTGCATTCCACTTGCACCCCTCTCTTGCACTCCACTTGCACCCCTCTCTTGCACTCCACTTGCACCCCTCTCTTGCACTCCACTTGCACCCCTCCCTTGCACACCACTTGCACCCCTCCCTTGCACACCACTTGCACCCCTCTCTTGCACACCACTTGCACCCCTCCCTTGCACACCACTTGCACCCCTCCCTTGCACACCACTTGCACCCCTCTCTTGTACACCACTTGCACCCCCCTCATCCACACTGCTACCACAACTCCTCCCATGCACACTACCATAACTCACATTCTGCACATTACCATTTTTGCTTTCACTTTCACTCTTGCCTACACTCTCCATTGTATTACAGGCTGGGCTGGCTGGGTCTTTTGTTTCATGTACAAGGGTTGCCGGTTTTAGGATTGGCGCTGTAGAGTTCTTCCTTCCACTCTCCTGGGACGCAGAGACAGGCTCCGCCTCTGACATGGGTGGCCACGCCCCCCCACAAAATGCTGTACATCTTGGCGGGAGCTGTCCCTCCAGACGCACTCCCGCCCCGTCAACGTCACCTAGGGGACCGCCCCCTGAACCAACAAGGTCCGGCGCCCGGACACTCCCCCCCCCTCACAGGGGAGTGCCCTGCAGCGCCAGGACCTGTACCGCCCACTTCAACCGAGGGACCGCCCCCCGGACGGGTGAATCTGCCGCTATTTTCTGGCGCCTGGACACCCTCCCCCCTCACAGGAGGGTGCCCTTTTTTTTCTATAGCACCCGCGGCCATTTTGGGTGCACTACTGTATCCCCCATGCTGGCCCCGCTCCACTACAGAAACGGGGTCTGGCAGATTGGGGGACCCAGCACCCTGAGCTGACTTCTCAGCCGACCCAGGTTGCTGGAAAGAAGAAAATACAAATTTCACTCCTTGTGCCTTCTTCCTCTTCTTGCCCTTCACTTTCTTCCTCTTCCCCTTCTCTTCTGGGCCCAAATCATCACCAAAAGTGAAGTTCTCCAGACGGGTGGGGGACTCCTGCATAACAATCGCACGCAGGAGACCCCCATCTGCCGAGCTGCTGCCATCACTACAGTCACTGCCATCCTCATCATCCTCACTGGAGGGAGGTAAGGCCACCTGAGCCGGGTTTACATAGTCCTCACTGAGGGTAAGTGGGGGGGTCTGGGGTAACAGTGGTGGTACAAACAGAACCTGTGTCCATATCCCCCTCACTCACATCCCCCTCCTCACCTTCCTCCATCTCCTCCTCCTCGCTCTGGCAGTCATCTTGGTGACAATCTTTTTCTGAACCTCTGGAGACCCCCTTTTTGGGGAACCTCTCTTCATTAAGAATCTTCTCACTGAAGAAGCCGGCTCCAGCCACAATGTCTGCTCTCAGCTGAACAATCTCCTCCACCTCTTTCTTTAGTGTTCTCACCTTTGCAGTGAATGCTGCTCTCTTGCCCTTGGCTGCTGTATCCGCCTGGTAAGTTGCAAACTTTATGTCTTCTCTTAGACCTCGTAGCTGTTTCCCAAGCTGTTCATATTGGGCCATCTTTGCCTGGATTCTAGATCCGAAAGTCTCCAGGGATTCCCTTGGCTCCTTTACCCCCCATTGCTGGGGTTCTGAGGAGCCTGAGGTAGAAGCCTTCACTCCACTCCTCTGCCTGGATGAGCTTCTTTTCCCAGAGGAACTTTTGCTGGAAGCCTTGCAGCTCCCAGCTGGGGATGGGGGAGGGGGCCCCACATGGCGATGGGCCCTGGTGGATCGTCTCACCCCATCCCGGCTGCTGGCCGTCGCATTTTCCTTTGCACCCACCGCCGGCCGGGTACGGGGAGTGCAAGATGAAGCCTCCTGGGGCTCCATAGCAGGAAAACCCTCTACCCAGGTATCTGCCACACACCTGGGGAGGGGCGGATGGAAATCACTGCTTCACTGGAAGAGTCTGGAAGTAACAGGAGCTCAGACACACCCAACCTCTCTCCAGAGCTGTACTCACTATTCTGCTGGTGAGGTCACTGTGTACATACATTACTTATCCTGTATGTAGACTGTGCGTATGGATAATAATTTAAATGGTGAAGGTATATTTTAGTGTTCCTTATTTAGTCCTGTCCATAAATACACAAGGGGTCTTTCTATAATTTACGGTAATTAAATAAACAGGATTTTACAGAATGACACACAGCACTGCCAGACAGTCTTAATAGTGTCAACAAAGTTCCCCCTGTTTGCCTTGTTAAACCTATTAGTCTGCGGCTACACAACAAATTTGCATCATGGCATAAATTGTTGTAAAATACTGAGAATTCCGCTTATATTCTGCAGCTGTTAGAAATATGAGTTCCCTTCAACTGCTTTACCCCATTAGGTCTATTCACATGTACAGTATCCTGTGCATTGCATGCTGCAGATTTAAAGGGGTTATCCAGGAAAAAACTTTTTTATATATATATATATCAACTGGCTCTAGAAAGTTAAACAGATTTGTAAATTACTTCTATTAATAAATCTTAATCCTTTCAGTACTTATGAGCTGCTGAAGTTGAGTTGTTCTTTTCTGTCTAACTGCTCTCTGGTGACACCTGTCTCAGGAACTGTCCAGAGTAGAAAACAAATCCCCATAGCAAACCTCTTCTACTCTGTGCAGTTCCCGAGACAAGCAGAGATGTCAGCAGAGAGCACTGTTGCCAGACAGAAAAGAACAACTCAACTTCGGCAGCTGATAATTATTAGAAGGATTAAGATTTTTTAATAGAAGTCATTTACAAATCTGTTTAACTTTCTGGAGCCAGTTGATATAAAAAAAAAAAAAAAAAGTTTTTCCTGGAATATCTCTTTAAAGCTGCAGAGTTACATTGCAATCTGCAGCTTCAAATATGCGCAGGATACTGTATGTGTGATTATACCCATAGGGTATATTCATACAACGCAATCATATTGTGGCTTTTGGTGTGATAATATCAATACCTTTTAAAGGTTAAGCTCACATGTGCCGTATTTTGCTGCATTTTTTCTGCTACATATTTTCCTACCCATTGAAGTCAATGGGTAGCAAAATCAGTTGCAGAAAATATGCAGCAAAATATGGTATGTGTGACCCTAACCTTATGGCAGTGGTTCCCAGCCAGGGTGCCTCCAGCTTTTGCAAATCTACAACTTCCAGCATGCCCGGCCAGCCTTTGGCTGTCCGGGCATGCTCGGAGTTGTAGTTTTGCAACAGCTGGAGGCACCCTGGTTGGGAACCACTGCCTTAGGGTGTAATACACATACAGTATTCTGCACATATTTGATGCTGTGTTCAGTCATTTCGTTTACATTAAAATCTGCAGCTTCAAATCCTTCAAATCTTTGCATCAAATATGCGCAGGGTACTTATACGTGTGAATACACCCTTAAAGGGGTACTCCGCTGGAAAACTTTAAAGGGGTACTCTGATGGAAGAAAATTATTTTTTTTATCAACTGGTGCCAGAAAGTTAAACAGATTTGTAAATGATTTCTACTAAAAAAAATCTTTACCCTCCCAGTACATTTTAGCAGCTGTATGCTACAGAGGAAATTCTTTTCTTTTTGAATTTCTTTTTTGTCTTGTCCACAGTGCTCTCTGCTGACACCTCTGTCCGTGTCAGGAACTGTCATGAGTAGCATAGGTTTGCTATGAGGATTTCAGAGAGCACTGTGGACAAGATTTAACAAAACCTGCCCAGAGGAAAAGGTGCTGAGTTGCCCATAGCAACCAATCAGATCGCTTCTTTCATTTTTCACAGGCCTCTATGTAAATGAAAGAAGCGATCTGATTGGTTGCTATGGGCAACTCAGCACCATTTCCTCTGGACAGGTTTTCATAAATCTCCCCATGGTGCTTGTACCGGTCCTGTGGCTTTTTGACTTTCTAACAGACATAGCACCATACATTAGCAGTGGATGTGCCTGGTATTGCAGTTCGTCCTATTGAAGTGAATGGGACAAGCTCCGACCAGGCACATCCACTGCCCAATGTATGTAGCTGTGCCTGATATGTGAAGAGGTGCAGCGCTCCATGGCCCCTTCTATCAGCTGATCGGTGGGAGGTGCCACGAGTGGGACCCCCAACCAATCAAATATTGGAAAACATTGGGGGGCATTTATCATTGTAGGTGTGGAGCATTTTTCTACACTTTTTTTTTTTTTTTTATGTGCTGGTAATGTGTAGGAGAACCAAATGTATTAAATGATTGCAGAGCATTTTACAAATTTTGTGCAGGTCACATTTTCTTAAATTTCACTCTTTACATACACCAAAAAGCTAAGCTAAGTCTGGGCTGGTGTAGGTTTTTGGCGGTTTTGAGCCTTTTTGGTGGTTTTGCGCCTTTTCACAAAAAGGCGAAGTTCATAAAATCCTTCCATATCATGCGTATTGCCAAAATCAGTGGATTACCACTCAAAATCTGCAGAAATTTGTAAACCAAAAGGCGCAGAAAAGGACACTTGGGCCAAAATAGCTCCAAATATAGGCAGAAAAGAAAGGGTAAACACAATGATAAATGCATTATCGGTACTTTATCAGTAATCACAGAGATGAAGTACAGATAATGTACAGATGAAATACATGCGCTGAACCCGTTGTGTAGGATCACCCTTATTCTCGAATTACAGCTATCCTTATTCCAAACATAAAGCCGACTTACCACAGGGGAGTCCGTGACCTCCAGGTAGTTATTGGAGCAGTCTAGCCCAGTCTGGAGGTGGAAGGACTGAATCCTGATTTTTACATTCTCCTTGTCTGGAGAGTCGATGGTCCAGAGGCAGCTGGTAAAGGGCGGGTAGGAATTGGGGTAATTTGGTGAAGTTGTAGTTGTTATAGATGATGTTGCGTTGTAGATCCCTCCACATAATACTGTAAGGAGGAACATCACAATCAGAGCCTTTATGTAAGTAAGAAGCCATGATGAAATAGCGAGCACTACACCTATTAGTTGGCTTACCTTACTCAAGTTTTTTTTAAGGGTACGTTCCCACCTGGCGTATTTTGCTGCTGCATATTTTATTTCCCATTGAAGTCAATGGGTAGGAAAATACGCAGCAGAAAATACGCAGCAAAATACGCCAGGTGGGAACGTACCCTTAGCAACAAATCTTTGGTTCACTTGCCATGTTTCAGGCCACACCCCCTTCCCGCTAAGCAATGCCCTTTCTAATTAACATTGGTGAGAAATGGAATCCGGCACTTGCAGGACTTGGGTAGGTAAAATGGATCAGAGGGATGACGCTGTGATCTCGGAAAATATATGGATATAGGAGGTGCAAGTCACACAGAATATGCAGTACTGATGAAGAAATCCAAAGAAGACTGCACTCACCATCCACATTTGTTTATTTAGACTCGTGCAGGCATTCGGCGGAGGAGGCGGGGGCACGCCGGGACAAGTTGTTTAGCACGGTCTTGTGCTTCTTCAAGATGGAGTGCGACATCTGTCATCACCACAGAAGAAGGCACCGGGCGGCGGAGGTCATCAAAGGCCGACATGCAGTAAATCATGTGATACAATATCATGTGACCATAACAAAAACATGTGACAAAGCTGAGAAAATAAATATTTACAATCGTTAAAGAAACACAGCGTAATTTAGCAAACTTAGGGCAAAGTCACAGAACTAGCAAACCGAGGGAAGCGTATTGGATAGAAGACTCGATTAGGCTAAAGGAAAGTGAATTAAAGAAACGGGGCCAATTCCATACGATCATTGAGCCCAAATGGTCCAGTAGCATCAAGTTCTACAATTCCAATAGGCTAGTTCTGTGACTTTGACCTACGTTTGCTATATTAGGCTGTGTTTCTTTAACGATTGTAAATATTTATTTTCTCAGCTTTGTCACGTTTTTGTTATGGTCACATGATATTGTATCACATGATTTACTGCATGTCGGCCTTTGATGATGTCCGGCGCCTTCTTATGATGCTGTGGTGATGACGGACGTCGCACTCAGGCTTAAAGAAGTGCAAGACCGCGCGAAACAACTTGTCCCGGCGTGCCCCTGCCTCCTCCGCCAAATGCCTGCACGAGTCTAAATAAAGAAATGTGGATGGTGAGTGCAGTCTTCTTCTGATTTCTTCTTCAGTACCCTTTCTTATTAACCCCCTTCCCTTGCAGACAGGGTGGGGTGGAATGGGCTCAAATGTTATGAAAAGGGGAGGTGAGTAGAAACAAACACCAGGTCCTACTGTAATTGGCAAAACTAGCACCATAATGGAGAACCCATTTTGAGCTATTGTAAGTAGATGGCAAGACGATATAGCGGCACTCCTCTACGAGCGGTATACAATCTTCGGCTTTATTCGGTCAATGAGACATACAACAGGGGAGGACAACACGTAGCAGGGACATAATTGGGGGGCGACAGCTGTTTTGTATGATTCACATACTTCTACTGGCTCATGCCCTGGCATGGGCCAGTAGAAGAATGTGAATCATACGAAACAGCTGTCACCCCCTTGTATGTCCCTGCTACTTCTTTTCCTCCCTGTTGTATGTCTTATTGATTGTCAGCTTTATTCAATGAGACATACAACAGGGGAGGACAAGGCATAGCGGGCACATAATTGGGGGGCGACAGCTGTTTCGTATGATTCACATTCTTTTACTGGCCCATGCCCTGGCATGGGCCAGTAGAAGTATGCGAATCATATGAAACAGCTGTCACCCCCTTGTACGTCCTTTCTACCTCTTTTCCTCCCAGTTGAATGTCTCATTGACTGAATAAACCCTAAGATCTTTTATCGCTCGTAGAGACGTGCCGTTATCTACTTGCTGTCTACTTTCCATACGTCTGGACACTGGATGCTGAGCACCCTCCGGAGTGGAAGACTCTCGCAGCCCTGCCACCCAACTAGCCCCAGTACTGGATGCAAATAAGTGCAGTTTTTTCTGCCTTGTCACTGCTGTTTCATATCATTTCTCTTCTTACAATTGGGCCATTTTGATCTATGCTATAAAGCCCTTCTCTCCAATGTACACCAATGAAGAATGAAGATACTTTATTGAAAATATAATACTCACTATCAGTTGTTACATATGTAGCATTGAAGCCTGCCCATTCCACTGTTACGTCACTGTAAAACCACACCGTAAGAGTGTTGCTCGTAGAGACAAAGTTCGCTGGGACGTCGGATCCACAGTATATTCCTTGTAAACTGCTATTAGTGCTGCTGCCATCAAATATCTGGAATAATATACATCATCACAAGTAGTGACTAAACTGGTCAGGTTATCTCACATACAACAGGAATATTACATAATGTCCAATCTGCAGACACCATGTTATAGAGCAGGAGGAGCTGAGCGCATTCATATATAGTTTTGTAAGGAAAGATTTAGGATTTAGGTTTCTTGTGGGAGGTCCTGATTAGTGATTGACATACATACAGTATGAACATACATACAGAAATGATTGTTAATTGCTTAAAGAGTACCTCTCATGATCTTGTTAAATTTTATAATCCTCCCAGTTCACTGCCCCCATCATGATAAACCACCCCCTGCCTTTATTTTTTTTATTATTTGTTAGTTTTCTACCTTGATATTGTTCTGTATTTTCTGCTCAGTCAGATTCACAGACTGGGAAGGGGCGTTCCCCATCATCTGAAGCCAAACAGGGGAGAACTTCCTCCCTCACTCTGCTACACATAGCCCAGAGCAGTTCAGTGTGTGAGGTGAGCTCTGATTGGATAAGACTGCACACACACCCCTCAGCATTTCCTGATTTTGGACTTCTGCCAGGCCAGCAGGAGTCCAAAGTCTGTGCAAAAGATGGGGGAAATGTGCTCTGGACAAGTAGGGAGACACCTAGTGGCAGCTTTTTTAAACACAAATAAAACACATAAAACTTTTTTTTAGACAAAGTACATTAGAAGGATTTTTATTTACCATAAGGAGTGCAATAGCAAAAATTAGTTTAAATGAGAGTGCCCATTTAATATTATGCCGACACAATGGATGGGAACCATCAGAAAACAGGTAACTTAATGCACATGTGACAAGGATGAATAAATGGGTGTGTCTAACTCTGGTTCTGGCAGCATTTTTAACCCCTCCTGTGTTAAGCTGCGATGCTGCTCATTGCCATGACGGCACCTGGCATCAAGGGGCATGGTCAGTGACCCAATGGCATCTGGCTTCAATGTCCTTACCTTCCTGAGGTGGACTTTTTAAACATTGGTCTGTCCTGTACACATTGCCTATGATAGAGGTTCTTTCTTGTTACTGGCTCTGTGATTCTGCTGTATTTCTGTGTACCTGTATCTTGGCTTGTGTTTTGACTATTCTCTTGCTTTCTGATTTTGTACCTCGTTGATATCTTAGTTTTTACTTGGCTTGTTTGACATCTCTTTATCTGTCTGTTTGTTCATTCTCTGTGTTTTATCATAACTTCTTGGTCTGTACCTGTTTAGCCTATTGTATCCTGTCCTGTTTCCTGACTTCTGCGCTGTTTGTTTTATTGTTTTTAACCTTGCTACGTCCTGCACTTTAGTAATTGTAGGGACCGTCGCCAAGTTGGGGCTCCGTCATTTAGGGTGGATCATCAATTAGGCTGGGCTTTTGGCTGCACTTACTCCTGCCCTATGTGACATCTATGCTTAGAAGACATATGCCTAGAGGTGGCCTAGACAGAAGACAGTTCATCTACAAATGCACTGAGCAGTGTGTCTTCATATGTAAATTATGGCTATTTATATAGAAATTAAACACACTGATGTGAGCGTAAGGTTCCTTTTACATGGGCCGACTTGCATCAGTAAATGACCACCGATCTCAGTGACTGGCGCTCTTTTACAAAACTGGATCATTCGTGCACCAAAGATTTTTTAAAGAGCCTTTACATGGCTCGATTATCATGTAGGCAGGGATGCAGGAATGACCCTTCATTTTCATCATGGTCAGCCGTACATCCCTCATTTACATGGAGCAGTGTTTTCTGTATGAAGAGCTCCCTTTATGGTTATAAATAACATAACTTACTTTGACAAAATCATATTGGCACGATCCAGCATACTGCTCCTCCAAAGAGAATGAGCTGAATGTCAGGTTTATTTGTTTGTTTATAGGCGCAACAATGTTCCAAACGCAATCCAGGTTTTTGTCATATTTGCCATCGACATTAGAGTCTGGAGATCTGAATCCTCCCGTGGCATTAGTCAGGTAACCTCCACATCCTTGTTCAGGTCCTAAAGTACCAAAAATTGTCATTGTTATAATAAAAGGTAAAAAAAGAGGAATATAAAACTGTGATCAATTGAAGATTAGAGCTTTATAAAATAGATCCTAAAAGATTTGCACGGTTCCTAAACAAGTAATACGGTGAGTATAACTAAATATTTATCATGTTCTGCTCATACGGATCAGATTTACTAATATCGTCTTATAAGTAAATCTAATTTTTATTTTTTTTTTAAATCAACTGGTGCCAGAAAGTTAAACAGATTTGTAAATGACTTCTATTTAAAATCTTAATCCTTCCAGTACTTATCAGCTGCTGTTATGATCCATAGGAAGTTCTTTTCATTTTGAATTTCCTTTCTGTCTGACCACAGTGCTCTCTGCTGACACCTCTGTCCATTTTAGGAACTGTCCGGAGCAAGAGAGGTTTTCTATGGGGATTTGTTCCTACTCTGGACAGTTCCTAAAATGGACAGAGGTGTCAGCAGAGAGCACTGTGATCAGACAGAAAGGAAATTCAAAAAGAAAAGAACTTCCTGTGGATCATAACAACAGCTGATAAATACTGGAAGGATTAAAAAAATTTCATAGAAGTAATTTACAAACCTATTTTAAAGGGTAACTCTCATTAAAATTAATTTTTGCTATAAAAATATATTTCTAATATACTTTGTTTAAAAAAAAAAAATCTGTTTTATTTGTGCTAAAAGCTCAAGAGCACATTTTCCCCCATCTCATACACAGACTTAGGACCGAAGCCCAAACACAGGAAGTGCAACCTGGAGTGCTGAGGGGGGGGGGTGTCCAGCCTCATCCAATCATAGCTCCTCTCACACCGAACTTCCATATGCTGTTGTTTGGACACCCCCCCCCTCAGCACTCCAGGCTGCACTTCCTGTGTTTTGGCTTCGGTGCTAAGTCTGCATATAAAATGGGGGAAAATGTGCTCTTGAGCTTTTTTAAGTACAAATAAAACATACCATTTAACTTTCTAGCATTAGTTGATTTAAACAAAAATGCTTTCCAGTGGAGTACATTGGGTAAACACATCTGTAAAATAGGTATACCAAAGAAAAGAAAAAAAAAGTCTGTATATATATTCTTAAAATATTTTTTATAAAAGTAATTTAAAAAGCAGACAAGGTTAACAAAAATGTGAGCACTGACAGTCACTTTCTATAGACTCTTATAGAAGATATTATTAGATAAAAAATATGGCCATTTTTTATACCTATTCTACAGATGTATTTTTCCTTTGATTTTGGGATGTGTGAACCCAGCCTTAGCGATGCGCTTTCAAACTATGACACACCCCTTTCCTGATAAGCCACGCCCCTTGTCATACAAAGCTCTTATTAAAATTAGATTTTTGCCATATTATGAATCATTAAAGGGGTTATCCAGGAAAAAACTTTTTTATATATATATATATATATATATATATATATAGATATATAGATATATATATATATCAACTGGCTCCAGAAAGTTAAACAGATTTGTAAATGACTTCTATTAAAAAATCTTAATCCTTTCAGTACTTATGAGCTTCTGAAGTTAAGGTTGTTCTTTTCTGTCTAAGTGCTCTCTGATGACACCTGTCTTGGGAAACGCCCGGTTTAGAAGAGGTTTGCTATGGGGATTTGCTTCTAAACTGGGCGTTTCCCGAGACAGGTGTCATCAGAGAGGACTTAGACAGAAAAGAACAACCTTAACTTCAGAAGCTCATAAGTACTGAAAGGATTAAGATTTTTTAATAGAAGTAATTTACAAATCTGTTTAACTTTCTGGAGCCGGTTGATATATATATATATATATATATATATATATATAAAACAGTTTTTTTTCCTGGAATACTCCTTTAACCTCTTCAGGACATAGGGCGTATGGATACGCCCTGCATCCCGAGTCCTTAAGGACCGATGGCGTATCCATACGCCCGTGGGAATTCCGGCCCCCACCGCTAGCCGGTTGGGGACCGGAGCCGGATGCCTGCTGAAATCGTTCAGCAGGCATCCCGGCATATCGCCCAGGGGGGTCATTATGCCCCCCCATGTCGGCGATCGCCGCAGATCGCTGGACAATTCAGTCCAGCGATCTGCGGCGATTCCGGGTAAATCGGGTCTCCAGTGACCCGATGACCCGGAATTACTGGCTGTTCGGGGCCGTCAGAGACGGCCCCGAACAGCCAAAGCCTGCAGGGGTGAGGTGGCACTGGTGCCACCTCACGATCGCCCTGATTCGTCGGCCGGATTACCGGCCGTCCAATCAGGGCACCTGCTGCGGGTGTCACTCCCGCACCCGCTCCGCCCCTCTTCTGGAGGACGTGAGCGGGTGCGGGACGTGCACCCCTGGTGCTGGGGACCCCGATCCCCGGCGTTAATGTTGGGATCGGGGCCCCAGGAGCAGCTGCGGCGGTGGGACTGACCTGCAGCGTCTGCATCGTTGGAGGTGAGTGACAGCCTCCTGCTGTTGCTTAGCAACAGCTCCCAGCATGCAAAAAGGGCATGCTGGGAGCTGTAGTTATGCAACAGCAGGAGGCAGACCACCACAACTCCCAGCATTCCCTTATGGGCATGCTGGGACTTATGGTTTTGCAACAGCTGGAGGCACATTCTTTCTATGGAAAAGTGTACCTTCAGCTGTTGTATAACTACAACTCCCAGCTTGCACAAACAGCTAAAGTGCATGCTGGGAGTTGTAGTGGTGCATCTGCTGGTTGCATAACTACAACTCCCAGCATGCCCGTTGGCTGTCTGTGACTGCTGAGAGTTGTAGTTTTGCAACAGCTGAAGGCACACTGGTTGTGAAACTCAGTATTTTTTTACCTAACTCAGTGTTTCACGACCGGTGTGCCTCCAGCTGTTGCAAACTACAACTCTCAGCAGTCACCGTACACCATGCACCGTACATGCTGGGAGTTGTAGTTTTGCAACAGCTGGAGGCACACTGGTTGTGAAACACTGAGTTAGGTCACAAACTCCGTGATACATAACCAGTGTGCCTACAGTTGTTGCAAAACTGCAACTCTCAGCAGTCACCGACAGCCAACGGGCATGCTGGGAGTTGTAGTTATGCAACAGCTGGATGTCCCCCCCAATGTGAACGTACAGGGTACACTCACATGGGCGGAGGATTACAGTAAGTATCTGGCTGCAAATTTGAGCTGCCGCAAACTTTCTGCTGCAGCTCAAATTGCCAGCGAGAAACTACTGTGAACCCCCGCCCGTGCGACTGTACCCTAAAAACACTACACTACACTAACACAAAAAATAAAATAAAAAGTAAAAAACACTACATATACACATACCCCTACACAGCCCCCCTCCCCTCCCCAATAAAAATGAAAAACGTCTGGTACGCCACTGTTTCCAGAACGGAGCCTCCAGCTGTTGCAAAACAACAACTCCCAGTATTGCCAGATAGCCGTTGACTGTCCAGGCATGCTGGGAGTTTTGCAACAGCTGGAGGCACCCTGTTTGGGAATCACTGGCGTAGAATACCCCTATGTCCACCCCTATGCAATCCCTAATTTAGGCCTCAAATGCGCATGGCGCTCTCACTTTGGAGCCCTGTCGTATTTCAAGGCAACAGTTTAGGGCCACATATGGGGTATCTCCGTACTCGGGAGAAATTGTGTTACAAATTTTGGGGGGTATTTTCTGCTTTTACCCTTTTTAAAAATGCAAAATTTTTGGGAAAACAAGCATTTTAGGTAAAAAAAAAAATTTTTTTTTTTTACATATGCAAAAGTCGTGAAACACCTGTGGGGTATAAAGGTTCACTTAACCCCTTGTTACGTTCCCCGAGGGGTCTAGTTTCCAAAATGGTATGCCATGTGTTTTTTTTTTGCTGTCCTGGCACCATAGGGGCTTCCTAAATGCAGCATGCCCCCAGAGAAAAATTTGCGTTCAAAAAGCCAAATGTGACTCCTTCTCTTCCGAGACCTGTAGTGCGCCAGCAGAGCACTTTTCATCCCCATATGGGGTGTTTTCTAAATCGGAAGAAATTGGGCTTCTAATTTTTAGGGGTATTTTCTGCTATTACCCTTTTTAAAAATAAATTTTTTTTGGGAAAACAAGCATTTTAGGTAAAATTTTTTTATTTTTTTTTTACATTTGCAAAAGTCGTGAAACACCTGTGGGGTATTAAGGTTCACTTTATCCCATGTTACATTCCCCGAGGGGTCTAGTTTCCAAAATGGTATGCCATGTGTTTTTTTTTTGCTGTTCTGGCACCATAAGGGCTTCCTAAAGGTAACATGCCCACCAAAAACCATTTCAGAAAAACGTACTCTCTAAAATCCCCTTGTCGCTCCTTCCCTTCTGAGCCCTCTACTGCGCCCGCCGAACACTTTACATAGACATATGAGGTATGTCCTTACTCGAGAGAAATTGGGCTACAAATACAAGTAAAAATTTTGTCCTTTTACCCCTTGTAAAAATTCAAAAATTGGGTCTACAAGAACATGTGAATGTAAAAAATTAAGATTGTGAATTTTCTCCTTCACTTTGCTGCTATTCGTGTGAAACACCTAAAGGGTTAAAACGCTGACTGAATGTCATTTTGAATACTTTGGGGGGTGTAGTTTTTATAATGGGGTCATTTATGGGGTATTTCTAATATGAAGACCCTTCAAATCCACTTCAAACCTGAACTGGTCCCTGAAAAATACTGAGTTTGAAAATTTTGTGAAAAATCGGAAAATTGATGCTGACCGTTGAAGCCCTCTGGTGTCTTCCAAAAGTAAAAACTCATCAATTTTATGATGCAAACATAAAGTAGACATATTGTATATGTGAACCAAAAAAAAATGTATTCGTAATATCCATTTTCCTTACAAGCAGAGAGCTTCAAAGTTAGAAAAATGCAAAATTTTCAACTTTTTCATCAAATTTACGGATTTTTCACCAAGAAAGGATGCAAGTATCGACAAAAATTTACTACTATGTTAAAGTAGAATATGTCACGAAAAAACAATCTCGGAATCAGAATGATAACTAAAAGCATTCCAGAGTTATTAATGTTTAAAGTGACAGTGGTCAGATGTGCAAAAAACGCTCCGGTCCTTAAGGCCAAAATGGGCTCCGTCCTGAAGGGGTTAATGTGTCATGCTGAAGCCAATGCCGCTCCTTGTAACTGGCCCAGGCACAAGGGCCCATTACATCACACTGCCACTAAGTGTATCACATTGCTGCGGCTGATAATGGTACATGGCAGTACTCTATAGGTAAAACCCATCATGCAGTTAGGTCTTGGGCAAAAATGTAATTAATTACAGATGTGGTGTGAGTAGACACTCTGTCTTGCCACAAGAGGGAGTAAGTGCTTCCCTTGATGCCCTATAAAATAGACTCTCTAGGGTTACTTCTGGGTAGTGTACCTCTTGCGCTTTATAAGATTTTATTATGTGGACACTGTATCATACGGGAGTTTTATTTGGGCGAAGTATGGTACAATGTGTAAGCCTTATATGAAGTAAAACGGAGTTCCCCAATATTTTGTTCTCCAGCTGTTACAAAACGACACCTCCCATAATGCCCTGCAACAGCTGGAGAGCCATGGTTAAAGGGAACGCTGTATTACAATGTGGTAAGGCGTGGAGATGTCTTTATTATATTACTCCAGCAGAGGTCCCTACAATGCAACAAAAACATCCAAGGTACTAAAACACAATACAATACATTGATTCTCACTGATAATAAAAAAAAAATTATCAGCCAAGATCATTTTTTGAGGTTAAAGCCTCAACGCAGTTCTTAGTTTTGGTGGAGATTGAGCAAAATGCTCACAATACCCCGATATATAATATCTTACGTAGCCCAATATCAAGAAATCGCTTTTCAAGAGATATTCTGAACAACGACTGAGCTCCAGCCATGTGTAAATAGCATAGCCCCAATTTAGGCCCTGTTACCAAATGTCAGCAGGGACACCTGTCGCCAGATAGAAAAATGTCCCAGGGTATTTGTATGTACAGTTTCAAGATTGCAGTCAGAATCAACTGACAGTCTATGGGGGGAGATTTATCAAAACCTGTGCAAAGGAAAAGTTGCCCAGTTGCCCATAGCAACCAATCAGATCGCTTCTTTCATTTTGCAGAGGCCTTGTTAAAAATGAAAGAAGCGAGCTGATTGGTTGCTATGGGCAACTGGGCAACTTTTCCTCTGGACAGGTTTTGATAAATCTCCCCCAATGTCTTTTGTTTGTCTCTATTCAAAATTTATTAAAAAACATTTAAAAAGGAAAATGCCCCCTGCAGAGTTTTATTTTCCGCTCTGAAACATTTGTACAAAATGGTGAAGATAATTTTTTTTTCCACAAAAAGTGAACATGAAAACCCAGCTGGAATATGAATCATATATAGCAGTGGTCTCCAACCTGCGGACCTCCAGATGTTGCAAAACTACAAGTCCCAGCATGCCCGGACAGCCGTTGGCTGTCCGGGCATGCTGGGAATTGTAGTTTTGCAACATCTGGAGGTCCGCAGGTTGGAGACCACTGATATATATAGTATATATGACCCCTTTATCATGACCCTAAAATAAATATACCTCTGAAACTATTCAGACTGCAAAATAAACATCCTTAAAGGAGTAGTCCAGTGGTGAACAACTTATCCCCTATCCTAAGGAGGATAAGTTTGAAATCGCGGTGGGTCCAACCGCTGGGGCCCCCTGCGATCTCCTGTACGGAGCCCCGACAGCCCGCGGGAAGGGGGCTCGTCGACCTCCGCACGAAGCGGCGGCCGACACGCCCCCTCAATACAACTCTGTGGCAGAGCCGAAGCGCTGCCTTCGGCAATCTCCGGCTCTGCCATAGAGATGTATTGAGGGGGCGTGTCGGCTGCCGCTTCGTGCGGAGGTCGACACGCCCCCTTCCCGCGGGCTGTCGGGGCTCCATACAGGAGATCGCAGGGGGCCTCAGCGGTCGGACCCCCCGCGATCTCAAACTTATCCTCTATCCTTAGGATAGGGGATACGTTTTTCACCACTGGACTACCCCTTTAATGTAGACATCTGAAATGAATGTAGACCCCAGATCAAACTCCAAAATAAATACAGACCTGTAAAATAATACAGACCACAGATTAGACATCCAGGATATAGACTTCTTAAAGGGGTACACCGGTGGAATTATTATTATTTTTTTTTTTTAAATCAACTGGTTCTAGAAAGTTAAACAGATTTGTAAATTACTTCTATTAAAAATCTTAATCCTTCCAGTACTTATCAGCTGCTGTATACTACAGAGGAAGTTGAGTTGTCCTTTTCTGTCTGACCACAGTGCTCTCTGCTGACACCTCTTTCTGTATCAGGAACTGTCCAGAATAGTATCAAACCCTCATAGCAAAACTCTCCTGTTCAAGACAGTTCCTGACACGGACAGAGGTGGCAGCAGAGAGTACTGTGATCAGACAGAAAAGAACAACTCAACTTCCTCTGGAGCATACAGCAGCTGATAAGTAGTGTTGATCGGCATAGGCCATATTCGAATTTGCGATATTTTGCGAATATATGGACGAAAATTCGTAATATTCGCTAAATTCGCATATTCGTAATCGTGTTTATTTTTCCATATGAGAAAATTAGCATATGTGAAAATTAGCATAAGCGAAAATTCGCATATGCAAATTTTTGCATATGCGAAAATTCGTACGCCAGTCTCACACAGTAGTATTAGAGCCTTCTTTACACCACACAAGCTGGAAGCAGAGAGGGATGATCACTGTCATGTGTACTGTGAAAAAAATAAATAAATGAATATTTGTAATTATGAATATATAGTGCTATATTTGCGAATAAAATTGGCATTGCGAATATTCGCGAGCAACACTACTGATAAGTACTGAAAGGATTAAGATTTTGCAATAGAAGTAATTTACAAATCTGTATAATCTGTTGATTTGAAAAAAACAAAAACAAAAAATGGTTTCCACTGCAGTACCCCTTTAAATACATGTAGACCCAAGATCAGACCCCCCAAATAAATTCGGACCGCAGACAAAACCTCTTAAAGTGCCCACTCACCCCCCATTTGTACAGACCAGAGATTCCCATTATGAAGGTCCAAGACCCCAAACCAGAAGTACAGATACCTCTCCCTGATCCTGCTCCTCTCTTCATTGTCAGGCGTCACTACATACATCGTCTGGCCCTGGTATGATGGCATTGTTTGCAGCAGTACAGGGATGAGGAGAGGTATCTGTATGTCTGGTCTGGGGTATGTACAGTGGTCCCTCAACATACGATGGTAATCCGTTCCAAACGGACCATCGTTTGTTGAAACCATCGCATGTTGAGGGATCTGTGCAATGTAAAGTATAGAACAGTGGTCTACAACCTGCGGATCTCCAGATGTTGCAAAACTACAACACCCAGCATCCTGGGTGTTGTAGTTTTGCAACATCTGGAGGTCCGCAGGTTGAAGACCACTGTTAGAGGAAGTTGTACTCACGTGTCCCCGCCACTCCGGACCGTCACCGCTGTCCGGGATGTCGCCGTCTATCGCTGTCGCCGCATCCCCGGGGTGTCCACGACGCTCCGGCAAGGCCTCTGCTTCCCCGACATCCGAGCTCTCCGTCGCCGCCATTACGTTGCTACACACGCCGCTCCTATTGGATGACGGGACGGCATGCGCAGCGGCGTGATGACGATGATGGAGAGCGCCGACGATGCAGGGGATCCTGAAGAGGACGCGCCGGAGCCCCGAGGACAGGTAAGTGATCGTCAGCGGACCACACGGGGCACCGTAAACTAGGGATGTAAGAAAAAATCGATTCCCGCGATTATCGCGATTTTTCATTTGCCGATACTGAATTGATTCAAAATATTTTTGAATCGATTCTTTTAGTGATGTGGAATTTGTATCTCCTGATCCCCGGAACAGCATGTCCCGGGCATCAGGAGATATAAGTTCCATATTTTGTCAGCCGGATCTGACGCGGCGGCGCTCTGGGTGTATGGAGCGGGCTCCGACTCGTGCCCGCTCCATACTCTGCGGCCCTCGGCTGATTTCAATATCCGGGGGCCGCTGATGCATCTCCGCCGCTAATATCCAGCATGCGGCGCTCTGCAGTATGTATGGAGCGGGCTCGGGATTCCTGCCCGCTCCATACTCTGCAGCCCCCGGCTGTTCTCAGTAGCCGAGGGGCCGCCGCTAATAGCCAGCATGCGGCGATCGCCGCGGCTGGCTATTAACCCTTTAGATCGCCGCTGTCAAAGCTGACAGCGGCGTCTAAAGGGACATGTGTATGCTCTCCGTGGCTCTGTCATTGATAGATCCTGGCTGGACCAGGCTCTATCAATGGATCGCAGATAAATGGAGTTCAATAGAACTCTATTCATCTGTCTGAGGAATCTAATGATTCCTAAAAGACTAATAAAGTGTACAAAAAAAAAAAAAAAAAGTTTTAATAAAAGTGTAAAAGACATTGGGGGACATTTCCTAATCTAGTCTATTCTGGGTATGCTTATAGACCAGCGTATGTGCTAGTCTCCTGTCTATTGGGCTCCTAATTTATCAAAGGTCTCACAGCCCTTGATAAATTCTGTGCTCAGACTTCAGGGTCTACAGCTTAAACTGCATTTAGACCTGCTCCAACATGGTCTGACATTTCAGCGTATTTTGGGCAAATGCGACTTGTCGCACAAAAGTCGCACTTGATTAATTCAGCACCAATGCATTTTCCAATGCATTTCCGTCTAAAATAGACTTGCATGCATCATGTTCTAAAAATCCTCTACAGCAAAAGTCGCTGAAAATTCGCACATATTTAGACTGCGACTTTCTGTGAGACAAATTTAGACAGGAAAAACCAGTCTAAATCCTTTGATAAATCTCCCCCATTGTTTTTTAGACAGAATCGGGATATATCGCGATGTATCGTCACCTAGACGGTATCGCGATATATCGGGATATATCGAATCGCCACACTGGTATCGCGATGCGATTCGAATCGAATCGCCAAATTCTTGGCGATTCACACCCCTACCGTAAACGGCTATCCGGTGGCAGCTGAAGCAGTCTGCGCTGCCGGATAGCCATTTGTGAGATGGCCCGACATACAAAAGCATTGTATGTTGATGCTGCCTCTGATAGGCCATCGCATGTTGAAATTATCGTATGTCGGGGCCATCGTAGGTCGAGGGGTCACTGTATAAAAGGGTGAAAGTGGGGGGGGGGCTCCAATACAGATCTGTATTAAGGATCCCAGAGTCATAGAATAAGTAGCTTCTGTATACTGAGGTGCTGACATCACAGGGGGCACCTCAGTATACAGATGGAGAGACAGAGGCTGCTGCATGACCTCCTGACTAATACTAATAGAGCCGATGAAGTTGTTATAAATGCCGGATACTGATATTATGTGTAAATTCTCCTTCAGTTACAACCAGAACAAGTCATATGACTTTTTCCACTATGTATATAAAATCGGTATCACGCCAATGGTTATGATGCCAACAGCCTGACCATTAGTCACCGCCGGTTCTATGAGTAAGAAGCCTCAAATGTCACAAGTGAATAAAAGAAGAAGTTACAGGGAGACATTGTGCTACAGCCGTCACATGGATTACTGTGCAGAATTTATTATACGAGCACTGTCAGTGTATAAAAAACTTTTTATATGTTGGCAAAACATTTACCTTTCTAATATGCTTCATAAAATGTTTTATCTCCTTTTTATAGAAATCATGGCTTATAAAAAAAAGACAACTAGGGGTCCCCATACCATCCAGAACATGATCTTGTCTGGCTTCTTATCTTTGTCCCAGATAAGGCACAGGCAGGGATAAAGTCCAGGAAGTGAGGGCAGGACTAGCACTCCTCTGTGCTCACTCCTGTCCTATCAGACTGCAACATGAAAACAGAGAGGATGAAGAGGCCTAGCACAGCAGACTCAGGGAGGAAGTGAATGCATGGTGAGTGTGGGCGGGATCAGTGCTTGCCTCGGACAGGCCCCTTCCTGAGCAGTGGATGTCAGAATGAGTGAGCAGCAAAACAAAGTCATTTGTAAGCCAAATACAGATGCTAGACACATAAAAAGACATGTAAAGCATCTGCATGACCTAGTGAGTAACCTAACCAGTTGTGGACACAGCACATACCTGATTGCCTGGTACTTGACGCTCCAGGACGTACATGTATGTCCTGAATCCCGTCCAGGCTATGAGGCGAGTGCAGCAGCTGCGCACGCTTCATAGACCACAAGTAATGGTGCCCTCCTTTAACCCTTTACCTTTACCATTTGCAAAAATTTGATTCTCTAAGGTGTGTATTACTCAATAGACGTTCCTATAACCCATAGAAAGAACTCACTATAAAGGCATGGGAATCCATAATTCACTATATTTATACGTGGGAAGAAAAAAGTTGTAAATTAGCCATGTTGTCTATGTCACAGACAAACACGTCCTCTGTGTGTCATGTGTCAAGATCTGTGTTCTGCCAAACATTGTCCCTATCAGGCTGGTCCTTAACAGTCGGTATCCTGAGGTCATGGACTTGTGGAGATACATGTGATTTTATTTATTCATAGTCACACTGTTAAGGAAAGGACTTCAGTGTAATATATCCCAACCAGTGTGCCTCCAGCTGTTTCAAAACTACAACTGCCAGAACACCTTAACAACTAGAGGAGCGGAACGCCCAAGGTCTGACTTGCCCACTGGCAAAGAACTGAAAACGTGGAAGCAAAGGATGGCCGTCCATGTAAAGTCCATGTAAGTCCCCCAGGACAGGACTCAGCTGGACCTAAGGTATGATGCCCATATGCCATAACAAGGTATATAGACAGGTACTCTCTTCCTTTAAATACACCTTTAAATAGAAACCTAGGAAAGTCTAGTTTTGAGCAGAGGTTCCCATTTGATATACGACATGTATAGCTTTGACTGATCGAGGTGGATTAAGGTTTAATCACTTTATTAGTGACTGATCGAGGTAGACTATGGTCACTTTATTAGTGACTAATAAAGTGACCAAACCATAATCCACCTCGATCAGTCACTAATAATGTTACCAAACCATAATCCACCTCGATCAGTCACTAAAAAAGTGGCCAAACCATAATCCACCTCGATCAGTCACTGATAATGTTACCAAACCATAATCCACCTCGATCAGTCACTAATAATGTTACCAAACCATAATCCACCTCGATCAGTCACTAAAAAAGTGACCAAACCATAATCCACCTCGATCAGTCACTAATAATGTTACCAAACCATAATCCACCTTGATCAGTGACTGATCTAGGTGGATTATGGTTTGGTCACTTTTTTAGTGACTGATCGAGGTGGATTATGGTTTGGTAACATTATTAGTGACTGATCGAGGTGGATTATGGTTTGGTCACTTTTTTAGTGACTGATCGAGGTGGATTATGGTTTGGTAACATTATTAGTGACCGATCGAGGTGGATTATGGTTTGGTCACTTTATTACTAACCGATCGAGGTGGATTATGGTTTGGTCACTTTATTAGTGACTGATCGAGGTGTATTATGGTTTGGTCACTTTATTAGTGACCGATCGAGGTGGATTATGGTTTGGTCATTTTATTAGTGACTGATCGAGGTGTATTATGGTTTGGTCACTTTATTAGTGACCGATCGAGGTGGATTATGGTTTGGTCACTTTATTAGTGACTGATCGAGGTAGACTATGTTCTGGTCAGTTTTAGTGGTTTTTCTTAATTCATTCTGTTCTGCGAAAGATCATTTAAGAGGCCCAAAAGTAATCCAGATTTCATTTTAATCTCTGGGTTTAATGGAGTAAGCAGCATTGTTTTATGATAAAGCCCATATTTACAATGAGCTGAGGCTAGAGAAGGATCAAGCATTCTCATTGGTCCTCACTCCACCATCCCTTACCCAGTGCTTGACTAAGTACCTACCTAATGTCTGTCTATAGGATGCCCTCCATCCACCACCATTGATACTTCTATCAGTGACAAACACCAGGAACAGCTTGTTGCTTAAGCTTCTTAAAACCGGAGGCAGAACTTTCCCACAGAACTTGCCAAGATGTCTGCCATAGATGTCTGATCCATCGTAGACCGAAACATAGTCACCTGAACAGGAACTTTGGAGCTCGACATCAAACTCATTGAATCTATAATATAGGAATGGATGAATGATCATGGTTATAGGGGATTTCAACAATTTAAATACACCCAAAACAGAAAAATAACCTTATTTGGCTTTTCCACTCCCTTATGCTGCTCTCACAACCATCCGTCTAGATCAGTGGTCTCAAACTGTGGCCCTCCAGATGTTGCAAAACTTCAACTCCCAGCATGCTCGGGCAGCCAAAGTCTTTTTTTATGAAGTACTAGCATATATAAAAAGTGTGGTGATGGAGTAATAACATTTCCTACACTTGCATTACCACTCCACTGGCTTAAAGGAGAACTCCAGCAGAAATTTACTTATCCCCTATCCACAGGATAGGGGATAAGTAGCTGATCGCGGGGGGTCCGACCGCTGATACCCTCCATGCTGCAGGCGGCACAAGCACCATTCTTTTCTATGGGAGCGCCAAAAAGACCCGAGTGTGGAGCGCATGCCATCTACCACTAAACAACAAGGGCTCCTCGCTGAGAGAATCGGGTGGGACCCCCCTGAGATAAGCTACTTATCACCTAGCCTTTGGATAGAGGATAAGTCAACTTTTTCTGGAGCTCTCCTTTAAAGGGGTACTCCACTGTAAAGATCTTATCCCCTATCCAAAGATTTTTTTACAGCGGAGTACCCCTTTAATTTTTAGAGAGGATCTAAAGCCCTGGTGGGAAGGATGTGTACCACCTGAGACACCGATCACTAAACGGGTGTGTGCAGACCCAAATACCACAACTGTTGATCTTGATGCCAACATCTAGTGTCAGACCCTATAACGGTATAGAGACCATGTCCAATAGGGATTGGCCACCGTAGTCATATGATTATAGACAACACTTGGGATCCATGGAGGAAAAAGGGAGAATCTAAAAGCCAAAAATATTCATCCAGAATAAACACATACAATTCTTAACTTACTTGAGTTCAATTATCTTGTTTTCTACGGCGGTGATCAGATAGGTGCAGTTGGTGTTGTGGTGGTAATTGGTGAATGAATACGTAGGGCTCCTTATGATGCCGGAGGTACTATTATATATTCCTCCGCAAGCTGAAAGGGATGGATAATTCATCGTTCAGAAGAAAATAATGGGTTCATTAAAGGCATAAAATAAGAAAGTGGAGACGTTGACCACAGAAATCAAGGATACTTCCCTGGCCAAGCCAAAGACCACATGAACATAGAGACAACCAACCAATGTCATTGATTTCAATTGTCCTATTGGGTAATGGTTCCAGTCGTAGAGAGAAAAGTGACCATGATACAATGGCACACAATGACAGGAATTACTCACAGAAGATTCTGTAGGTCGCCATAAATCCATGCATGGTAACGTTAAAGTTTGTGTAGAAATTGATGGACATTGTTCCCCTACTGCTGATCGGTGCAGGCACGGTGTTACCACAATGGGTGGCCAAGGGTCTTCCTGGAGTTGACTCTTTGCTGGATATTGTCACTTTGTCAGTATTACAGAATGTATTGGCTGTAAAAGAAAGATGTTCCATTTAACTCCATTATATGATTCCACAGTCCTCTTCTGATTGTGGGACCAGCTGATGGAAAAGAGTCCTGTTGTAGGGTCTCTCTGCTATCAGTTGTCCTCACAACTTAAAGGGGTACTCCGATGGAAAAACATTTTTTAAATCATCTGGTGCCAGAAAGTTATACAGATTTGTAAATGACTTCTATTTAATAATCTTAATCAGCTGCTGTATGTTCCACAGGAAGTTATTGCGGGCAGTGGGGGGGTTGTGATGCCACAGCCATGCCCCTCTGGACGGTACACCACGCCTCCTGGATGCAAGTCTATGAGAATGGGCGTGGCAGTCACCATGCCCCCTCCCATAGACTTGCAATGAGGGGGCATGGCGTGTTGTCACGAGGGGCGTGGCCGTGATGTCACAACCCCCCTGCCGCCCGCTCCAAACGCTAGGGCAGTGGAGTACCCTATTTAAAGGGGTACTACGGTGGAAAACTTTTTATTTTTTATTTTTATCAACTGGTGCCAGAAAGTTAAACAGATTTGTAAATTACTTCTATTAAAAAAATCTTAATCCTTCCGGTACTTATTAGCTGATGAACACTACAGAGGAAATTCTTTTCTTTTTGGAACACAGAGCTCTCTGCTGACATCATGACCACAGTGCTCTCTGCTGACATCTCTGTCTATTTTAAGAACTGTCCAGAGTAGGAGAAAATCCCCATAGCAAACATATGCTGCTCTGGACAGTTCCTAAAATAGACAGAGGTGTCAGCAGAGAGCACTGTGGTCATGATGTCAGCAGAGAGATCTGTGGTCATGATGTCAGCAGAAAGCTCTGTGTTCCAAAAAGAAAAGAATTTCCTCTGTAGTATTCATCAGCTAATAAGTACTGGAAGGATTAAGATTTTTTTTTATAGAAGTAATTTACAAATCTGTATATAAAAGAAGAGAAAATTTGTTGGTGCAGCTCACAATTATACACTTACCGAGGTGATATCGGGTACACACCTATACCACGGTGTGTTAAATTGTGGTGGGGGATACTGTTTTTCTGTTCTTTTGATATAATTTACAAATCTGTTTAACTTTCTGGCACCAGTTGATTTAAAAAAAAAAAAAAAAAAGTTTTCCACCGGAGTAACCCTTTAAGGGCCCATTTACACTACGTATTTTCACACTACATATTTTCCAAGTGGTATTCTGCTTACGAATTCCCCTCTGAAATTATGGTGCAGCAGCCTCCCATTGTTTTCTATAGGATCCTGCATCACCATTCACACTACAAAATTTCTACTGAATGTCCGCCATGGAAATTTCGGATCTTCGATTCCGCCAAAAGAATGAACAAGTATTGCTGTCTATGCAATGAAATGCATTGCCGTCTATGAAGATGGTGCAGGTGAAAAGACAGCCAAATATATGAGGCGGTACATCTGACTGATCATAGTTTGACCAAAGCATTATTTTGGTCAATATTTTTTTAGCCAAAACCAAGAGTGGAAGCAACACAGAGAAAACTATAATGGAGTTTGTACTTTTTTTTGGGGGGGGGGGGGGATTTTGGACCTATTTATGGTTTGGGCTAAAAATACTGACCAAAATGCAATGTGTGAATACAGCCTTATGAAATGACTTCATAAATTCCCAATATTTGTTTTCATTGACTTTTCGGCATGAATAAGAGCAGTGTTTCCCAACCAGTGTGCCTCCAGCTGTTGCAAAACTACAATTCCCAGCATGCCCGGACAGCCAAAGGCTGTCCGGGAATGCTGGGAGTTGTAGTTTTGCAACAGCTGGAGGCACACTGGTTGGGAAACACCAAATTAAATACTCACACTCAAGTTCGAAGGTGAGGAAGGTGAGGACTATGAACATGTCGTCATCGGCGTGTATGGTGTAATTACAGTTTAGGTTGTTCTCATATTTATTTGGATAATTTACAGAAACAATTCGACCGCTCGGTTTTGAGTAGTAAGCACCACATCCTGCAAAAAATAAAAAAGATAATCTATGTAAAAAGGAAATAGCCGACCAGCATCGAGTGAACAAACTTTACATAGATCAATAGTAAAAGCGAATATAAGAAACTTTGTCATATATCTTATCAGATAAAAATGCTTCTTTCTCCTGTTATCAAGCTTCTGCCCTCTTCCCCTCTGCCAAATGCACATGAATAACCAATCACCAATCTCTATACTAAGACTGCACCTTAATTTAAATAGGAACTGCGCCATTTGAACAAGTTTCACATAGATCAATAGTACTTTAAGAAACTTTGTACTATATCCTATTAAACAAAAATGCTTCTTTCTCCTGTTATTAAACTTCTTTCCTTCCCCACTCAACTCCCGCTGTTCAAATCATCTCTGTTTTTAGCTCAGCTTTGTCATGTGTCTGCAAGACAAGCAATACAAATCTAGGGAAGGGGAGGAGGGAGTACTGAAAATTATAGGTTAAGCCTGCAGAGCAGAAATCTGCTGATAAATACCATATACAAGTTATATAATGGCCAGAAATAGTGCTGCTCCTCATGTACACACACAAGGCAGCATATATTGAAAAGACATGTATGCTTTAAATATATATATATATATATATATGTGTGTGTGTGTGTGTGATGTCCCAGTATGGGATGATGTGGCCCCGTACTGTCCTCCTGCCTTGTCAGGCAGAGTCCCTGTATATCCCCAGGGCTCCCGTGCAGCATTACCCCATTATGTATATAGGGTTGCCTCATTTAGTGTACTGTTGCTTTAATGTTTGTACCAAATGATTTTGTCCCAAAGGGCTCCAGTGATCAGGTGACCCCCCCAAGTCACCTATGGGCTCCTTGCACAACCCCCCTATATAACCAGGGGAGGGGCTGCAATCCTTCTTTTTCCAGTCAAGTTGTTCCAGTGTCTGTGTCCAGAGCATTGGAGACCTCAAGCCTAAAGCCTTCGGCTGTCCAGGCATGCTGGGATTTGCAGTTTTGCAACAGCTGGAGACACTCTGGTTAGGAAACATTGCTTTAAATACTGATGGTTGTCCTTTCCCAACATGTGGCTGGCACGTGGTTAAGCTCAGCACAGGGATTGGGATATTACTCTCCTAATTTAGTCATTTACTAGGCTCATTCTCGTGCTTCTGCTTTTCATTACCTCCGCGGTCTCTATGATCCTCCTACAAAACGGTTTTGTTTTTTTTCCCAAAAAACAAATGGAACATAAGGATCCAAATCTTAATATTGGCTTGAGATAGAGCCACTAAATCTTGAATCCTTTTGAGGAGGATCAAAGGAAAACTAATAAACCCTTCTTTGTATTGTTTTTTAATACTATCTATAGAATTTATATATATATATATATATATATATATATATATATATATATATATATATATTTTTTTTTTTAATTTTTTTTTTTGGGGGGGGGGGGGGTTTGCCCCTCGGTTCTTGGTTATTGTCGACTCTTTCATGGCTTTTACTTACTGCTAATGAAGCGGGTCATGAAACCGTTCCCTGCATTGTCTTGTGACTGGAACGTTAATTTCACTGTACTGCCGGGGGAGACAATCGGAGCAGGGGCTGTATTTCCACAGGCTGTTAACAACAGAGTCTCATCTGTTTCTTGAGTACCGCTCCATATCTGACCAAGGCACAAAGAGAATGATAAAATTAGATTAATATACACTCACATGCCACTTTATTAGATATACCTGTTCAATTGCTTGTTATCTCAATTAGCAACCAGAGAAACAAGTTAAGTCAGTAACAAAAATAAAATTTTGCTCTTAAACAAGCCAAGTCAGTAACAGATAGAGCGGTGCAGTACAAAATCAGAATGCAATTGAGCAGTCAGGAAAACAGGGCAAAAATACACACAAGATACAAAGGAATAGCAAATTAGAGCCAGAAACAAGGAAAGATCCTTTATCAAGTGCAGTATAAATAGACCAGCTGATGAGGGCTCAGTTGTCCAAACCTCCTGATTGGGCCAGGGATTGTCATGGCAACACATCATCATGCAGCTGCTGTCTGAGCTAGCAGGAGACACATCCATTTCAACCCTCCGTTCTACTGATGTGCTGTTTGCTTTTTTCTAATTTTATATCTATGATGCACTTACTTGTCCTGCTTTCCATTTGAAAACTGACATTGCGGCTCCTTGTTTTCCACAATGGTTGAGATCATTAATATTACCTTAGTCATTACATAATAGGTCCTTGTATGGGTAAAGTTCTCCGAGAGACAATTATGCTCGCAAACCCAACAACAAATTATGTTATTGTGGTTTTCCACAGAACAGTGTCTTCTTAAAGGGGTACTCCGGTGGAAATTTATTTATTTATTTATTTTTTTAAATCAACTGGTGCCATAAAGTTAAACAGATTTGTAAATTACTTCTATTAAAAAAATCTTAATCCTTCCAGTACTTATTAACTGCTGAATACAACAGAGGAAATTCTTTTCTTTTTGGAACACAGTGCTCTCTGCTGACATCACGAGCACAGTGCTCTCTGCTGACATCTCTGTCCATTTTAAGAACTGTCCAGAGTAGGAGAAAATCCCCATAGCAAGCATATGCTGCTCTGAACAGTTAATAAAATGGACAGAGATGTCAGCAGAGAGCACTGTGGTCGTGATGTCAGCAGAGAGCACTGTGTTCCAAAAAGAAAATAATTTCCTCTGTAGTATTCAGCAGCTAATAAGTACTGGAAGGATTAAGATTTTGTAATAGAAGTAATTTACAAATCTGTTTAACTTTCTGGCACCAGTTGATTTAAAAATAAAAATAAAAATTCAGTTTTCCACCGGAGTGCCCCTTTAAACTATGTAGACACAGTATATTTATATCACAAAAGGGAACAAAAGGATCACCAAACTACCGCAGAGCAATAGGACCACTTACAGGGAAGGCACAAACAAATGTATAATCAAAGTCAAACAAGCCAAGTCGGTAACGGAGAGAGTAAGAATAAAGGGGGAGATTTATCAAAACCCGTGCAGAGGAAAAATTGCTCAGTTGCCCATAGCAACCAATCAGATCTCTTCTTTCATTTTTAACAAGGCCTCTGAAAAATGAAAGAAGCGATCTGATTGGTTGCTATGAGCAACTTTTCCTCTGCACAGGTGTTGATAAATCTCCCCCCAAATCACTGGTAGGAACATCTACTGGAAAAGTGACATTGTTATCACAAAATATACGTGTTAGGGTATGTTCACACTACAGATTTGTAGCTGTATCTCCGCTCGCGGAATTCAGCGAGCGGAGATTCAACCTGGCAGCCGGCGGCGGCGGTAGGACTGCGCGGCACTGCGCCGTCACCATTGACGGCTATGCAGTGCTCGCGGACTTCTGTGCAAAGAATGAACATGTTCTTTCTTTGCGCGGAACAATTTCAGCGGCGGAATTGTCCGCCGCTGAAATTCCGCAGTGTGAACGGGTCTCGCGGAAGACCCATTCACACAGATGCTAACGTTCACTGTGCGGAATTTCACTCGTGGAATTCCGCAGTGTGAACATACCCTTATGGATTTAGATTGTGTTATACTGTACCCTCCGTCCACTAAATATACATTTTGTCATAAGTAACTTCACTTGACTGAAATCTACTGACCTTCACAAAGCTTCTTTCGCATTGCCCGGTGCTATTTGGAATATCAAAGTTCTCATCGAAGGCCAGTTCAAAATGGCTGCTCTCGTGTGTCTGGAATGTCCACGTACACCTGATGTTGTTGGGAAAATTTAGAGGCCAGCCTGGGGACTTGATATTACCGCTATCTGCATGGATGTAGCCACCACACCCTGGGAATATGTGATGAAGAATTAATATCATTTCAGTGAAGAACAGTACAGTGGTCCCTCAACATACGATGGGAATCCGTTCCAAATGAACCATCGTTTTCTTGAAACCATCGTATGTTGAGGAATCCGTGCAATGTAAAGTATAGGAGGTTGTACTCACCTGTCCCCGCCGCTCCGGATTGTTACCGCTCGTCACCGCTGCCCTGTATGTTGCCGTCCATCGCTGTCGCCGCGTCCCCGTGGTGTCCCCGACGCTCCGGACGTCTCTGCTTCCCTGGGATCGTCGCTCTCCGTCGCCGCCTTCACGTCACTACGCGCGCCGCTCCTATTGGATGATGGGACAGCGTGATGACGACGATGGAGAGCGCCGGCGATGGAGGGAATCCCGAAGAGGACGCTCCGGAGCCCCGAGGACAGGTAGGAGACCATCAGCGGAGAACACGGGGCACCGTAAACGGCTATCCGGTGGCAGCTGAAGCAGTCTGCGCTGCCGGATAGCCGTTTATGCGATGGCCCCGACATACAAAAGCATTGTATGTTGATGCTGCCTTCAACATGCGTTGGCCTCTGAGGGTATGTCGGGGGGTCACTGCATAGAGCAGTGTTCTCTAAACTGTAAAACTACAACTCCCAGTGTGCCCGGACAGCCAACGGCTGTCCGGGCACACTGGGAGTTGTAGTTTTGCAGCATCTGGTCCACATTTTGGAGACCACTGGTATAGAGGGCAGATAGCTGGACAAACAGTAACATCTACCCACCTAAGGAGTCTGACGTCCAGTTGGCGTAAAACCCTCTATCATTCGCTGTACTGTCAGTATTGAAGATGACCAATAGTTTGTTAGATCCAGACTGTACTGTTCCAGGGGATGTGGTGCCACAATATTGTCCTATGACGGGTGATCCGGGTAAAGCTCCGTTCACCAATGTGACTGAATCCCAGCGGCAGACTTCATGATTCTCCAGCGAGAAATGTGCAAAAGACAGCTAGAAATGGAGGGAATACAGTAAGTATTTTTTTTATTACTTTCACTCATTATAATAACACTAGCTGAGTACTCGGCGTTGCACGGTTTTTCCTTCCTAATCCTTGTTGTGGAGGAAAATCAACAGAGAAAGCTTTGGACTTCATATCCCATCCTCTTATATTGTTGTCATATCCCGTCCTCATATATTGTTGTCATATCCCGTCCTCATATCCCGACCTCCTATCCCGACCTCCTATCCCGACCTCCTATCCCTAGCTCTTATCCCGTCGTCCTATCCCTATGTGTGATTCCAGACTAAGGCCTATTTTCCCCACAAGTGTAATATGGATGTATTTTTTCCTCCATATTACTGTCACAAGCTGTCAGTTAGGGCTATCGGGACCGCAGTCAGACCAGGACTTGTGGATGCAACATGAGTGCAAAAATGTGTGGTAAGCTTGTGGGGGTGTAGGGTATATGGGGTGTAGCTGTGCAGTGACTAAAGGGTGTTTGGTTAACCCTTAACACTCCTGACGCCAGGGGCTCCTCTGTATATACTTGTCCTATTGCCACCCGTCCCAAGAGCGATAGGGAGGAATAATAAATAATTGTCCACAACCGGAGGTTTCAGAAAACTGTCGGAACTTTTACTGCAGGTTTTATGCAGAGTTAAAGAGGAACAGTCTTTGTGCAAGAAGAGTCTAATAGGATCCTGACAGTTGGTTGGGACCTTGTGAGTTTTAAGCTCAGGAGATTTATATGCGCTGTTCCACTGGATTTAGGGGATTGGGTTTAGGTCCAGCAGTCACGCAGACTTTAGCAGGGAGTTGTATTATAACTCACGGTTCGGTATTATCAGGCTTCGGCCTGGTCTTGTCTTTGAAAGTTGCACGGATCTCTACTCTCTGCTAGTCCGGAACCCAAGAGGGCGAGGATTGGCTGGCAGCTCCCTTATATGGGCAGGGGCTGGCCTTGAGCTCATTGGTCCATACCATCTGTCAGTCACTTTACACAAGGGATTATGGTCTAAAACATGTGACCACACACGTGACCTAGGAAGGTCCTTTAGCATACCCTAAGAGAATTAACATTAGTCACATAACCGAAGGTCGTGCGACACTATATACACAATTAAATATACACACACAAACATCACAAAATTAAAGAAGGAAGAGGTGACTAGGGGCTATCTCACCAGGAGGACCTTACCGGAAACGGAGTAACTCTGAATTTGGGGACCACCATACAAGGTACGGTATACTATACGGTACCGGGACACCACAAATGTGTCTGTATTACACCAGTGTTAAAGGGGTACTCCGCTGCTCAGCGTGTGGAACAAACTGTTCTGAACGCTGAAGTCGGTGTCGAGAGCTTATGATGTTATAGCCCCGCCCCTTCATGACATCATGCCCCGCTCCCTCAATGCAAGTCTATGGGAAGTGGCGTGACAGCCGTCACGCCCCCTCCCATAGACTTGCATTGAGGGGGCGGAACTATGACGTCACGAGCTCCCGGTGTCGGCTCCAGCGTTCAGAACAGTTTGTTCCACACGCAGAGCAGCGGAGTACCCCTTTAAGGTTTTTTTTTTCCAGTCTAGGTGACCGTACAATCATCGCCCATTTAGCATTTTGCTCTTCATTGTAAGGAACGTTTTAGAGAAGACTCACAGTAATGATCTGTCCTTCTGGGGCCACTAGGAGCCAAGCACAGTGGCTAAGAGCTGGATATGAATCAGGAAAGTTGGGGCTGGCTACAACTCCAGACTCCCCGCTCTGTGTCCCACCGCAGCCTAAAAGAGAACGTAAACTATTGTTAAGATTCTGAAATGTGTAAGCCTTTTTTGTTTGCAGATTCTGGACTCTCCTTCATATACATGTCTGCACCAATTGGGACCTATATTGTAAACTTCTAGTTACCGTACACTCCTAACCCAACCCTATCCAAAACCAACCACCTTCAATGTCATCTTGGAAGACCTTCCATGAAAATCAAACTATTTCGCTCCTACAATGTTATTTAGTGTTAAAGTTCGCTTTACAGCAATTATGCCCAGGGCCACATGTGGCCCTCATATGCCTGATGGGCTACTATCAAGGGAAGGCAAATTCATATTGTGCACCCCCAGTGCTAGACATGGGTGCTCCTGTACACTGCTCTGCCCAACTATATAGAACAGAAGATCTTTGTTTCCTCCACTTTTACCCTAGGGGCAGATGGCATTAACCCCTTGTGTTTGTGTGGCCAGGGCGTGGTTTATCCTCATTACCACCCGAAGGTATACCGCTGGATAATGGCCTAGGCACGGGGGGCAATAATGACTCCGACGCCAAGTTATGGACAATGGTAGTTTTACTGAGTGACAGATGGTAAAGTCTATACAGTTCAGCCAGGGCCACGGAGGTGACCAGTGACACAGAGACCTTAAGGGCTCGCTGGGACTTGCAGTAGATTTGGACAATTTTAGTGCAGGCTACTCTGACTTGACAATAGATGACAGTGACTTGACTTGAGACTGACTAAGCTGTGACTGTAGCTTACTTGTAGACTTGTGGCTGCAGGAAGGACTTGACTACACTGGACCGCAGCAAAGACTTAATTGGAAATCAAGAGCATAAGAGCGAGAGCTAACCCCACCCAGGGCTTATATGGGGGAGACTAGGAGGGGTACAATAGGTCACCCTTAGGTCACATGGTCACTGATACCTCACGGGGTTATACTCTGAGGGGAGGGAGGAGTGAAAACTGACATGACACCTGGTGATCACGTTAACATTTCTTAAAACAATAACACTCTTATATACATTTTACAGTATAACACATGGCAGAAAATATATATACATAAGGGGACAGGGGCCCAGGGGACACTGCAGGGAGGCTGCCTGACCGGGCAGCAAGGGTACAGGGGTATAACTACTGTACTGGGGCACCACAGGAGCTCTAACAAAAAAGTTGAGTTATGTGTATGTTTTTGTATTTAAAAGGGGTATTCCGGCTTTAGACATTTTGGATAGGGGATAAGATGTCTGATCGCGGGGGCCGGCCCACCACTGGAACCCCCCACTGGGACCCCCGCAATCTCACTGCAGCACCCGCATTATGTGTGGAGCTGCGTCTCCATTCATGTCTATGGGAGGCGGCATAAAGGCCGTAATGCGGGTGCTGCAGGGAGATCGTGGGGGGTCTCAGCGGCAGGTCCCCCCGCGATCATACATCTTATCCTCTATCCTTTGAATAGGGGATAAAATGTCTAAAGCCAGAATACTCCTTTAAAGATTACCTCTTATGATCTTGATAATCCTCCCAGTTCACTGTCCCCATCATGATAAACCACCCCCTGCCTTTATTTTTATTATTTTTTAGTTTTCTACCTTGATATTGTTCTGTATTTGCTGCTCAGTCTCAGTCAGATTAACAGACTGGGAAGGGGTGTTCCCCAGCAGGCGTGACATCATCTGAAGCCATACAGGGGAGAACTTCCTCCCTCACTCTGCTACACACAGTTCAGTGTGAGATGAGCTATGATTGGCTAAGGCTGCACCCCCCCTTCAGCACTCCAGACTGCATTTCCTGATTTTGGACTTCTGCCAGGCCAGAAGGAGTCCAAAGTCTGTGCAAGAGATGAGGGGAAATGTGCTCTGAAGTAGGTAGACACTTAGTGGCAGCTTTTTTAAACACAAATAAAACATAGAAAATTTCATTTTTTTAAACAAAGTATATTAGAAATATTTGTTATTTACCATAAGGAGTGCAATAGCAAAAATAAGTTTTAATGAGAGTGCCCATTTAAATAGCTCCAAATACATGTGGACAAAAAAAATCATATCTGCATGGGTAGATGTGTGTCAAGCACATGACATTGCCCTGGAAAAATGTAAGGTGCAGCCCTTTGGTGGAGTTCATGGCTCCATTGAGGCCTTCACAATATGCTGAATTGATCCCCACTGCATTCCACTGTATTTACCTCCTAAAACTGGATCATGGGCTCTCATTATAAAAACCTTTCCCAAAACTTCCTGATGGGATCAAATCCTGTTTTGGTGCTACATATAAGGCTCTCACATGGAGCCATAAGGCCGGGTTCACACTTTGAAATCACCAGACAGAATTTTTGCCAGAGATCCCGCAGGTGGCACTAGGACCGTGCGGACTGCATTTCTGTCCCCATAGACGGCAATGCATTTTTGCGTGGGTCCGCCAAAAGATCCATAAAAAAATGGAGTGAGGAATCCCATAGAAGGTTATGGGCTTTGATTTGAGGCGAAATTCTGCCATGTGAATAGACCCTAATACCCCTGTGTGAACAAAGTCTACATTGCTCCATGTAACAGCCTACAGGTGGTGTGAGCTTTTATACCATTAAAAAAAATGCATACTGTATTCCTATTCCGGATTGTAACCTTTACCTGTAAATGAATATTCAGCAACAAACCCCAGATCTTCCACTTCTGCGTTGCTTACAAAATGTACCCAGATTCTAGGAGCTACAAGGACAAGCGGGATAGACGGCTTTGTCTTTCCACACACTCTGCTGATAACCTCGCCTTCTGCATTATCTGCAACATATAGGAAAAGTAATGATTTATACAAGGTGGCAAGAACAGAACAGAACTGTAATCTAATAACTGTATGTAATAAAATTGTCAATTTTGCTAATACTTAAAGGGGTACTCTGGTGGAATATTTTTTTTTTTAAATCAACTGGTGCCGGAAAGTTAAGCAGATTTGTAGATTACTTCTATTAAAAAATCTTAATCCTTCCAGTACTTATCAGCTGCTGTATGATCCACAGGAAGTTCTTTTCTTTTTGAATTTCCTTTCTGTCTGACCACAGTGCTCTCTGCTGACACCTCTGTCCATGTCAGGAACTGTCCATAATAGGAGAAAATCCCCATAGAAAACCTATTATGCTCTGGACAGTTCCTAAAATGGATAGATGTGTCAGCAGAGAGCACTGTGGTCAAACAGAAAGGAAATTAAAAAAGAAAATAACTTCCTGTGGATCATACAGCAGCTGATAAGTACTGGAAGGATTAAGATTGTTTTTATTGAAGTAATTTACAAATCTGTTTAACTTTCTGGCACCAGTTGATTACATTTTTTTTTTCCCAGTGGAGTACCCCTTTAAACTGGTTTTCCATGGAAAACCCATTGAAGGCCTGTCCACAGAATATGGGCCAATAATAGCTGATTGATGGGGTGTCAAAACCCTGCAACCCAACTTATCAGCTTTTCTGCACAGCCACAGCAATGTAAACAATGTCCGACTCCATACATTCTGTAGTGTTAGCACAGGGTTACTGCAGCACAGCATTGTTGTAGTAACAGCTGAGTTGTAGTAACATGGTGTGGCCAGTATACAATGTATAGAGGCTGTGCAGGACAGCTGATCGGTGGGGGTACCGGATGTCATCACCTTGCCAATCAGCTCTTCATGATATACCTTGTGGCCATTAAAGCGTTACTGTCATTAGTAAGAAAATTTAAAACAATGCTTAGGTCAGTGTAGTAATGTGCCCTAAAGCCTTTATGCATAATAATATGCATGTGTTAATATTTAAAATACCTTTTGATCTATGGATTACTGTGATGAGTATTTCTGAATTTCTCTGGAAGGCTGGGGTTATTTCCCCTGGAGTATGATGAGCTCCTCTCCTCCCCTCCCTCCTCCCCCCTCCTATATTAGGAAAATGCTATGTTTTTAAGAAAGTATTAAATGGAAAAAAAAGTTGTTTCTAACGACAGTAACCTTTTAATGTTAAAAAAAATTGTTTTCTGTATACAACTTCAATGTTTCTCCATGGCTACAGACTACAAATAAACTCTGTATAGTCTGATCCTACAGTCATGTTTTACTCTATTCCATCTGCCCCCACTTGTTAACCTACTCTATAAACCAGAGTTTCCCAAACTGTGTGCCTCCAACTGTTGCAAATTTTTTAACTGCCAGCATGCCCGGAGTTGTAGTTTGGGAAACACTGCTATAGACAATAGAGAAAAGGACAGATAGATCGGAGTAATGCATTACTATAGGATCAGACTACACACAGTATTTTGTAGTCTGTTTCCATGGAGACACAGATCTTCATAGGGGCTGTATACATCAACAAGTTGGATAACACATTGTCCTGGCCCTAAGCACACATCCTAATATAGTTATAAGAGTCACTACTCACCTGCACGGATCTCAATGAAATCATTCTGGCAGTTCTGATGAGGTTCCAGCTGCAGACTCTTGAACTCGATGTAGGTAGTTGAGTTATCGGTGTTCGGATTCAGAATAGTCCATTCACAGTTTAGGTTCTTTGTGTAATTCTTGCTCTGGTCATATTCTGGAGAGGTGAAATTACCTCCAGTAGGTTCTGTAAGTGACCCTCCACAAACTGCAAGACAAATGGGTTTGGTTTTACTAGAAAGCATTTGGTGACTGTCAAGTAGACCAACCATGTTACTGCTTTAGGGTTGTATCAGCTTCCGAATCATACAAAGTAGTGGGAAGGCCAAAGGCCAAAACAGGGCCCCTATTATGGCTTCTGATCCCCCCCCCCCCCTTCCTAGAAGGCAAAGGTCTGGTTTTTAGTTCCCTTTGCTTTTCATAAACCACTGGTCAATTTCCCCATTCATTTATTTGTTGGCCATGTACATAATGCAAAGAGATGTTCTGCACAGTTTTTTTACTGATAGAATAAAAAAGAATGTGACCAACTGGGACTGGGCCCCCTCTCTCCAAGAACCCTATAGCAGCACAATGTTGTGTAGTCATTTGTGAACATCACATTCAGGGTTTTTCCTACAAATCTCGGATTGTTTAGATACGTCATAAATGTGGAATTGTTTAGGGCCTTCATACTACTTATGCTTAAAGGCGTACTCCGCTGCTCAGCATTTGAAACAAACTGTGCCGAATGCTGGAGCCGGCGCCGGGAGCTTGTGATGTCATAACCCCGCCCCTAATGACATCACGCCCTGCCCCCTCAATACAAGTCTATGGGAGGGGGTGTGACAGGCGTCACGCCCCCTCCCATAGACTTGCATTAAGGGGTCGGGGCGTGATGTCATGAGGGGGCAGGGCTATGATGTCACGAGCTCCTGGCGCCGGCTCCAGTGTTCGGAACAGTTTGTTACAAACGCTGAGCAGCGGAGTACCCCTTTAAGTTGGATCTCCTATCATGATGGAAAGTTGACCTCATACCTCGTGTGTACGGTTATAGTCCACTGAAGTCTATGAGAGATATGGAAATGGCTCAGCAAGCACACTTGGCTGAATGTATATCACCCATAGACTTTGATGGATCCCGTAACCATACACGTGAAGCCAACTCTTTGTCAGGAATGAAAGATTGGGCCTTAGACCTGTTGGTTGTTCTAGTGGTTTAACCTCCACTGCTCGAACATTATACTGTAAATCTAAGTGTTTTCAATACAACCTTATTGAGATACTAATGACAAAATACTTCACTCTCATTGCCATGTGAACAATACAGGGCCAATGTCAAAGATAAGGCCTTCCTGGTTTCTTCTGAACCACCTTTGGTACAAGGCACGTAGCTCTCAAATGGGCCATTCATATGGCTGTGTGAATGAAGTGGACAACTTTACTACTGGACCCAAAATAGCCTGAGAGTCTATTGGGAAAGGCTTTCTAGAATTGGTCTTCTGGAGCCCCATAGTAATAGTAAACACAGTATAATACCATTTAGAATACTACCATACAATTGTGATGTCCCAGTACGGGATATAGTCCCGTACAATACTTAGGCCCTGTCATGTTGAGTCCCTCTGTGTCCTAGGGGCTCTCCTGCAGTGTCTCCCCCCATAGTAATATATATAATGTATAGTGTTATGTGTCCTTTAAGGACCTTTGAGTTAGTCACATGATAATGTGTTCACATGATGTGTTTGTTACCCAGAGAGCACCAGCTAAACAGGTGACCTGCAACTTGACCTATGGGCTTCTGCCTCAGCCCCCCCTTTATAAGAGAGGCAGCCATTACAATATCCCTCTTGAGCCTGAGGCACAGTAAAGACCAGACATCTCATGTGTCCAGCACATCTGAAGGCCTCAAGCCTAACCTACAGCCACATGCCAGTAAGTTAAGTCTATGTCTGCTGTCACTACTGACAGTCAAGTCAAGTCTATAGTCAAGTCTATTATAGTCAGCGTGGCAGTTCTAAAGTCTGTCAAAGTCACTACAAGTCCCAGCAAGCTGCGAGGTCCTTCTGTGTTACTGACCACCTCTCTGGGATCCTGGCCTAGCTGTAAAGACTATTTCCATCTGTCTACCTCAGTAAAGCTACCATTAACCCTAACCTGGTCTTGGACTATTATTGCCCTGCCTAACCTTGGGATAGCGGTACTAATGTTCGGGTGGTTACCGGGAAAACCACGCCCTGGCATCACGAACATTAAGGGGTTAATAACACCCTGCCCCTGGGCTACAACATCTGCCCCATTCACCTCACCATCGCACCCAGAGACACCACACTATATTAATTGTTTACCTTCATCTTCAAGGGAAGTAAAAGTAGCCTGGAATCCTCCGCTGGATACGGAGCCATCTGTGATAAATACTATCTTCATGGTATTGCCTGAAGATCTGATTGTTGCATCTGGGTCTACGTTACCGCAAAGTTTTTCCAAAAGGGGCGACCGATTTTGATAACCATTGTATACCTGAGATCAGACCAAAGGACAAAATAACAACTATTACTAAAAGAATAGAGAGTGGAGTATGAGAAAACAAAGAAAATATCTATAAATTATATCTATGATTCACGTTGGCTCCTAGAGACTATTCCAGGGTTTAACCCTCAGACTACAGCCTCATCCAAATATAATAATGTTCTAATTTATAAGTCTCTTCAGCTTACAGAAGTTAAACTTGTTTCTGCCGTCTTTCCTGGACCAATGTAAGTTGAAACCAGACTCAACATACAATGTACAGACAGTCCAGATCTGTGACACGTGTCAATGGCTGGAAGAACTGACCAATCAGAATGGGCATTCACTGGTAAAACCCCTGTATTACTGAAGCGTATGCACTGACTGGTGTCTGGTAGCGCCCCCTACAGTACAGGGAGGTATTACATGTTCTGTACTCTTTACCTGTACCAGGGTTACCTGCTCCTTTGGACACCACGTGAGGGCGGCTCCATGTTACTTTTTTAGGACACTGTGTGTACTGTACAGGACCCTGAAGAAGCTCCTGTCCTCTACATAGACCAGTGTTTCCCAAGCAGGGTGCCCCCAGCTGTTGCAAAACTACAACTTCCATCATGCCCGGACAGCCTTTCGCTGGCTAGTTCTGCAACAGCTGGAGGCTCCCTGCTTGGGAAACACTGACATAGACAGTGATTTACAGCTCCCAGCAGATCTTTCTTACTTTTATATGTAAGGATTTGCTTTATCTGTATAGTTATCTACTTATTTATCTTAAATTTTTACTTTTTCCTATTTTTGAATGACATTTTGGTTCCTTTAGAACCAATTACCAGGTTTCCATAGAGTTCTGGTCTCAACATACAATGGTTTCAACATACAATGGTCGTCCTGGAACCAATTAATATTGTAACTTGAGGGACCATTGTATATAGGGCCCCCTATAGTTAGCTTGCCCCTGTATAAGAGTGCCCTACTGTAGTTAGCTTGCCCCCTGTAGGTAGCATTGCCCCTGTATATAGGACCTCCTGTAGTTAGCTTTCCCCCTCACAATGAGGAAATAAAAACACATACTCACCTCGGTTCCCTCACAGCCATTGGCATCTTCTCAAGCTTCGTTCTGCAGCCACTAGAGGCCACAAGATACTTTACTATCAACAGGACATGCACAATGACATTATCATGCGAGTCCCAGAAGAAGTGACGTCTAGTGTTGGGCGCGAATATTCGCAATGCGATTATTTATCGCGAATATCGCAAATTCGAAAATAAAGCGCTAAATATTCTCAATTACGAATATTCACTTTTTTTTTTTCACAGTACACATCACGGTGATCATCCCTCCCTGCCTCCAGCTTGTGGTATAAACAAGGCTCCAATACTAGTTATTGTGTCAGACTGGCGGGCGCTCGAAAATTTGCATATGCGAATATTCGCTCATATTGATCACTCCCTTCTTTTAGCTCTTTTATCGCGCGATATTGTGCATGCGCATGCGAATTTTATGGCGCATAGTAAAAAAAAGGCAGCAAATATTGCGAATATGCAAATTTTGCCAATATATGACAAATATACGTCCATATATTCGCAAAATATCGCAAATTCGAATATAGCCTATGCCGCTCAACACTAGTGACGCCTGTGGCCTCAAGTGGCCAAAGGTGTTGTCATTTGAGCTAGGACCTGCTAGGACCCCCGTGGCAGTGATACTCCACAGGGGTCCTAATGCATCCAGTCACCAGACTTTTGTGGCATGCTCTATACCAGTGGTCTTCAACCTGCGGACCTCCAGATGTTCAAAAACTACAACTCCCAGCATGCCCGGACAGCCGTTGGCTGTCCGGGCATGCTAGGAGTTGTAGTTTTGCAACATCTGGAGGTCCGCAGGTTGAAGACCACTGCTCTATACCATGTACTGTAAATAATCTCCCATGTTTCATACAACTTACAGCCACATAGTCGTAGTTACAGTCCTGGTGATATTGCAGTTGTAGATTATTGAAGGTCAGTGTCACCCGTCTGCCCTCAGGGACCGTTATCCTCCATTCACAGACACGATTATGAGGGTACAGGTTGGGGTAATTCGGAGAATTTATTGTTCCAGAGATTCCATTAATGTCTCCTCCACATTCTGTAAGATAGATCATGATTCCTTTATATCTAATCTGATACAATATACCAAATACTAAACACTATACACAACTATTTGATGGAAATAAACATACAGACAATGATAGTGCTCCACCTTCCCTATTAATCTTAGACCCTCCTAATTCCTATGGTGGGCTCAAGGAACCTACGTTTGATGCTCTGATGATTTTATTTTATTTTTTAAATCAATTGGTGCCATAAAGTTATACCGATTTATAAATTACTCCTATTAAAAAATCTTAATCCTTTCAGTACTTATCAGCTGCTGTATGCTCCACAGGAAATTGTATTTCTTTTTGGAGTTCTTTTCAGTATGACCACAGTGCTCTCTGCTGACACCTCTGTCCATGTCAGGAACTGTCCTTCTCTGGACAAATCCTGACAGGAACAGAGGTGACAGCAGAGAGCACTGTGGTCAGACTGAAAAGAACTCCAGAAAGAAATACAATTTCCTGTGGAGAATACAGCAGCTGAGAATACAGTACTGGAAGGATTAAGATTTTTAAATAGAAATACATTTACAAATCAATACGGAACTGGAATAGTCAGCTCACCCGGTCCTTTGCACGGCAAAGTATCCTCCAACCGCAGCAACAAAAGGTGTGAAAGCCAGCGGTAAAATTAACTTCACCTTTATTTCATCCAAGTAAAAACATTGACATGGATCAATCCCAACGACAATGGAAATGGAATAAAACTCAGGAAATGCTCAGTATGACGCGTTTCAGGTCATGTGACCTTTCATCAGATGCATCTGATGAAAGGTCACATGACCTGAAAAGCGTCATGCTGAGCGTTTCCTGAGTTTTATTTCATTTTCATTGTCCACGAGATTGATCCATGTCGATGTTTTTACTTGGATGAAATAAAGGTGAAGTTAATATTACCGCTGGCTTTCACATCTTTTGTTGCTCCTAATTTACAAATCTGTTTAACTTTGCGGCACCAGTTGATTTAAAAAAAAAAAAAGAATTCCACTGGAGTACCCCTTTAAAGGGGTTGTCCATTACTAGTAAAAATAATGGGGGAGATTTATCAAAATCTGTCCAGAGGAAAAGAAGTTGAGTTGCCCATAGCAACCAATCAGATCGCTTCTTTCATTTTTCAGAGGCCAAAAATGAAAGAAGCGATCTGATTGGTTGCTATGGGCGACTCAGCAACTTTTCCTCAGGACAGGTTTTGATAAATCTTCCCCCATGACCTCAGGAAACAGCGCCATACATGTCTATACATGAGCCGTGTGTGTTATTGCAGTTCAGCTCCAGTAATTTTAACAGGAGGAGATGTAATACCAGACCAGCCCATGGACAAGAGTGGCGCTGTTTCCTAAAATAACAGAATATCCTTTCCACTAGTAATGAATGACCCATAGCACTTGTCACAGCGAAGAGATCCATCTAGTAAGAAGGTCATGGAAATGGTGAAGATTGGTGACACTGCCACTGAGGGGTTTTCCTATCGTATAAAGGGATGGCATATTACTCGGCACATCTGACCCAACCTAAAGGGAACCTGTCACAATGTCATGCTGCCTGAACCACAAGTTATTGGAGCAATCCTTGCTGGCTTCTCCCCTCCCTACCAGCCTTGTTAGATAGATCTCTCCCTATAGCAAAACAGGGAGTGTTGTAGCAACATGGCTCGTAGAGTGGGGAGAAACCACCATGGTACAACCCAATGACTTATGGTTCATGCAGCATGAACGTGTGATAGGTTCCCTTTAAAGGGGTACTCCACTGGAAAACATTTTCTTTTAAATCAACTGGTGCCAGAAAGTTAAACAGATTTGTAAATTATTAACTATTGAAAAATTCCAATCCTTCCAGCACTTATCAGCTGCTGTATAATCCACAGGAAGTTTTTTTTTCTTTTTGATTTTCCTTTCTGCCTGACCACAGTGCTCTCTGCTGACACCTCTGTCCATATCAGGGACTGTCCAGGGTAAGAGAGGTTTGCTATGGGGCTTTGCTTCTAATCTAGACAGTTCCTAAAATAGACAGAGGTGACAGCAGAGAGCACTGTGGTCAGACAGAAAGGAAAATCAAAAAGAAAAGAACTGCTGATAAGTAGTGGGAGGATTGGGATTTTTTTTTATAGGAGTCATTTACAAATCTGTGTACATTTCTGGCACCAGTTGATTTAAAAGAAAATGTTTTCCAGAGGAGTACCCCTTTAAGGAACATATGGGTCCAAGTTTTATGTGTATGAGGGGGTGGATTTTGTTTGTACACTATGGGGGAGATTTATTAAAACCTGTGCAGAGTTGACCAGTTGCCCATTGCAACCAATCTTATAGACATTAGGTCAGTGTTTTTCAAACAGTGTGCCTTCAGCTGTTGCAAAACTACAACTCCCAGCATGCCCGGACAGCCTTCGGCTGTCCGAGCATGCTGGGAGTTGTAGTTTTGCAACAGCTGGAGGCACTGTTTGGAAAACAGTGCATTAAGTGGCCACATAAGCCAGTAAATACACCACATCCGCTTTATATGAGACATATTCAGATGAGGGTTACATTGCCCTAAATGTCTTTTTACCTTCTTCACTGGCTTCATAGTGGAGGCGGAATCCCTTGGTGTTCACAGACCCATCACTGACAAATTTCACGTAGGCAAAGCTATCGGAGGTCCGCACCTCAGCGGGCACCGTATTACCGCAAAACGTTCCCAACAGATTGCCTATATAAGAAAAAACATTTATGTGAATCAGTCACAATATAACTGAACCTAAAAACTGAATGTTTACGTTTAAACAGGGTTTGCTGAAATCTATTACTGTCACATATACACATCCTTATATTACGGCCGCAAGTCCTGGCCTGAGCGCGGGTCTCATGACCTTAACTGACAGCGGTCAGATGGGGTCATCACACCTGCGGTCAAGACAGGATTTTCGGACTTTTTATGTGGCCATAACAGGAGCTGGCCTATTCTATTTTACATTTTACCTAAGGATTCTTTTTTTTTTTTTTTACCATACCTAGAGGGGCCTGGGACTGGCAAATGAATGGGTTAAAGCTGCCATTCCAGCATCAGAGGGTCCTAGGACAGCATCAGAAGGTCCTAGGACAGCATCAGAGGGGCCTACGACAGCATCAGAGGGGCCGGGACAGCATAAGAGGGGACGGGACAGCATCAGAGTGGCCGGGACAGCATCAGAGGGGCCCGGGACAGCATCAGAGGGGCCCGGGACAGCATCAGAGGGGCCTGGGACAGCATCAGAGGGGCCTGGGACAGCATCAGAGGGACCTGAGACAGCATCAGAAGGGCCTGAGACAGCATCAGAAGGGCTTGGGACAGTATTATAGGGGCCTGAGACAGCATCAGAAGGGCCTGGGACAGTATCATAGGGGCCTGAGACAGCATCAGAAGGGCCTGGGACAGTATCATAGGGGCCTGAGACCGCATCAGAAGGGCCTGGGACAGTATCATAGGGGCCTGAGACAGTATCATAGGGGCCTGAGACATTACCATAGGGGCCTGAGACAGCATCATAGGGGCCTGAGACAGCATCAGAGAGGCCTGGGACAGTATCATAGGGGCCTGGGACAGCATCAGAAGGGCCTGGGGCAGTATCAGAGGGGACTAGGACAGCATCAGAAGCGCCAGGGACAGTATCATAGGGGCCTGAGACAGCATCAGAGGGGCCTGGGACAGTATCATAGGGGCCTGAGACAGCATCAGAGGGGCCTGGGACAGTATCATAGGGGCCTGAGACAGCATCAGAGAGGCCTGGGACAGTATCATAGGGGCCTGGGACAGCATCAGAAGGGCCTGGGGCAGTATCAGAGGGGACTAGGACAGCATCGGAAGCGCCAGGGACAGTATCATAGGGGCCTGAGACAGCATCAGAGAGGCCTGGGACAGTATCATAGGGGCCTGGGACAGCATCAGAAGGGCCTGGGGCAGTATCAGAGGGGACTAGGACAGCATCAGAAGCGCCAGGGACAGTATCATAGGAGCCTGAGACAGCATCAGAGGGGCCGGGACAGCATCAGAAGGGCCTGGGGCAGCATCAGAGGGGCCTGGGACTGGCAAGTGAATGGGTCAAAGCTGCCATTCCAGTATCAGATGGGCCTGGGGCAGTATTATAGGGACCTGAGACAGCATCAGAAGGGCCTGGGACAGTATCATAGGGACCTGAGACAGCATCAGAAGGGCCTGAGACAGCATCAGAAGGGCCTGGGACAGTATCATAGGGGCCTGAGACAGCGTCAGAAGGGCCTGGGACAGTATCATAGGGGCCTGAGACCGAATCAGAAGGGCCTGGGACAGTATCATAGGGGCCTGAGACAGTATCATAGGGGCCTGAGACAGTACCATAGGGGCCTGAGACAGCATCATAGGGGCCTGAGACAGCATCAGAGAGGCCTGGGACAGTATCATAGGGGCCTGGGAAAGCATCAGAAGGGCCTGGGGCAGTATCAGAGGGGACTAGGACAGCATCAGAAGCGCCAGGGACAGTATCATAGGGGCCTGAGACAGCATCAGAGGGGCCTGGGACAGTATCATAGGGGCCTGAGACAGCATCAGAGGGGCCTGGGACAGTATCATAGGGGCCTGAGACAGCATCAGAGAGGCCTGGGACAGTATCATAGGGGCCTGGGACAGCATCAGAAGGGCCTGGGGCAGTATCAGAGGGGACTAGGACAGCATCAGAAGCGCCAGGGACAGTATCATAGGAGCCTGAGACAGTATCATAGGAGCCTGAGACAGCATCAGAAGGGCCTGGGACTGGCAAGTTAATGGGTCAAAGCTGCTGTACCTTCCACCGCCGCTACTGAGAATATGGAAATGCAGGTACCAACACTAGTAAAGATTAAAGAGGATGCAGCATTCAGACCCCCCCCTCCCCCCACCAATCTTATATTGATCTCCTAACCTGAAGACAGGCCCTCAACTTTATAGGAGATTTTTCTCTATTTTATGCAGAGCTTAGTCTTTAAAATACAAAGAATATTAGAAAGTAGATTTTTTTCTTTATGCAAACATTTATGCTTTCTGGCAATGAATAGAAAAAATTTGAAACCCTGTGTAGGCCTAATATATCTCACATGGGGGTTAAATGGGAGCTACTTCCAGTCTAATGCTGGATGCTGCATATTTGATGCTGCGTATTTCCCTAACCTTTGAAGTCAATGGGTAGCAAAACTAACTGCGTATTTAGTTACCTATTGACTTCAATGGGTAGCAACATACGCTACGTGTGACCCTACCATAAGTGTGCAAAACAATGTAAACTTCAGGCTGATATAATTTAACTCCACTGATACATTGTAATAAACGATCAGGATGACAATACTAATCACAATACTAAGTTTCAGTAATTTTTATCATTTACACACACTTTTTTTTACTAGGAGATCCTCAGGTCAATTTTTTTTTTTTGCCGAGGGTTAATGGATAGTTGTTCGACTCAACAATACTCCTTGTGCCCAAGGTACCTAACAAGTATTTTAGTAAGGTTAAGTTCACACCACCATTCAGCTCCATCCAGGGATTCGAGTGGAGAAAAAAATACTGCACATTGGGGTTTTTTCTGCTTAACTTCTCCAAAACAGCGGACACCAAATGGAAAATCAGACAGACCCCATGCAAGTCAATAGGATCGGTCGGGACCCGTTATGCCAAGGAACCATTCGGCTCTGTTTTGTGGTGCTGAGCAGACCCTGTGAAGAGCCCCCTGGACAGAGCTGGACATGGTGTGAAGGAGCCCCAATCTTGCCCAAATATAAAATGTGATGAGTATTCTAACCAGATGCATTATATTCACGGATTTCCACAAAGTCACTTGAGCAATTTAATGCATTTTGAAGATCCAGGGACTCAAATCTTATGGTGAGGTAATGTCCTGTAGGACCATTGAAGAACCATTCACACAAAGAGAGGTCTGGGTAATTGTGTGTGGGGTAACCAGGACTCTGGATGATGCCGCTCTGTCCGTAGTGTGTTCCTCCACATTCAGCTGAAAATACAGAAAGAACACATGTTACTAATGCAGATTATAAAAGGAACACACCTAAAAGAATAAAGTATCTGCCCCCGTGTCCCAGACCTGATGCGATGCTATTTGTGACATAGGTTTGTATGTATTATAAGTGACTCATTGTGCATGAAACATTGTAATGTGGTATGGGGTGTGATGCAGGGCAGATGGAATTACCCTAGGGGCAGATGGCATTAACCCCTTGTATTCATGACGCTGGGGCGTGGTGTATCCTCAATACCACCCGAAGGTATACCGCTGGACCCTGGGCTAGGCACAGGGGCAATAATAACAGTGTAGCCAGGCCCACGGAGGTGACCAGTGACATCAGAGACCTTAAGGGCTCGCTGGGACTTGCAGTGGTTTTGGACAATTTAGTGCAAGCCACGTTGACTTGACAATAGATGACAGTGACTGACATGACTGGAGACTAAGCTGTGACTTTTAGCTGTAGACTTGTAACTTGTGGCTGCAGACTTGACTTGAGGCTCCTATGACTCCAGACTCTTAGGCTCGACTGCACCTCAGCAAAGACTCAGGAACTAAGAGAGAAAAGAGACTCCTCCCAGGGATTTTATGGGGGAGACTCTGGTGGGGTTCCATAGGTCACCCTTAAGTCACCTGGTCACTGATACCTCCTGGGTAATAATTACATGACAACTCACATGACAACTGGTGATCACATGTTAACCTTTCTTAAGGATACAACATTCTTATATACATAACATAGGGGATAATATACAATTACAGTAGAATAGATGCCGGCGGGCCCCGGGGACACTGCAGGGAGGCTGCCTGACTGGGCAGCAAGGGTACGGGGTAAGAACTCCCGTACTGGGCCACCACATTAATTATAATGAAGATATAGACATTAGGAATCAGGGACAGACAGGAACAAAGCTTAAACTAAGCACAAGCATAAAAATATTCCCAAAAATATCCCAGATTTTCCTCCCTGAATTTTCTCCTCTCCTCTTATCATATTTCATCTTATACTATAAACACTCTCTGTGCCAGAAGACCAGCTTTATCCCTTCCACTTCCTCCTCACAATCGTGTGTCTAGCTGTAAGATAACTGGCTGCAGCAGGAGCCTCCCCCCTCTGCCCTGTCTACTGTAGAACACAACTATTAATAAGCCACACCCCCTAGCTATGTCCTATCCATCAGCAGATCAGCAGCAGATTAACCACTGCAGGATCTCAGGGTTATCTCATGTTTACCTTTATGATCTATTTCTAAGTTTTAATGTTCCATTAAGGTAAAAGTCCCGTGGACACCACTGTGTTCTTTAAATCTACATGGGTATATACATTTTGTGCTGATTGATAAGCTGAGGGCCTGTTTGGACTATATATTCCGAGTATTCATTGGAATATTAATAAAAAGGTATGCCAAGGTATAGTAGGGTGAACTTCCCATATGTCGACCTATTCCTAAAACATGTAACCTGAATGTGACGTGAAACAATCCTTAAAGAGGTACTCCGGTGGAAAACAATTATTATTATTATTATTTTTTTTTATCAACTGATGCCAGAAAGTTAAACAAATTTACTTCTATTAAAAAAAATCTTAATCCTTCCAGCACTTATCAGCTGCTGTATACTACAGAGGAAGTTCTTTTCTTTTTTAATATAATTTATTTTTTGTCTGACCACAGTGCTCTCTGCTTACACCTCTGTCTATGTCGGGAACTGTCCAGAGTAGGAGCAAATCCCCATAGCAAACCTCTCCTGCTCTGGACAGTTCCTGGCATGGACAGAGGTGTCAGCAGAGAGCACTGTGCTAAGACAGAGTACCTCTTTAAGGGTTTACTGAATACTGTTTATACATTCAATCTAAAAATAATAAAGTATACAGTTCCTTCAAGTACTAGTTGCAGTTAGACATGGAAGAACTTGCAGAATGTGACGCCATGACGCATATGTTACCATAGCCTTAGCCGCTCATAGATCAGGAGACTGACGCAGTAGATCAAGAGACTGACATAGTATATCAGAAGACTGACACAGTAGATCAGGAGACTGACACAGTAGATCAGGAGACTTACACAGTAGATCAGTAGACTTACACAGTAGATCAGGAGACTTACACAGTAGATCAGGAGACTGACACAATAGATCAGGAGACTGACACAGTAGATCAGGAGACTGACACAGTAGATCAGGAGACTGACACAGTAGATCAGGCGACTGACACAGTAGATCAGGAGACTTACACAGTAGATCAGAAGACTGACACAGTAGATCAGGAGACTTACACAGTAGATCAGGCGACTGACACAGTAGATCAGGAGACTGACACAGTAGATCAGGAGACTTACACAGTAGATCAGGAGACTGACACAGTAGATCAGGAGACTTACACAGTAGAGCAGAAGACTGACACAGTAGATCAGGAGACTTACACAGTAGATCAGGAGACTGACACAGTAGATCAGAAGACTGCTGTGGTGTCAGGTGAGGGTAAAGTGCAATTAACCTTTTCGTGACACCAGAGCATGGTTAACCTATACACCACCAGAGCTTGAGCCAGCTTCTCCTGGGCCAGGCATGGGGCAATAAGTACTCCGACGCAAGATTACGGAAAAACTGACTTTACTGAGGCAGGATAGATGGTAAAATCCGTTACAGCTCAGATTGGTATAAAGAGAGGTGCAAGGTTAACCTTGGAAGCGTATCGGCTTGCTGGGACTTACAGTTAATTGTGCTGTATGTCAACCCACGCTTGACTTTAGTGACTGTATGACTGACTTGACTTGAATCCCCGGGACTTAAGTGCTTACCGCTAGGCTTGACATTCACCTGGGTGCAGGGGTTATTCTTTAGCAGATGCGTGGTTGCAGGATTAGACTTGAGGCCTCCTCAGAACACCTCACACTCACTTCAGACTTCTCCAAACTGTACCTCAGTATAAGACTCCTCTCCTGAACTGAACTCTGAACTCCTACCACACTAAATAAGGGGCAGATTTGGAGGATCCTTATTGGGCAGATAAGTCACATGGTTCACCTTTTGCACACTCCCTTAACAACAAGGTCTCTAAGAACAGGGATTAAAGCAACAGGTACACAGAAAATGACAATACATTAACCATAGCAATACATTAGCAGATATAGAGTCCTGAGTAGTTTGGGCACAAGATGGACACTGAAGGCAACATCTGCCACACAGGATGCTATATTCTGTACTGGGTCACTACATTGCCACAGTAGATAAGAAGACTGACACAGTAGATAAGGAGACTGACACAGTAGATCAGGAGACTGACACAGTAGATCAGGAGACTGCCACAGTAGATCAGAAGACTGACACAGTAGATCAGAAGACTGACACAGTAGATCAGGAGACTGACACAGTAGATCAGGAGACTGCCACAGTAGATCAGGAGACTGCCACAGTAGATCAGGAGACTGACACAGTAGATCAGAAGACTGCCACAGTAGATCAGGAGACTGCCACAGTAGATCAGGAGACTGCCACAGTAGATCAGGAGACTGCCACAGTAGATCAGGAGACTGACACAGTAGATCAGGAGACTGACACAGTAGATAAGGAGACTGACACAGTAGATAAGGAGACTGACACAGTAGATCAGTAGACTGACACAGTAGATCAGGCGACTGACACAGTAGATAAGGTGACTGACACAGTAGATAAGGTGACTGACACAGTAGATCAGAAGAATGACACAGTAGATCAGGAGACTGCCACAGTAGATCAGGAGACTGCCACAGTAGATCAGGAGACTGCCACAGTAGATCAGGAGACTGCCACAGTAGATCAGAAGACTGACACAGTAGATCAGGAGACTGACACAGTAGATCAGGAGACTGACACAGTAGATCAGGAGACTGCCACAGTAGATCAGGAGACTGCCACAGTAGATCAGGAGACTGACACAGTAGATCAGGAGACTGACACAGTAGATCAGGAGACTGACACAGTAGATCAGGAGACTGACACAGTAGATCAGGAGACTGACACAGTAGATCAGGAGACTGACACAGTAGATCAGGAGACTGACACAGTAGATCAGGAGACTGAGACAGTAGATCCGGAGACTGCCACAGTAGATCAGAAGACTGCCACAGTAGATCGGGAGACTGCCACAGTAGATCGGGAGACTGACACAGTAGATCGGGAGACTGACACAGTAGATCGGGAGACTGACACAGTAGATCGGGAGACTGACACAGTAGATCGGGAGACTGACACAGTAGATTGGTAGACTGACACAGTAGATCAGGAGACTGACATAGTAGATTGGGAGACTGACTAATTCTTGAGAATAAGAACATGCAAGAGAGTTCTTCTAGTTTCTGCTACCTAAGGTAGAAATATAGATAAGATAATTGTCAGTCGCATGCTTGTTTGTCTGGCAGCTATCTGATCCCTCTATTAGCATAGACGTTTGACTCCACTAAGTGTTCATGTGTTAGGGATGGAGAGAATGGAAATAAACCGCTGCCAGACTCCTCTGGTGTTGGATTATCTCTTTGAGAACAAAAAGGTAAAGCAGCTGTAATAGAGCAAACCCAGGGGAGAGTCGGACATAAGTGAATTCATCTGGCACAAACCCCAGATGGTCACCGGACATACTGTAAGTGAAATCATTAGGTTTGGGGGACACATCTCTAATATGTATGGGGGCTTCTAGAGGTTTCCACAGCCAGAGATAGCAGGCAATGCAGCACAGCTTACTTATTCTGGCAGGTGGAACAAAGATATCTCAAATAATTGGAAAATAAATGTAGATGTAAGAGTCACATTATGTTGGTCTCCCAGATGGCACCTCCACCAGTAGTGCATCTCATTATAGTCAATAGGGTTAATAGCGTGTCATGTGATCTTACCAATAGAATATTGGGCCTTGAATCCCGGACGAGGTGTACTGCCATCTGTTCTGAACCTCACGTACATAGCAGTGCCCAATGATTTATAGGTGACCGGCAATGTGTTCCCACACAGTTTTGCAAGGAGCCTACTATTAGAATCTGCGCCGTCTCGTAACTCCAGGTAACTGTTACTGCAGCTGATACAAAAGAAGATATATTCATTATAAGAGGATACAGAATATATTATTCTAAGCTGAGAGTGAGGCATGGATTACATTAATGTTGTAAATTTCAGGGGCCATAGTTGAGACTTTGCCCTTTAGCCCTGGGGGCCCACAAAGCCCATCCTGCATCAAACCATTCAGGGCCCGACAGACAAGGTCTCCAAACTGGCCAAGATATAGTAGATCCTGCTGCTAAGCAGAATAAAGAAAGCATGCGTGGTCCTAAAGACAACAGGATCGGGGAACAAGGAGAGGTTAGTAAATGCCCTTTTTTTTGTATGGTCTGGGGTCAGAAATAAGACTGATCTGGCTGACAGAAAAGACAAAAATGGAGATTTTTTTTAGGTCAAACCTTATCTAAGGGCAATCCCTTTTTCTTGTCTGTTGCTTTTTCTAATATTGTGTCCAGATCTGGACCAAATAAAAACTGACCATGAAATGGAGGGGAACAGAGTTTACTTTTAGATGTCATGTCTCCCGACCAAGATCTTAACCATAGTACACGCCTAGTGGTATTAGACAAAACAGCAGTACGAGCGGCAAGTTTTACAGATTGAGCAGAAGCATCAGACAAAAAATTAGAAGCCATTTTAAGTAGAGGCAGGAATTCCAAAATCTGGTCTTTGGGCGTATCAGACTGAAGATGGAATTCCAGTTGATCTAACCAGACTCCTAGAGTTCTGGCCACACAGGTAGAGGCTACACTGGGTCTCAATAAAGATGCAGCAGCCTCCCAGGTCTTTTTCAATAAACTCTCTGCCTTTCTATCCTTGGGGTCTTTTAGTTGGTTGGTGTCCTCGAGAGGTACATTTGGCTACCTTAGCAACCGGGACTGTAATGAAGAGAGAGGGGAGGAGTTCTGATGAGCTGGGCGGCGCTGCGGCCAGCGGCACTGACTTCAGAGTAGGGATCGACCGATCATCGGTTTGGCCGATATTATCGGCCGATAATCACGATTTTGGGCATTATCGGTATCGGCAATTACCTTGCCGATAAGCCAATAATGCCCCCCGCACCGCGAACGCCCCCCCCGACGCACCGTACCGCGACCGCCCCCCCCCCACCGCACCGCCCCGGCCCCATTGCCTCCCCAGTTTTATAAAGCTGACAGTTTTCCTTAAAGTGAAGAATCTTCCTCATTCTAGTTCTGGAGACACACTTTCTTCAGAGTTAGAAAAAGACACCATCTTAGTTTTTTAACAGCTGAGACATTAACCGAAGCAGAAGATGCCACAGGGGTAGGAGGCGGAGTAAATGAAGCTAAAGCAGAGTGTATCTCCGAATGGATCATAGATATAATTATTATAAGGGTGGGAGAATCGGCCTTAACCACAGATGCAATACACACTTTACATAAAGGTTTTGATGCATACTCTGGAAACTCTTTTAATAAACACTTTTTAGGTTTAGTTCTTTGCTTCGGTTTTACAGAAGAACCTGCAGAATCCTTGTCTCCCTGAAAATACAAGGAAGAGAAGGATAAAATACCAAAAAATCGAAGATAGGCCAGGGAAAAAACCCTTTAGGATCTGGATTCTTTGCTGGTGAACTATGATGCAGCCTGGGAAGATCCAACACTGGAATCAAGCAGAGCAGCTTCCATACAGGAGAGGGGCTCTCTATAGAAAAAGGCTGGTCTCCTGAATCAAATTTGCCGCTGAGAAGAGGCAGAACTGACTTCAGACGCCAGCGTTCCTGATGGAAGGAGAAATTGCTTCAATCGCACGTGACTGGAAACCAGGCCGTGCCAGAGGAAGCCGAGACCGACTGACGAGCACCAGCCAGAAGGAGGACCCCGTGCATCGATCCGGCACCCTCCGTACTCCCAGAGCAGACGCTGCAGAAGCGGACCGGACCAACAGGAGAACAATGACAGGAGGTGCTATGACTAGTACCCAGAGTCCACCAGACCCCGGCAAGGCCTCTCTTTTCCGCAGGAGACCTAGTCCCCCGCACCTTTCAGTACTCCTTCCCTTACAGGGACAGGAAAAAACACTGGCGTGGACAGGAAGGGGTGGGGAATTTAACCTTTCAGTTTTTTTTCCTGTCCCAACCAGGAGGAGGAGTTAATCTCAGGGGTTCTGTCGTGGAGACGGAAGGGGAAAAATAAATGATACAAATAGCAATGATGCATTTGAGGGTGCACTCCCCCTTCTTGAGATTGGTCTGAGGAAGGAGGAGTGCACCTCGAAACATGTCAATGCTCTTTGAATCACTTTATATTTGTGTGTGTCAATAAACTTATTGATTCTGTATCAATACGAATTATTCCTGAAAATTCCTCCAGAAACAGCGCAATTTCCAGTGTATGTTTTCTTCACTCTTGTACCTCCAATAGGTGGCAGTAGAGAGCAACCTATTTCCCTCTGACCTACTTCACCTACTTTTCTCCCATGGAGCATTGTTAGCAAATAAGCTCTGTAAGCCAGTTTGGTGGTCTCCTAAAATAAGCCCAACTACCCCCTCAGTCCCTATGGGAAGTATTAAAAAGAAGTCATGCATTATAATAATTAATATGTTATAAAGAAATATAAAAATATTATTGGGAAAATAAAAGTACTTGTCAGAGGGTTGAATGTAGAATTGATCTTGAAAGTCGATCTGCACGGCTTCTCCATTAGGTACTATGATGGTCCACACACAATCTGTATTACGAGGATAGTCGCTGGGATAATTTGGCGATGTCATGATACCATTAGGATCCAACTCTGTGACATACATGGTCCCTCCACAAGCTGGAAGTAAGCAGGATAAATCATCATACATACAGTCGTCTCTTTTATCGAACACTGATCCCTTTTAACATGTTACTACCACTAGTGGTACTGGGACCTTACTGTATCTCCCTACAAATAAAAAATTCTTAATCCTTCCAGTACTTATTAGCTGGTGAATACTACAGTGAAAATTATTTTCCGTTTGAAACACAGAGCTCTCTGCTGACATCTCTGTCCATTTTAGGAACTGTCCAGAGTAGAAGAAAATCCCCATAGCAAACATATGCTGCTCTGGACAGTTCATAAAATGGACAGAGGTGTCAGCAGAGAGCACTGTGCTCGTGATGTCAGCAGAGAGCTCTGTGCTTCAAAAAGAAAATAATTTCTGCTGTAGTATTCAGCAGCTGATAAGTACAGGAAGGATTAAGATTTTTTCATAGAAGTAATTTACAAATCTGTTTAACTTTCTGGCACCAGTTGATTTAAAAAAAAAAAAAAAAGGTTTTCACCGGAGTACCCCTTTAAGTTGGGAAGCCTTATATCATGTCATAAGAGCTATGTATCACCAATAGGGGGCATCCCGAAGCTGGCAGCTGAGCCCTAAAATTAAATCTGAAATATAGTCACCCTCAAGTGGAAAACTCTTAAGATTGAGACTCAAGGCAAACTAAATCTTATTCTTTAATGGTGCATATTAGTTTAATATTTGTAATATAGTATCAACTTATACAGCTGGTCAGTAAGTGTGTACTCTGAAACTAGAGAGAAAACAAATTCAGCCGAGAAAAGGATTCTTTACTGTAAAAGCAGTGACTTGGTGAAATTATTTACAGTACACTATACTGTATACATTTTGTTTATCAACAAGTGAATGTTGGTCATTGGCCCAGATTTAGGCTTGGTTCACACCACTTTTTTGTTTTCATTTCACTGTTTCTGTTACAGTCTGTTTAATTTTGCTGTATGCAAAAATGCAGTCGACTATGCTATTATAATTATTGCACTATAAATAAAATCTGATTGTAACTGTTTTGTGTACCCCATTGTTTCCCAAACCAGGCTGCCTCCGGCTGTTGAAAAACTACAACTCCCAGCATGCCTGGACAGGCTGTGGGAGGCTTCTGCATCATATTTTCCAAGCAGAACTCCAATGCGGAATTCTGTTAGAAAAATACGTAGTGTGAATGAGCCCTTATACTTTATCTAATTTTTTGCTCACTGAATGGGAACTTTCCCGGTTTACTTCCAGAGAATGAAAATCTGTCCTTGTGATGTTGTGGACAGACAGGTACGCGACTTGTTACAAGACACAGTTCTGATATTTGGACTGATGGAAAAACTCCATTGAAGCTTCCGAGTGCGGCCAGCATGACTGAATAAGTTGTCACTAGGACCGTGCGGACATTGCTGTCCCCATAAACGGCAATGTCTGCAGAGCGGATTCTGTCCGAAAAACGAACAAGTTCATTCTTTTGGCAGCGGAATTCCAGCAGTGGAACATCCGCCTCTGAAATTCAGTAGTCTGCACTGTGCAGCTTAATGCCAATGCCAGCAATGGCATCGGAATTTCCAACCAAAACCCAGCCTAAGAGTAAGTTCACACAGGATAGATACGCTGAGGGGATTTGTAGAAATTTTGTCCACTCACTGGGTAAAAAATCTGCAGAAAATTTGCATATACATTGGCCGGCAGCACGGAGTTTATGCTGCAGATTTAGCATGGAATTTCTCTATTCCCCTACCAACTGGTGCCAGAAAGTTATACAGATTTGTAAATCACTTTTATATAAAAATATTAATCCTCCCAGTACTTATCAGCTGCTGTATGCTCCAGAGGAAGTTGTGTAGTTCTTTCCAGTCTGACCACAGTGCTCTCTGCCGCCACCTCTGTCCGTGTCAGGAACTGTCCAGAACAGGAGTGGTTCGCTATGGCTGTTCGTGCATGTTGGGAATTGTAGTTTGAGGCACTTTGGTTGGGAAACACTGCCATAAGGTTTAGTTTACAGTTGTGTACTTAGCTCACTATTAGGGGATTTTCTTTTTAGGCACACTAGACATTTCCCACAGTTTGATCCCTTCTAAAGCCCTAGAGACATCACTAATTTAAACATAAAAGATGAGCCATTTGCACATACCTAGACTTTTTGCCTCGTATCTGAGTTTGAACCCTTTCCCTTCATTGCTGCCGTCTGTGATGAATCGGACAAAGAGTTCATTGTCGGAGGTGTGCACGCTGGATGGAGTGTTCCCACCACAGAATTTTCCATTGCCGAGCGGAGGGGATAACTCATCAGGACCATTTTTCAACTGGTGGAAAAATGTATTTAAGTTCTATATTCATTGTCGTGTCTCAGTTGTATTTTTCTAAAAGAACATTACCGTACTTCTATGTAGTCTCCACTGCCGCAGGACGCTTCGTTGTTTAGGACTTCGAATGGTTGGTCAAAGTGGACAGCAATGGTGAATCCAGCGGTGACCATCACGTGCCATGTACAGTTCTGGTTGGGGATGTAGTTCTGGGGATAATTCTGGGATGTTATTAGTCCTCTGTTTGCATGCAAATATCCACCACAACCTGAGGAAGAAGAAGAAGAATTCATTACCACAAAAAGTCTAGGCACCATAGTGGTGGCCTCTAGGGTCATGGGGATTTTGGGGAGGACCCTTTTTCCAGAAGTGAACTGCAACAGAGGAATTAATATTTGTGCCTTTGTAATTTTTGCCATGGAACCCCCTAGTCTCTATAAGGAATGTGAAAAGTAAATGGGTGAGCACTTTTATAATATACTGCAATTAAATTGTATTGTGCAGTATACTGTATCATGTTTTGACAGCTCTTCTAGTACACCCTGGATTTTTAAGATGGCAGGCCTTCACTAGACCCCAGCAGTCATCCTAACTGATCACATTGCAGAGGGTGGGGGAAATGGGTAATGGTACCATCTAGATGCCACAATCACTAATGATTATGGCATCTAGGGGGTTAAATGTCAGGACTTTTGGGTGTCAACTGTATAACACAGTGATTGGCATGTATGGAGAAGGTTCAGCTCCTGTTCCCTCTCAATGTCCAGAAACGCTGGGAATTGTAATTTTGGAGGCACACTGGTTGGGAAACACTGGACTAGAGGTATAACTATAGGTAAGTTGTTTCTACCATCTGCTTATTTATCCTTATGATAATTTAGAAACATTGGGGGTCATTTATCAAGGCCCAGATGAGCTTATATATTTGCAAAGTCATGGCACACAGCGTGAGCCTCACTTACTATGTGACTTTCTGCACTAGCGAATCCAGTGGGAGCGTTTTTTGGGCATGGTTTCCTAGGCGCACAGTTTACGCACTGATTTTTGACAAGCAACGTGCAGAAATGGCAGGCTTCCACTATACCCCCAATTGATCGCCATCCTACAATCACATTAAAGGGGTTGGGGCAAATGGATGACGGTGGGCTCCTCTATGTCTAACCACCTAGATGCCGCAATCACTAATGATCGTAGCATTTAGAGGCTTAAACGGTCAGGACTAGTAGGTGTTCGCTGGAAAAACAGCAGATGATGGCCGTGTATAAAGCTTTCTTCCATGCTTCCTTTACAGCATTATAATACAGATGTCTGTTAGATGAATAGGTTAAAAAAATTATGGCATGTTTCGGATTAAATAAAAAAAATGCTAGGTTTAAGACAAAATGGGTATGTGTTCCATGTGCAGTATCATTTATGTCCATAAAGTGGATGTATACCTCCTTTTTGTAGCTTGTAGTCTATACTAGGGCAGGATTCTAATGTATCATATTTTGTAAGATATTGCCTATACCTTATAGATGTAATGAAACAATGAGATAAATATTACAACATATGAATAGGTACTGTAGCTCTATTTTTACTGATTATTATGTCTGTCCAGCAGACCCCTCCCCTGATATATACATTGGGATTAATAATAGTTAGTAACCTCATTCAGTTCTTAAAGGGGGAGTAAAGTAACTTATCCCCTATCCAAAGGATAGAGAATAAGTTGTAGGTCACCAGGGGTGGGGTGAGGGGGAGGCGTCTGACCACTGGGCCGCCGCTCTGTGCGTGGGTTGGCACGCCCCCTTCCAGGAGACTGCCGGAGCCCTGTTTAGTAGATCACGGGGGTCCCAGCAGGTGGACCCCCCGCGCGCACGCTATCTATAACTTATCCCCTATCATTTGGATAGGGGATAAGTTATCTTTCACTACACTATTCCTTTAAACCATGTTCACATCTAAAATGACAGAACATTTGTGGTGTACATTGGTATTCTGGCATATACTGTGTGGTACCCATGCTGGATACGTTGAGTTCAATGACCAGACGTAGTCTCAGGGCCCATCCAGCTCGGAAATTCCAGTGCAGAACACTCCAATTGTTTTCCATGGGATTCTGCTGCAGAATTTCGGAATGTCCACCACAAGAATTCTGGATTCCCCACTCTTCCAAAACAATGAACCTTTTCATTCTTTTGGCAAAACTCTTCCTGGACTCCATTGCTATCAATGAGGAAAGTGCATGTCCAAGCGGAATCTACGACTTCCTCTAAGCGAAGATTTCGAAGTGGACCCTAATAGTGACTATATTCAGTCCATTTCGAAACATATGCATAGTTTTGCAGGACTCAAATGTGCAGATGGCAGAAAACCCCCGTCATGGGTCTATTTCTATAATATGTATAAAGGATCAGTACATACAAGATTCATTCTTTAAAAGGAGGAGCGCCCAACCAAGAGTCAGTCACCAACCCCAACAGTACAAGGCAAAACACAAAGGGGAGATTTATAGAAACCTGTGCAAAGGGAAAGTTGCTGAGTTACCCATAGCAACCAATCAGATAGCTTCTTTCATTTTTAACAAGACCTCTGCAAAATGAAAGAAGTGATCTGATTGGTTGCTATGGGAACCTGGGCAACTTTTCCTTTGTACAGGTTTTGATAAATCTCCCCCAAAGTGCTGTCTTCAATGCACAGTAGTGCTGGAGAAAGGAGCCTCGAATGCTTCTCTGGCAGGTTCTGTGGAGACAAGTCTTGGTCAGGAGAAATCTTTATGGCGTCTTCAATACACAGTAGATTAATAAAGTGTAAGAAACTTTACTTTTATGATAAGACGCATTGAATCCTCTCCCAGAAATAGAGGCATCAGACTCGAAATACAAGAACATGGCGTCTCCGGATGATCGAATTGGTCCAGGAACCTCCCGGCCACAGATGGTGTTAAGTATGGGAGCGATGTTGTTGTCTCCTTAATGACAAAAAAATTAAGAGAATATATATTAATACGATTAAAAAAGTAATAAATAACCATAACAAAAGCTAAATCCTCTGCATAGACACACTGTTGATTTAATAAATAACATTTTGGATGCCTGTAGGCACCACTACAGAAAGCCTAGGAAACACAAAATGGGGTATAAAGATTATCCCAGGATTCAAAGTGGATAGGGGATGACTAGATGAGGGTCTGACCATCAGCTAAGTACAGGGCAATTGGATACCAAAGAGAACACTAGGGAGCAATAGCTGCTGAAAATAGGTTCACTTTATTGATGAAAAAAAATTGACAGAAAAACACACCGGAATTATAATCCAAAATATTGGAAGGCAGGTATGGCAGTACAGTATATATGTTTCAGACTTAATGCTTAGGAATAAATCCTGCATCTCCATGTACAAACTGACTTTTAGGGAAGGATTCCAGTATCAATATCATATAATGCTTAGAGTAAAGTGCACTGAGTCTCTTTGAACCAGCTATTCACTATGTAAGGTGCTATAGTGCTCTATTCCTTTACTGTACATATATAAAGTTATATAACGATCACTTACCCATGCCTGTAGTGCCAAGGTATGCCAGCCCCAACGCACGTTTCGTCTAATTGACTTTTTCTAGAGACGTCCCTTGAAAAAGTCAATTAGACGAAACGTGCGTTGGGGCTGGCATACCTTGGCACTACAGGCATGGGTAAGTGATCGTTATATAACTTTATATATGTACAGTAAAGGAATAGAGCACTATAGCACCTTACATAGTGAATAGCTGGTTCAAAGAGACTCAGTGCACTTTACTCTAAGCATTATATGATATTGATACTGGAATCCTTCCCTAAAAGTCAGTTTGTACATGGAGATGCAGGATTTATTCCTAAGCATTAAGTCTGAAACATATATACTGTACTGAAAGGGCACAATTAGAGATGAGCGAACTTACAGTAAATTCGATTCGTCACAAAAGGAGATTATAGCTGGACTAGAAGTTCTCAGTCGTCCACCAGATTGAGTATATCCCACACATTGTGCCTAGAGATCTTACAGTAAATTCAATTCGTCACGAACGTCTCGGCTCGGCAGTTGATGACTTTTCCTGCATAAATTAGTTCAGCTTTCAGGTGCTCCGGTGGGCTGGAAAAGGTGGATACAGTCCTAGGAGACTCTTTCCTAGGAATGTATCCATCTTTTCCAGCCCACCGGAGCACCTGAAGGCTGAACTAATTTACACAGGATAAGTCATCAACTGCCGAGCCGAGACGTTCGTGACAAATTGAATTTACTGTAAGATCTCTAGGCACAATGTGTGGGATATACTCAATCTGGTGGACGACCGAGAACTACTAGTCCAGCTATAATCTCCTTTTACCCCAATGAAGCATGTATAAAATAGAAAAAATAAAGTGACTGGTTCTCAAGGTCTTAAGGAGAAAAGATGGTGTAGGTGTATGAATGTAGTTATGGATGTGTTAAGTGATTAATTCTAAGAGTTAGAGAAGTATTGGTGGTGGTGTGATATAGGGGGATTTTAACTGATGAGTTATTGGTGGTGTAATAGTTACATAGTTACTTAGTTAGTATGGTTGAAAAAAGACATACGTCCATCAAGTCCAACCAGGGAATTGAAGGGAAGGGTGTAAGGGGATAAGGGAAAGGGATGTAGTTTTATAATTCTGCATAAGCATTAATGTTATTTTGTTCCAGGAATGTATCTAACCCTGTTTTAAAGCTGTTAATTGTTCCTGCTGTGACCAGTTCCTGAGGTAGACCGTTCCATAAATTCACAGTCCTCACGGTAAAGAAGGCGTGTCGCCCCTTTAGACTAAACCTTTTCTAAAGTAATGTAAACTAAGTTATTGTCAGTTTGAAGGAATAGTGGTTGTAGTTAAATGGTGTATAAGTGTAGTTATGGATGTAATCGTGATTATGACTGAAGTAAGAAAAGAGAAAAGAAAAAAGAGAAAAGAAAAAAGAGAGTGAGAGAAGAAAATTGGAGGAAACTTGGATAGATTCAAAATTTGTACAATTTATTATAATGTATAAAAAAGGAAAAAGTGCTGGGCCCTTATTTACAATAAAACAAAAATAACAATAATAAGCAGATAGTCAGCAGAGTCAATAGACTGAAGCACTAATTCAGATATTCAGATAACTCGCAAATCAGCAAATCTAATTCCATACTGGACAATCTGTGTTTTATATATGATCTCGGTACTGCGACCGTGTAACAGTTCCCCACAGTTCAAGCGACGGTACGGTTACTATATGGTTGGAAATTACTATATGGTTGCAATACCGTCACTTTTTTCTTTTCTCTTTTCTTACTTCAGTCATAATCACGATTACAGCCATAACTACACTTATACACCATTTAACTACAACCTCTATTCCTTCAAACTGACAATAACTTATTTTACATTACACCACCAATAACTCATCAGTTAAAATCCACCTATATCACACCACCACCAATACTTCTCTAACTCTTAGAATTAATCACTTAACACATCCATAACTACATTCATACACCTACACCATATATACTGTACTGCCATAACTGCCTTCCAGTATTTTGGATTTTAATTCCGGTGTGTTTTTCTGTCAATTTTTTGCATCAATAAAGTGAACCTATTTTCAGTAGCTATTGCTCCCTTGTGTTTCTCTTTGGTATCCAATAGTTGTATTTGGAGCTATACTGATACACTTTACATAAGACCCTAGCACCTATGATAAAATGTACAGATAAAAGACATAATGAAAGGCTATATCTGTGTATATTTAAGTACAGGGCAATGTTCAGAAGTCCCATAGACAGTGAATGGAGCAGAGGCTGATCATGTGTGTGGTCGCTCCATTCACTAGGTGGGGACAAGGGATCTCCATTCTTGTGATCGGTGGCGGTCCTAACAGTCTGACCATCACTGATCAGCTTTATATCATCTATCCTGTATACAGAGTTAGGGTAACTAATTGCCCTTATATTAAAGTGCAACTTCAATGGCGTTGCACTGGCAAGATACATGTTCAAAACTTTAGGCAACTCCATAGCAAATCCATAGATTGCTCGCTTTAGCAGCAGGCAGCCGCCGCCTAGAGGGGTGCCAACAGTTTTAAACATATGTATTCTACTGCCACAACCTAATTGGAATAGCACTTTAAAGGGTTACTAATCATTTAAAAAAAACTTTTCAAATGTTGCACAGACATGTCAAAAGTTTTGATCGCATCGGATCTCACTCAAAATCCTGAAAATAAGCTCCGACGTACAATTCTCGATCACAAAAGGTCTGAGACCCGGTGTGTTTTTTTTCGCACTTTTATGGCAGCCACTTTAACCTTACTTCATCCGATCTTCATAGAATTATCCCTCCCTTACCATCTCTGACAACAAGCTTGTCATTATTGCATGTGCTCTGTGCTTCAATATCCACTGACAGGAGATTCAGCACCACCGTAGACTCCGGAGACCGGATCACCCAGGTGCACACCATCCTTGAAGGGTACGGATTGGGCCATCCAGGAGAGAAGAGAAATAATGGTGTTTCTCCGGTCTGTAAAATTCCACCACAGGCACCTGTAAAAGAAATGAATAACAAGTGGGTGAAATCATCTCACAAATTTGCTGCCCTAGGTGAGATGAATAGCGTCCCCCAACCCCAAATTTGAAAAAAAAGGACATGGATGGACTAGAGCAGCGGTTCCCAACCTGGGGTACGTTTTTCCCCAGGGTTATTTCTCAATTCTCAAATCTGCTTCTGAAATGGTCGTGGCCAATGCCGCCAGATCTTAAAAAGAGTAGTGGCTACTGGTGGTAGCTGACATAGCTGCCCCAAGGAGCGGAACAGGTAGGCAGGAGAGGAGAAGAGCGTGTGCCAGGCTTCTGTGAGCAGTAACTACTGGCATCAGCTTCTGTGCTTTACTGCTCCTCTGGACTGGAGACCTACTGCTGTGAGCCATAGCAGTAGATTTCCAGACTTGAGAAGCAGTAGAGCACAGAAGTGGGGCAGTATGGGGGCCTACAACTATATGAGGACAGTAGTAGGCTGCCTCCATGCAGGGGGATAACTACTGTAAGGGGGCAGCCTTCTACTGTATGGGGACCGCCTACTACTATATGGGGGCTTACAACTATTTGGGGGCACAAAGGGAGCCTACTACTGTATGGGGCAGTCTACTACTATATGGGGACCTACAACTGTAGGGAGATGTGGTGTCCCAGCACCAGTAGCTGTCCAGTGGATTTGGACTGTCTCGGGCAGTTTGGCAGCACAAGGTGTTGGGCCCACTGGAGTTCTACAGTTAAATTAATTATGTATGTATGTATGTACTATAACTTCAGAGAATATATTTTCTTAAATTAATTTCATTATTGTTATGTGTATATATGTTTAATATGTGAACTGTACCTTTAAATTGAAAGCAGTGAACCCCATGTGACCCTGCCTGCCAATGAGAACCCCAAAAGTCTCCCCTGTATAGTGTGGTGCAGGGGAGGAGTTAGTCAGTTCACCCTAGTGTGGCTCCTGAGCTACAGCTTAGCTCAGGTGTGCTGTGTGTCGTGTGCTCTGAGGAGAGGCCTACATCAAATCTAATCTCTCAACTGGTCATCCTGCAAGGATTCCTTGCAAGGAGGAAATTCATGTCTCTGCGGAACAATCTTCAGTACCTTGACAGGACCCTAGCAACCAGGACTCAATCTTGTCTCACAAGTTAGTATTAATCTGTTTGGTAAAAACATCACAAGTCTCAGCAAGGCAACAGGGCTCCCAAGAGGTACGCTACACTATCTCACCAAAAGCCAGCTGTTTGTGTATTACCATCTACACCCTGCTCAGTAAAGACCGTTATCCGTAACCTGACCTCAGTGGGTGCATTTACTCCCCATGTCTGGCCCAGGAGAAGCTGTCTCCAAACTCGGACCGTGTATAGGATAACAGTGCCCTGGCGTCACGAAGTGATCAGGTATTTCCACCAACACCACCCCTAAAAGGCCTAACTATTATATAGGGACAATCTTATTGTGTGGGGCAATACACATGGGGAGAGGTGAGTAGAGGTGGGCATTGTGCTGGAGAAAGAAGCCTAGAATGTTTCTCTGGCAGGTTCTGTGGAGACGAGTCAAAGTCAGGAGAAATCTTTATGGTGTTTTAGGCCAGTTAGTGAGGAACAGAAAAAATAAATGACTTTGATCAGAGAAGACGTCACCTGTGAGTAAGGAGCCTGGGGAGATAGGGAGAGGAGCAGAGGGCCCGGGGAGATGAGAAGGAGTAGAGAAAAGCATATTAATTTGAAATAACAGCAACTATATTGATTACAAATGATAACAATGTCGCTAATATGGAGGGTGCAATTCTTGGAAATGGGCTGCCAAGGGGTACTCGGGCAAAAAAAGGTTGGGCAACACTGGACTAGAGCAGTGTTTCTTAACCAAATTGCCTCCAGCTGTTGCAAAACTACAACTCCCAGCATGCCTAGACAGCCTCTCATAGGGAAAGATGAGGGGACACTAATTACTGTGACACACAGGGGAAGATGAGGGTACACTAATAACTGTGACGCTGGGAAAGAGGAAGGGACACTAATGACTGATCATATGACTCCACATAAAATCCTATTGTGTGATGTTCCGTTGCATAATATCCCATAATATAATTTTTTTTGCTGGCTCTTAGATTTATAACAAATTTGTCAAGCCTTGCCTTAGTAGTCATACCTGGAGCGATGGTAGGTAGCGGTCCAGGTGATACATTGACTGCCGTCCATTCCAGCAGAAATCCCCTTTTGCTAACACTATTGTCACTTAGGAACTGAATAGTCACGGTGCTGCCATAGGAGAAGAGGGTTGGAGGAGGAGCGACCCCACAATATGTTCCGATTATATGAGAGTGGGTGTCAGGTCCATCAAATATCTGCCCGAAAATATAATATCAAAACTGCATTACACACAAATAGGAAGTAACATAATGATAATATACTAACATATCTATTGCGAAAGCAGTTCTAACATGCTACTGCCCATACGATGTGGTATCAGGGGCAAAGACTGATAGGCCTGTCATAGTAAATATTCACCATGGAATTGCATCTTTTCTTAGAACTTAGCGTTTTGTTGTTCCTCTGTTATTCCCGCCTGGAAATAATTATGAATGCAAAGATAACTGAATGTTACCACTCCTCTTGTCAATAGGGTATGTCTCTATAAAACCTTACACTGTTGGCACTGATTGGACACTGGTTATCTATATAGGGACACCCCCTATTGCCAGACAGAATGGTAACTCCCAGCTATCAATTTATTCGGTAATTTCCAGGCAGAATAAAAAAGGAATAGGAACAATACAGAGTTTCAGAATAGTTCTTTTATGGAAAATACAAGTTTTTACGGTACTTAGACATGACAGGAGAATGTCCCACTTTAGAACAATATTGGGCATTTTGTCCACACACGCCATTCAGGAAAATAAGGGCCTGCATGCCATAGACTTAAAAAAAGAGAGGTTGCATTAAAGTGTATGGACAATGCAGTCAGGTATCAGCAAATGGGGATCATGCGACCCCCCTTTCCTCCCAATATGTGAAGGTCCCAGAGGTGGGTTTATGGCAAATCCTTTGGATATGCCATAAATGCCTAGGGTAGGAATCCTTTATTAAATAACCATAATATAATAAAGCAATTTATCTTAAATATTAATAAAGCATAGGAATTTATCGTTAACATACTCGTAGTTTGTCATAGCCACAGCTTGCATGGTCTTCAATGTCCATGTCCAAAGTTCTAATCTCAATGATACGTCCTGATTCCACATTGACTTTCCAGATGTAGTTAGAATGGTGGGGGTACTTCCTGGGCCACAGCGGGGATGCAATCTGTCCATATGTTCCCTCTATATTGTTCCCGAATACTAAAGATAATGAATACAAATTAATACACATAAAAAATTTGAAAAAATACAAAAACAGAGAAAAGGCTCTTTCTTGGATATTATCATATAGCACCTAAATTGTTCAAACATTAAAAGCTCTGGGTGGCTACTAACCCCTTAGAGGTGTGCATAACCATAGGCACTACTCTATGTCTCCCCTATAGAAATCCAAAATGGGGTCCGGCTGCAGCATCATCTTTGTCCCAACTGAAGCACAGGCTGGGACAAAGTCCAGTAAGTGAGGGTGGGACTAGAACTCCTCTGTTTTCACTCCTGTCCTATCAGACTGCAGCATGGAAACAGAGAGGAGGGGATTACAGAGCAGCCTGCAGTGATTGGATGAAGAGACCCAGCACAGCAGACTCAGGGATGAAATGAATGCATGATGAGTGAGGGCGGGCTCAGTGCTTGTCTCGGACATGCCCCTTTCTGAGCTGTGGATGTCAGATCGAGTGAGCAGCAGAACAGAGGGATTTGTGAGCCAAATACAAAAGCTAGACACATAAAAAATACATGTACAGAATCTGCATGACCTTGTGAGTAACATAGAAGAATTATATTTTTCTGTTATATGACAGGTACGCAGCGCTTTAAAGGAGTAGTCTCATGAAAAAAACTCATCCCCTATCCGCAAGATAGGGGATAAGTTTTGGATTGCGGGGGTCCGAGTGCGATCTCCTGTACAAGCCCTCCACTGGTGCGGAGCGTCACGACCACAGCTCGAAGTGGGGGCCGCCACGCCCCCTCCATATATCTCTATGGGAGAGCCATTCGGCTATATTTGGCTCTCCCATAGACAGATATGAAGGGGTCATGACGCAACACTCCAGTGAAGAACAGAGGGCCCATACAGGAGATCGCGGGGGGCAACACAGGTCAGTTTTGTACGGATTTTGTCGGATGTTTTCTGCGATGTTTGCATTTTTTTTATTTCTTTTATTTCGCTGCTACTATAAATGGTGCACATTTTCTGCATGGAAATTGCATGCAGAAAATCCTGCAGCAAATATGCTGGGTGTAGATGTACCCAAAAGGTTACTATAGATACCCTTAGGACAAAAAATTTTGTTTTCATATAATAATTTAAAAACATAGCAAATCTGTTTCTCATGTGATCTGGTTTGGATTGTAAATTTCATAATTTAAAGAAAAACTCCACCCACAATTTACTTATCCTCTATTCACAGGATAGGGGATAAGTAGCTGATCGCAGGGGTGTCTGACTTCTTGGACCCCCCGCGATCTCCGGAATGGTACCCCGGCTCTCTCAGTGAGGAGCACATGCTGCAGACGGCATGCACTCCATTAATTTCTATAGGAGCACCAATGATGCCCAAAAGCTGTACTCAGGTCTCTTTGGCGCTCCCATAGAAATGAATGGAGCATGTACTGTCTGCAGCACCTGATCCTCACTGAGAGCCGGGTGCTGTTCTGGAGATCGCGGGGGGTCCCAGCGCTCTGACCCCTCGCGATCAATTACTTATCCCCTACCCTGTGGAGAGGGGATTAATTAACTTTGGCTGGGGGTTCTCCTTTAATCCTATCTTACTTTTATTGTTATGTGAAATTTTTATCCCATTAACAATTTTATTTTTATTTTTTACATGGAAATGAGTTGAGTTTTAACACTTACAATGGGAAAAAGTGGCTTGAAACCCAGTGGCGCTGCCAGAACCATCGGACACAAACTTTACCCAAAGAATATGGCCGACGATAGAGGTGATGTTACTCGGCAAGGCGCTTCCGCAGAAACGTCCTAAGAAGTTCCCCGTGTCATTTCCTTCTCTAATTTCCACATAATCGCTCAAACAGTTGTCGCTAGTCTGGAGTGAGAATGACCTGAGGGAAACGCAATACAGGAAGGTCACAGAAGGGCAGAACAATATACACAAGAGGACACTAAAGCAGTTTTCCTCAACTTGTGGCTCTTCAGCTGTTGCAAAACTACAACTCCCAGCATGCCCGGGTTGTAGTTTTGCAACAGCTGAAGAGCCACAGGTTGAGGAATACTGCACTACAGGCATTTGGCATGAACAGATCAGGAAGTTCTCTTGTCGCTTTCAAATTCCCTTTGGACGTGCTATGGCTTTGCCATTTGAGGTGCTTTGGATCTGCACAAATATTTACCCCTATTATCATTCAATGAGGCTAATCTTTATTATTTCCATGTTTCTTTTGACAATGTGACCCCTGATGCCATTCAATGCTGTAGCATGTCACCCCTGGGGCCAGTGATTGGCTGACCGGGCACATCCTTCTTGTGTCAAGACCAAGACCAGGAAGTGCTGGGAAACAGGACCAGGCACTTCCTTGTTTCGAGACCAAGACCAGGAAGTACTAGGAAACTAGACAGAGCACTTCCTTGTGTGGAAAACAAGACCAGTGAGTACCAGAAAATGGGACTGGGCACTTCCTTGTGTCGAGTCCAAGAACCCAAAGTGCTGGAAAACGGACCAGGACACTTCTTTGTGTCTAGACTCAGACCAGGAAGTGCTGAGAAGCAGGACGGGGCACTTCCTTGTGTCGAGACCAAGACCAGGAGGTACAAGGAAACAAGACTGGGCACTTCCTTGTGTCGAGACCGAGAAGCCCTGGGAAACGGGACCAGGCACTTCCTTGCGTCAAGACCAAGACCAGGAAGTACTAGGAAACGAGACCAGGGCACTTCCTTGTGTTGAGACAGAGAAGTGTTTGGAAACGGGACCAGGCACTTGTGTCGAGACCAAGACCAGGAAGTACTAGGAAACTAAACCAGGCACTTTCTTGTGTCGAAAACAAGACCAGGGAGTACCAGAAAATAAGATCAGGCACCTCCTTATGTTGAGACCAAGACCAGGAAGTGCCTGGTCCCATTTCCAAACGCTTCTCAGTCTCAACATAAGGAAGTGCCCTGGTCTTGTTTCCTAGTACTTCCTAATCTTGGTCTTGATACAAGGAAGTGCCTGGTTCCATTTCCCAGCGTTTCTCGGTCTCAACACCGAGACCGAGAAACTCTGGGAAATGGGACCAGGCACTTCCTTGAGTCAAGACCAGGAAGTACTAGAAAACGAGACCAGGGCACTTCCTTATGTTGAGACTGAGAAGCATTTGGAAACGCGACCAATCACTTCCTTGTGTCGAGACCAAGACCAGGAAGTACTGGGGAAATAAGGCCGGGTACTTTCTTGTGTTGAGACCAAGACTGGAAAGTACTGGGAAATAGGACAGGGCACTTCCTTGTGTCAAGACCAAGACCACAAATTGCTGGAAAACAGAACTGGGCACTTCTTTATGTCTAGACCCAGACCAGGAAGTGCTGAGAAGCAGGACTGGGAACCTACTTGTGGCAAGACCAAGACCAGGAAGTACTAGGAAACAAGACTGGGAACTTCCTTGTTTCAAGACTAAGACTAAGAAGTGCAGGGAAGCGGGACCGGGCACTGTTGGAACAGTGTGGGACCAGGGCAGTTGAGTACACATTAAAAATAATTAGGCTAGCTTGACCACATTGAAATTAGAAAAACTGAAGGGGTTCTCCGCAGAACAGTAAAGGTATTAGCTTTTCCCATTCCTTGGCACTCCACTTCTGCCTTGGTGTCATCTTGAAGGTTATGATAGAGCACCTGCCCCCTCATTATGCCCCCCCCCTACAGAGGTGGTAGGGGACTCCTGGGGAGCAAGCAAAGAGAAGTGTAATCAAACCCTCTGGTGTGTCAGAGCCTTGTCCCACCTGAGGATCCTCAAGTAACATGGTGGCCCAGTCCAACCCTGCTCCTAATGGTTTATATCCTCAATCCTTTGGATGGAAGGGATCTGAGCTTCAGGAACCCCATTAATAACATTTTCATGACTGTGACATATTATATGATGAATAAAGTGGATTTCCCCTTTAGTAGATCATTTTGTTTGTACCTATATTGATTTATCCATTCTCCTTTGATGAGATATATACCCATGCAACCATTGTTCAGGAAATTACAATATGTGCATTTTTTGAGCTAGGTTAAAGAAGTATCCCAATGAACATCTCATTAATGGGGTCCACTGACTGTGAAGGGGTATAGGCTGTGCCTGAACCAAAGGTCATTGGGGGTGGTCCCCCAATGGCTTCTCCATGAACCCCTGGCCTTGATTAATACATTTCTCAATATACCCAATCAGGGAGAGATCTGTCAAGCAAGGCTAGTGGGCTCGGAAGAAGCCGCTGGGAACCGCCCCAATGAATTGTGGTTCAGGCAGCATGAAAGTGATAACAGGTTTCGCTTATCCATTGCCATCAATGTCTCTAATTTAACTCTCATTTTAAGCCTTTAGAATGATAATAGAGAAAATGAACTGAACTTTTCTTATAGGGTCATTCTAGAGTTAATACTGCTGCATTCTGGTGGTCTGTTATCTTTCCAGGTTATAATTTACACTGAAATATTTGTCATATAGTTTTCCTGCCAGATGCTCCATTTCCTTCCCGGATGGTGATTAGAATGAAAACAATATGAAGCGAGAAGAGGTTTACATGAAAGACAGCATGAGCCGGTTGCCAGGAGAGCTGAGAATGCTCCAGACACACTCCGTATTCGCTGGATAACTATCCGGATAACTGGGACTGTTAAATATTCCGTTCTCCATGTATAACGTTCCTCCACATGCTGAAAGAGACAACAATGGGAACATGTAAGATGGAAGTTCATGATATCAGAAAGTCATTGAGGGAAAAGTGGGGAAGAAACTTCTCAGTGCACCAAGGGTGTGTGATGTCCCTGAGCTCAGTGCAATGATGTCATTATCTACTCTGATGACATTTTTCGGGGTGGGTAATTGTTAGGCCTTGCTTTCGGCATAAACCAAGAGGATTTGTGGGACCACTTAAAGGAAAACTAAATAGAGAAAATTCATAAATATTTAAAGGGGTATTCCAGCTTTATACATCTTATCCCCTATCCAAAGGATAGAGGATAAAATGTATGATCACAGGGGTCCCGCCGCTGGGGACCCCCGCAATCTTGGTGCAGTCCCCGTCATTCTGTGCTGTGCGCTGCCTTCGAGATGTGGACTTGACGTCACGGTCACGCCCCCTAATGATGTCACGTCACGCCCTCTCCATTCACACTCCCTGAGATCATACATCTTATCCTCTATCCTTTGGATAGGGGATAAGATGTATAAAGGCGGAATACCCCTTTAAATGGGCACTGGGACTTAAAAACACTTTCCACATGTTGTAGAGACAGGTTAAAAGTTTTGATCGGTCGGGGTCTGAATGTTCAGACTGTGACCGATAGAATGAGCCAGGAGAAGAGCGCGCTTAGTGAGACAAACTTACAATGTAAGTCTATGGGATTGTCTCTGTCAGCTGCATTCTTCTCCCAGCTCCTTCTAACAACACTCAGACCCCGACTGATTAAAACTTTTGAAGACACGTACACTTTAAAATAAAAATGCACCAAGAACCCTTTATTTTCTCCACTATTTTGTTTCTTCTTGCAATCGTAACTGAGAAATATAAAAATAAAATCTCTGTATCACAGGACATCAGCTATGTCCCTCCTCTTCTTCTTGTTCTTTTCTGGGCATGGCTGAACTGTAAGACCCAACTAGAGCTAGCTGCAGCAGGAGCCTCTCCCTCTACTCAGAAGAAAATGAAACAGATGTCAAGATTGTGCTCCCGGCAACTGACAGGTTCCCCAACAGCACTGTTTACACTACAGAATTTCTACATGTTTGTTTCAGCAATTAAGTGTTCTTTTCCACTGCAGCACCTCCACTGGGTAAATGAAGCATTACACAAAGCCTATCTAAATGAGTGGGCTGCCTGGTTAATACATGATGTGTAAGGTCCTCCAAAGGGGCAAAAAAAAATATTTGTAAACTCTCTAATAACTAGAAGTCCTTTTCTAATAACTTTAAATGTTTTGTAAACCAGACAACCTCTTTAATATTCAAGAATAGTCAACACAATAGTCACCCCAGTCGACACATCGCTGACCGAGCCACAACATGAATATTATCTGCCTTACCTGACAATGATGCTGAGTACGATGCACGGAAGCCTTTCCCATTTGTGTTGTCATCTGAGACAAATCTGAGCACTAGGGCATTACTGAGAGACGTCACAGGATGTGGTAGGACTGTTCCACAAAAACGGCCTACAAATAAAAGCTACATGTAAAGCAGTCTACAGATAATCATACTGCACCATGTGAACAGCTAGGTGAGAGACTGACTTGATAAATTATATTATTTGTATTGAATGCAGTCAACACTAGAGGGAGCTAAATACATAATGATTTACTTGTATGTGAGCTCCATTAATCTGTATACAGTAAACTCTCCCTAGTGGCAACTAGAGGTACTATTAATGTCATGGCAAGAAGGGAAGACTACCATGGGCCCTCTGGCAGTCTCATGCCCTGTCCATATGGTAAATATGGTACTATTAAGGAAAGTGACATACAAGAAGGGGCGGGCATCCAGTGTCAGGCTGCATACAGCAGATTAAAAATTCAGGCAATATAGAAGTTCCTATATCTTTAGTACAGTACCTCATAACCATTTTATACAAGGCTCTGTCCAATTTAAAAATAATCTACAACCAGAAGGAGCCTCAAATTATTAAAGGGGTATTCTGGGGAACTGAAACTCATCTATCCATAGGACAGCTGGGCCCCCTGCGACCTCCTATATAGGGACTCCCTACTTACCCGGCTGACACTTTGAGACAAGCGCACGCGACAGCCTGCTCAGCCAGTCACCAGTTGAGTCCCCTGCCGTGATCTGACACTTATTTCTTAGCCTGTGGATTTTTTTCAGTTCTTTGGAGTACCATTTAACTATTTTTGTATATCTCTTGGGAATATTTTCATGCACATGTTTGTTTAACGGGGCATTTGTTTGGAGTGGGTTTTTTTTTTCGGGTGAGGGGGCTAAAAAAAATACTAAAAAACTAAGATTAAGAATTGTAGGAATTGCAACCTTTTTACAATTATTGTGACAGTTTTTCCTGTTTTATGGTCAGATTCTGTTTTTCCCCTTTTCTCGTCGGATGTTGTTATTTCTTTTTTACAACCCCAAACAATAAACATGGCCATTATTTTAATGGCTGCTTTTCAATAGACTTTTATTTGTTATTTGAACTAAATCTTACAGCTGTATTTTTGCAAAAAATACGACTTGTTCTACAATGTGTGAGCATAGCCTTTAGCCAGATGTACATTTTCAGCAATTTTATGGCTGAAAAGGGGAGTGTTAATAAATTATTCACTGATTTTCTTGCACTGTGTGAATCCGGCCTTAGGTTTTGGGTGCAATGCGGGTTATTTTTTTCATATTTTTAAGTGTATTGAAGAATTTATGTACAAGAAACGTGCCAATGCATAAACATAGTGTAATGAACTTTATGCTCATGTTTCCTGGTCACAAAGGGAACCCAGTCCTATGAAGCAGGAGCCCTGACCCCTGAGCTCCCTACCAGTCAGGGCAGAGGCGTAGCTTGTAGCGTCTGGGCTCCGATGCAAAATCTGCAACAAGGCCCCATATGCCAAATATAATACTAGTCTCTTATGGGGCAGATGTGCTTTGGGGCCCCCTTAGGCACCAGGGCCCTGATGCGACTGCTACCTCTATTGCTACGCCCCTGGGTCAGGACTATTATAAACATCCATCATACAGATACAGTTCTCTTATATACCTATAGAAGGGGAGCCATAATTATCTCCATCTAAAATCTCTACAAAGTCTTCAGTACAATTCCCACTTATTTTCTGAGTTTCAAAGTCCGTGAAGGAAATAGTGATGTGGTTAACTGTTGAGAGAAGCGACAAGAATTATAATTACTACAAATAAAAGAAGTTAGCTAGAAGCGTACAGCCACATGTATATAAAATAACAAATAAAATAAGTAATAAGTCTTCTAGTAGAAAAAGCATGGCGCCCCTTCCTTATGACCGCTCCTTGGAGCACACCTGTACACCACACACCTCTTGCTTACCTCTACATATCAGCTGTGCTCTATCATGAAATACAGAGGTATAAAAGTCCCAAAAGAAAATAGACACTCTTGAGAAGAAAAGACAGGGTGGCACCTGTAGCAAAGCCACTCTTTTGTCCCGATATGGTCACGGATAACAACACTGGCCAACGGGCTGTTTCATGCTCACATGAGCTCATTCATAGGCCATGATTAAATGCATGTGAGCGTGAAACGGCCCATTGGCCAGTGTTGTTATCCGTGACCATACCGGAATAAGGAATAATAGATTTGCTTTACTACAGGTGCCACCCTGTCTTTTCTTCTCAAGAGTGTGTACTTGCTGTTGTTCTGGGGGATCGAGCACTGTGAATAAGCCCGGACTGTGTTCCCAGGTAATAGACTGCAGTTCACACAGCCTCCTGAATCCGTTACGTGGCAGTGCTGAACTCACTTTTTTCTCTTTTTATCCAAAAGAAAATACTTCATAGCACTCACCATTGCAGCAGTTTAAAATGTTTTTTTCAGTCCCGGTTTTAGGATACATAAAATGGCCGATGGGACGTGACGGCCCCTCGGCCATTGTATGTAACCTAAGATCGTGACTGAAAATACATTTTAAACTGCTGCAATGGAAAATAATTAATAAGCCTATAGCCATATGTATATAACATAACAAATAAAAAAAGTAAATAGCCTACGGGCACAAGTTGCAGCCAGAAACCAACAGCAGAAAATTGCACCAACTAACATATATTTTGGAGTAGATTTTCTGCTGTGGTTTTTATGTAAATTAAATTGAAAAAAAAAAATGGTTTAAAATCTGTATTTGCCGATTTTGATGCAGATCTACATTATTTCTAGAGCAGACTCCTCACCACTGAGGATTTATTGCAGATTTTGAAATTGAAACACCAAGAAGACCCTAGATATGATAGGTTGTCATCCAGTGTGCAAATAACCATACCATCATACCATACAGTGCCTAAAGTATTTGGACCAGATTGGTCTGGAGACCATGTGGGAGATTTATCAAAACCTGTCCAGAGGAAAAGTTACCCAGTTGCCCGTAGCAACCAATCAGATTGCTTCTTTCATTTTTAACAAGGCCTCTGCAAAATGAAAGAAGCGATCTGATTGGTTGCTATGGGCAACTGGGCAACTTTTCCTTTGCACAGGTTTTGATAAATGTCCCCCCATGAAGAGGCCTTCACGAGGAAATGTCACACTGGCCTTTCTACCAGGATTATAGTGTGGGATGGCATAATGTACGGTAGTTGGACCAATCAAGTCTTCATTTCAGGTAAATTTGCTCGGCCTTACATTGATTTACTTGTGGAAATAGAGGTACGGACATTTCTCCAAGGTGTCTTAGGAGTGTTTTTTTAACACAACAATGCCATCGGGCATGTTATTCGTGCTATTGAGAGCAGACTGAACGGCCTAAATCTGCTACCATGACCTTCAGGGTCACTGGGCTTGTCTCCCATGGAGCACATCAGGGATGTCATTGGTCGGCAATTGCCGGAAAAAAAAAAGGGAACTGCCAGCAGTGGATCTTGATTATTGATGTCCAAGTACATTCAGCGTGGCAGAACATTCTTCAGACAACCAATAATTGATTGGCTACCTCATTGATAGCATGGCAAAGCGTTCTAGTGTGGGTATTTCGGCACATGGTGCTCATACTCGATAGTGAATAAACCAAGATGTTTTCAATATTTTGTTTAAAAAGCTATTCCGGGCAAAAACATCTTATCCCCTATCGAAAGGATAGGGGATAAGATGTCTGATCGCGGGGGGGGGGGGGCCTGCCGCTGGGACCCCCCCCCCCCCCCCCCGATCTCCCTGCAGCAGCCCGCATTCAATGCGCAGCTGCGTCTGAAGTTTCGGAAACCGCCATGCTTCCGAGATGGGGACATGACGTCACGCCACGTCCCCTCCATTAATTTCTATGGGAGGGGGCGTAACGGCCGCAACGCCCCCTCCCATAGACATGAATGGAGGGGGAGTGGTGTGATGTCACGTCCCCGTCTCGGAAGCCCGGAGGTTTCCAAAACTTCAGATGCAGCTACGCATAGAATGCGGGCTGCTGCAGGGAGATCGCTGGGGGTCCCAGCGGCTAGCCCCCCGCGTTCAGACATCTTATCCCCTATCCTTTCGATAGGGGATAAGATGTTTTTGCCCGGAATACCCCTTTAACTGTTTTCATCATTTGCATACCATGTCTATCCATCCTGTGTTTCCCATAATTCTATGATGTTTCCTTCTTGGTGTTGCAATTTCAGTGTCAAAGATGAATTCCACTGCTAAAAGAGGACATCTTCTTTAAAGGGGTTATCCGGCCAAAGAGCAGCCCCAGCATTCTATACGGGGCTGCGTCTCCAGTCTTGGAAAGCTCTTTGTTTGTATAACAACACGCCCCCTTGTGATGTCACGCCACGCCCCCTCCATTCATGTCTAAGGGAGGGAGCGTGGCGTGACATCATGCGGGTGCTGCACGGAAATCGCAGGGGGTCCCAGCAGCGGGCCCCTAGCGATCAGACATCTTATCCCCTATCCTTTGTATGGGGGATAAGATGTCTTTGGCCAGATAACCCCTTTAAAGAGTGTAAAAAAAGAATATACTGTACAATGTAAATTAAATAATATTATACAGTGCCCAACGTATGGAAAAAAAAACCTGTATGACAAATGTCAGCTGAATAGAGACAATGGCAGAAGCTTTTCGAAGAAAATTATTTAAAATGAATTTTCAATATTTGATGAATGATAATAAAAAAGCCTTATGAATGATTTTCTTGTGTCCCTAAGTGATGTTACTTAGATACATCCACCATCCAAATTAAAATAGCTGCATATAAAAAAAACAGTTCTATCTACATCATGTACTGTTTACTAGTAACTTACATGGATCCTGAGCCTTTATAATCCATGAACAGTTCTGATTATTTGGATACTTGGCCGGATACAATGGGGAGGAAATTACACCGCCAATGGCATCAGTCACAATAGAACTTCCGCATGCTGCAAGAGAATTAAAGGGAAAGAACCCAAGGTCAGGCCATGAGTAATATTACTAATGTGAACAACTTCTCATAGAATGAGGGAACTCTAGTGAAGTCCTGAAAAGCTATTCCCTAATGTATTGCAATATTACATATTAGTAGTGGAAGAGTTCTGATAATTAACAGGTTTGTGGGGAACTTCCACTTCCCTTTATTTAGACTCAGGAAACATGGGCAGCTGTAGGACAACAACTGTGACAGAGTAAAGGCTCCCAAAAAGAGCAGCCTTTATTCTGCTGAATTCAGAGGGCCTACAGGCCATGATAAGCATGAGATAGAAGAGATTCTAGCTACTAGTCTTCCTACCCAAACCTTTTAAGAGAGGAAAAACAAAAATGATGCTCCCGTACTCATATCTCGTCCTCATATCCCGACCTCATATATCGTCCTCCTATCCTGACCTCATATCCTGACCTTATATCCTGACCTCATATGCCGTCCTCACATCTCGTGCTCATATCCTGACTTCATATGCCATCCTCATATCTCTACATCATATCCCGACCTCATATCCTGACCTCATATTCCAGCCTCATATCCCAACTTCATATCCCAACCTCTTATGCCAACTTCATATTTTCTGCACCTGCCTGCCGGACAGATGGCAGGATGTTTAATAGTCCCGGGAAATCTCTTGCATAAGCGGGTGGGTTAGAGTTAATTTAACTCTATTACATTTTTAATTGATATGTAAGTAACGTGGCCAAGTTTTATCAAAATATCTCCAGCCATTTGGAAGTTATGCTAGAACATAAATACCTACACACATATATATGCTTGAAAAAGACCCCATAGAGAGGGTCGAAACATTGCACCTTATAGATGGGTGAATAAATATCACTCTATATTTTGGATCACTGGAGTGCCGCTTTTTGCCTTATTTTTGTCTTTTGGATTTGGATCGTCTTTGCTCAAGGTTCAGACTGGCTAAGCACCTGCTTTTTTCCTGCCTGGCGTATAGCCTATTACACTGTGCCACTCTGTTCGCTATTATGCTACACACATATACATACATAAATACACACACGTAGACCTCACATCCTTTATTTACCCTTTTCTTTATTGCCTATATTCCTATTGCTACTCATGATATAAGAGAAGAATAAGTCATGGGTAATGTTCCCAGAGAAGAAGAGATTTGCCATTGGGTTTTGGACATTACAAAACAATCGGGAGCTTACTTTCCATGAAGTGGGCACTGAAGCCCTTATATCTGTTACTGCCGTCAGACCTCATGCGAACAAACATGGTGTTCTGCGTAGACGTAACTGCATTGGGAATTTGGCTTCCACACAGAGTAGCAAGTAGTACAGCATCACTGTTTTCACCATCATAGACCTACCAGACAAAATGCAAAAAGGAATATACAAGGTAATAAATATTAACATTTAAAAATAATCAGTGGTAATGAGTGTTTTCTCAAGAATAAAAACTTGGGTTTGGTAAATCTGAACTCACCAAGTTAAGTTTAACTAATTTCAGTGTACATTTTCAAGGCTGTGTATAAGAGCTCCTGGCCTGACAATTGCAGAGTGAGCAGCAATGCGCACAGTACTGTGTGCATCACTACTAACTACGGTACTGTACCTACAGAAGCAGGGAGTCAGGCAATAGACAGGAATCCTCACTCCTATATGTACCTATATGGTGCTCTAGACTGATACAGCCAGTTGTACTTTTCAGAGACGGCTGTGGTGCTGCAAGGCCCAGCCTACCCGCAGCTTCTCTTCCCTTTACTGGCACTCCTCCTGGGCTGAACTCCATTACGAGGTTGCATTGTCATGAAATGTCTAGGACTTCTCAATTTGCAGTAGGTGTTACCTTATCCAATATATTATCACATACTATATAATAAATATATTAAACAATAAAGTATATTCTAATATTAACATTTTTGGCCCATGGAAGTGGGAGTTCCAGAAACAGATGACCGAGTGGCATGGCTATGTTGGCATCTCCCTGACTATAATGGAGAGTGTCTAAGCAAAACTAGGCAACACTTCTCTATCTTTTTGGCTCCGATGTGTGCAATGGGGTGATGGAAGGTGACAGCCGTAGGACCCCCACCAGTCAATTATTTCCTTTTCTGTGGATAAACCTTACATGTTTAAGGTTGAAACATAACCATAATGAGCATTTTATATAAATATCCCAGGACATGGTCTTGTTGACCACCTTATGATCTTATGACCTATGTAATACTGGGACAAAACTAGATTCAGAATAGTAGCAGAACATTCTCTTTTAGTATTGACACATCTTCCAGCTTCTAAAAAACTTTTAATTTCCAATGGAGCCTTTTGTTCAGAACAACTCGATGCCTGTGTGTCTATCAAAGATGTGGTGGTTAATGAAGAAAAATTGGCGCATTTGAACTATTTCAGCTTGGCACGTCTTCATTGTGTTTGTCCCCTAGTTCACACACACGCAGATAACACAAACCAAGTACTGTTTGGAGATTTTGGACACGACAGAGAAGGTCACAGGGTGCCATTTTCTCTAGTCTATTGGCAGGGAAGGATGTCATTGTCCAGATCCTGTACATACCAGAAGGGTGATCATCTCCAAGACCTCTGCATAGTCAGCTAATCTTTAGATGGTCTATGAAGTTAATAGAATATAATATTCCCCTTGTCTGACCAGTCATGAATGGTGATAGATTGTAGAGTTTACTGGATAACACCCATGTTAGCGTTTGAATTAACATTGGGACCCAATCTTCTACTGAACAAAATTTACTGTAGATTACCATGGAGCCTAATGGAGACAATTTTAGTAGCCATTTACATCCTTTGGGTTTGTGCAACAATCAAGTATATGGGGGCCCCCAAACTTTCAAACGACAAAGGGAATCGGGATATGCCATCAATAGTATATTGGCGGGGAGCACCCCCACTGGTCAGCTCTTTCAATGGGCTATGGTGTTCCTTTGAGATCTGCAGCCTCTTCAATGTTTACCTGTGCTTGTACCTGTATTGTCATACTTTTTAGTAGCAGTGGTGCAAGGTACTTTAGTGTTGTTTCTGTTTGCTGAATACTAACTTATGTGTATCACCAGCTTTCGAGCATGTGCCTATAGTTGACCATACAATCTCAAAGTTAGAAAAAAAAAAAAAAAAAAAACATAAACCTTTACTTACTGTGACACTGTCATGGGTACAGTACGAAAAAAAGAAGTAAGACTCCAGTTCAAAGTCGGTAAAGTTGAGGAACACTCTGTATCCAGGGTTAACTCTGATTTGCCATGAGCATTCTGTGTTGTCATTGTAGGCACTAGGATAGTTCGGGGAATGGATTTCTCCATTAGGTGCTTGAAATACTCCTCCACAACCTAAAAAATTTGGGATGAGTTTAGACCCAATTTACATCTGACTTTGAAGGGAATCTGTCAGCTCCAGATTATTCTCAGAGCACAAAGTGTTAAAGAGGTGGTGCTTGCAGGATGCACTGGTCCACCCTCCTCCACCCCTTCCTGTCATGACTGATTGATGTACAGGGCTCGGCTTCCAGCAGTAGGCCATGCACGTCAATCAGCCAAGGCAGGGAGAGGTGGGAGAGGGAGGAGGTATGTAAACTGTGACACAAACAGCTTCTTTGACACTGGAGTAGAATGTGTTATACCTCCAGGCACTTCCCTCCATGAAGCACTGAAACCTTTTGCGCTCCCACTGAAGTCAGTCTTGAAGCGAACGGTAACGGCATTACTGGTGCTGGAGTACTGCAGAGGATTCCCCGGATTTATGGATGTACAGAGCTGAGCCAGCCTCGGAGAGGACATTTCGGGACCCCCATAAATCTGAAATATTGCATTATTATCACACATTATTGCTGGATATAGTAATATTCATATGTACTGTAAAAATATAATAGAAAAAAAATTATTAAAGAGAAAATTAAATCCAGGGGTCACATAGTGGTTAAAAAAAGGTGTATATATATATATATATATATATATATATATATATATCTATATATATATATATATATATATATATATATATATATATATATATATATATATATAATTTTTAAACATAAGCAAACAAAAACACACAATAAAATACTATGTTTAGCTGAAAGTATGCTATAAAAGACACCCAAGGTCATGTTCACACGTTGGAATTTCTGTGCAGAATTCCACATTGAAATTCTGCACAGAGATTCTGCAGCAGCAGAGTCCTGTATAATTCCACAGGATTCTGCTGCGCTGTGCACACCTCGGTATTTCTGCACCAGATGTCCGCAGAAAGAATGAACACATCTATTCTTTCTACGCACTCCGCATGGAATTCATTGCCGTCTATGAGACAGTGTATTCTCGTGCGGTACACAGAATGTTCCAACATGTGAACATTGCCTTAGAATTGAGTGCAATGTCCAAACCCTCCACTCGAGTGATGATTGTAGCAGTCAAGTGATGAGTGCTGCACCTAAAGAGGTACTCTATCCCCTCTGCACGTTTCATGAGCGATGATCTGTAGTTTTTATCGGTATTACATTTGCATATATATGACATTTTGATCACTTTTTACCTAATTTTTTCTGGGATATGATGTGACCAAAAATCAGCAATTTTGGAATTTAGATTTTGTTTTTGCTTACGCCTTTACCATACAGGATATTAAACATTATATTTTACATTTTCACATACCACGATACCAAATAATTTTTTTTACACCAGTTTGTAAAATAGGAAAATGGGGGTGATTTGAAATGTATTTATTTTTATCCTATTTAAGTCCCCCAGGGGACTATTTCTAGCAATCACTCGATTGCTATTACTATTCAGTGCTATGCATTGGCATAACACTGATCTTTTTTTCCGGAAATCCACTTGTATACCCTGCTAGAAGGTAGATCATACACATGGATCCCGGAAGTGCGGCAGGAGGAGGTAAGGAGACCTCCAGCAGCCATCTTGACTCACTGATCCCCCGCAATAGCGATGCAGGTAGTCTGATGAGTCTCGCAAAGTCAAGGCATCTAAAGAGTTAAAGGGGTACTCCCGTGGAAAACTTTTTTTTTTTTTTAAATCAACTGGTGCCAGAAAGTTAAACAGATTTGTAAATCACTTCTATTAAAAAATCTTAATCCTTCCAGTACTTTTTAGGGGCTGTATACTAAAGAGAAATGCAAAAAAGAAACGCATTTCCTCTGATGTCATGACCACAGTGCTCTCTGCTGACCTCTGCTGTCCATTTTAGGAACTGTCCAGAGCAGCATATGTTTGCTCTGGAGATTTTCTCCTGCTCTGGACAGTTCATGAAATGGACAGCAGAGGTCAACAGAGGGCACTGTGTTCATGACATCAGAGGAAATGCATTTCTTTTTTGGATTTCTCTGTATAGCCCCTAAAACGTACTGGAAGGATTAAGATTTTTTAATACTACAGAAGTGATTTACAAATCTGTTTAACTTTCTGGCACCAGTTGATAAAAAAAAAGTTTTCCACGGGAGTACCCCTTTAATGGCAGGCATCAGCATAATCGCTGATGTCCACCATTAGCGGCGAGTCCCCAGCTACGGTCTATTAAGCGAGCGGAGCTCCTGCACTTGCTTCATTGTCTAGATGCCTCTCAGGGTGTACATGTCCTCTTGGGGTTAAACTATTGTTAATTTCATTGCAGATTAAAGGGGTACTCCGGTGAAAACCTTTTTTCTTTTAAATCAACTGGTGCCAGAAAGTTAAACAGATTTGCAAATTACTTCTATTAAAAAATCTTAATCCTTCCTGTACTTATTAGCTGCTGAATACTACAGAGGAAATTCTTTTCTTTTTGGAATACTCTCTGATGACATCACGAGCACAGTTCTCTTTGCTGACGTCATTATAATAATAACAACTCTTTATTTATTGTTGTCCTTAGTGGGATTTGAACCCAAGGCCCCAGCACTGCAAGGCAGAAGTGCTAACCACTGAGCCACCATGCTGCCCTTAGCACACATCTGCTATGCACGGTTGCTAAAATGGACAGAGATGCCAGCAGAGAGCACTGTGCTCGTGATGTCATCATTGTTCCAAAAAGAAAGGAATTTCCTCTGTGGCATTCAGCAGCTAATAAGTACAGGAAGGATTAAGATTTTTTAATAGAAGTAATTTACAAATAATTTGAACTTTCTGCCACCAGTTGATTTAAAAGAAAAAAGGTTTTCACCGGAGTACCCCTTTAAGGGTGTATTCACATATATAGTGTCCTTATAGACATATAGAGTTGAAGCTGCCGATTTTCTGCTTTAGATTTCAATGTACACCAAATGATTGAACACAGCCTCAAATATGCAATAGATACTGTATGTGGAATACACCCCAAATGGGATCCCAGTCATAAACTATTGACGGTGGGAAAATATGTATCCTGTACAAGTGTCTGAGAACCTCTGGGGAGCAGGCAGGAAACATTAGTTCTTGTCTTCATGGGAAATAATCCAGGACTATGGCAATGAGTTTATATAGAATATTTCATATACATTAACTACATTTAGGAGGCCTGGTTCTCACAGCAGAGCACAGTTACTGCAGGTTATTAAAGGAAAACTGTCGGCAAGATCACCCACACTAAACCCAATACATTATAGCAGTGGTCTTCAACCTGCGGACCTCCAGATGTTTCAAAACTACAACTCCCAGCATGCCCGGACAGCCGAAGGCTGTCCGGGCATGCTGGGAGTTGTAGTTTTGCAACATCTGGAGGTCCGCAGGTTGAAGACCACTGCATTATAGTGTAGGTGAACAGGAGTCTGGAACGTGCTCACTGGAACGCATTCACACCACGCTTTTGCAATACAGTTCCCGTATCAGGTTTTTGATGAAAAACGGATTCTTCAAAACCTGACTAAACTAAATTTCAAACAGTCTTATTTTTACCCATTACATTAATGTATCTCCATGGCAACAGACTACAAATCCTGTGTGTAGTCTGATCCCGCAGTCATGTGTTACTCCATTCTATCTGTCCTTTCCTCTACTGTCTAGAGCAGTGTTTCCCAAACAGGGTGTCCCCAGCTGCTGCAAAACTACCACTCCCAGCATGCCCGGACAGCCGTTGGCTGTCCGGACATACTGGGAGTGGTAGTTTTGCAACAGCTGGAGGCACCCCTGGTTAGGGAACACTGTACTAGAGGAACAAAATAACCACAACACTGCATATTTTGGACTGTACTGTAGAAGGGGTTGAGGTCTGTGAGTCACACACGCTCCATGTGACAGGACGCTACTTTAATATCTTAATCTCGTAAGGATTCTCTCCTGCCAGAATTAAAGATAAACATTTTATTACAATTTGATGCTACTCTTTACATCTGTTATATGCATCCGACTACAGGACACAATAAGCGATTGTGATAATATGCACAGAGAGATTATTCATTGCCGCAATAACTGTGTGGTGGCCCAGTACAGGAGTTGCAACCCTTTACCCTTGCTGTCCTGTCAGGCAGCCTCCGTACAGTGACCCCTGGGCCCCCTGCACCTGTTCCTTGGTATATCTGCTTCTATGCTTGTTATATAGAGTATTGCATATAAAATGTGTTATGCCTTTAAGACCTGTTGTCATGTGATTGTAACCCAGTGAGGTACCAGTGACCATGTGACCTAAGGGTGACCTATGGGACCCCACCAGAGTCTCCCCCATATAAGCCCTGGGTGGAGCTTCTTCTCACTTTGCTGAGTTGCAGTAAGGTCAAGTTCTAGGTGGGTGTCTGGAGTCCTAAAGAGGCCTAGAGTCTACCACGCAGCCACGGATCCTAAAGTCCAGTATCCCACAGGTCAAGTCAAAGCCTGGTAAGCTACAGAAGGGGTGAAGTCAGTCATAGTCAAGTCAGGCCAAGTCAGTGTCACTTCATTCCTCTCCCCTTGAACCTTCCCCCGTGCCACATCATTTTCCTCCTTTGATCCCCCTGCGCTATTTCATCCTCCCCCTTATCATCACCTGCACCATTTTATCCCCCCCTTTATTACCCCCTTGTGCCACATCATTTCCCTCCCTTGATCCCCCCTGCACCATTTTATCCCCCCTTTATTACCCCCCCTGTGCCAAATCATTTGCCTCCCTTGATCCCCCCCATGCAGTATTTCCTCCCCCCTTTATCACCCCTGTACCATTTTATCTCCCCCCACCCCCCCCCCTGTGCCACATCCCTTCCTCCCTTGTTCCCCCCCTGCGCTATTTCACCCCCCTCTTTATCACCCTGTGCTATTTCAGCCCCCAATTCTATTACCCCCTGTGCTTGATCTTCCCCTGTGCCATTTCATCCCCTCTCCACCAGATGTCCCCCTCACCTACTGTTTCCCTCCCCTTGTAGATTGTAAGCCCTCATGGGCAGGGCCTTGTCTTCCTTTATATCTGTCTTTAATTTACTGTTTCATGTCCATTGTACTTGTGTTTGTGTTATATGTATTTTAACCCCTTTTCACATGTACAGTGCCCTGGAACCAAGGGGCACTCCATAAAAATAAATAATAATAATATCCAAACAATCCAAATAGAAACACTATCCGGCACTGCTGTACAGGGAGTGAACGTACGTCCGTAATTAAGGTGCAAGTGTGGATATAGTCCTAAGGGTGGTGCTCAATCTTGCAGAAAATAGGAGAATTCTTACAACATAGCAATGTAGAAGAAATGATGGCACTCACCCGAAAATGGACTTGCATGGTAGTCAGACTCCTCCCATGATCAGACACTTATCCCCCATCCTATGGATAGGGGATACCTTTTTAGTCATCAAAATACCCCTTTAAGTCTTAAAACTGAAACCGAGTTCTCTTAGACAGTATTGTATTTTCTTTACACTACAGGGTATCTTGTCGCTGGGACTCCCAGTGATCAGTTTTAATCTTTAGGAAAACCTCACAGCAAGTATTCAATTTCCCTACAGCGCCACCACAGGAGAAATGAGGTATTGCACACTTCTCATTAAAATTGCAAGAGACGCCCCTCACAATCCACTCTGGCTATTAGATCCTAAACTGGGGCCCCTGGTGAATTTCACAATAACTGATATTGTTTTAACATTATAGGGGCTACCTGGTTGAAAAAACAGATTTTTTTCAACCAGGTAGCCCCTATAATGTTAAAACAATATCAGTTATATACTATGAATATTCATATTTTACAAGTTCTCAACTTTGCATGAAAAATAATGTATAAATGAAGTAGCATTGCACGGAGCGTTGCCGGTGAAGCTGAGGGGTTAAGCTGTTTTTAGCATTTCCTTCTGCCCTGTTAGCTCCATTTACTGAGGATTTCAGTCGGCATTCCAAAGGTCTGAGCAATGGAAGGGCCGATGTTTGGAGCATGATGCACAATTATAGGAGCTCAGTCCTGACACCACTGCTGGAGAATAGGAAAAGGAGAAGGATTCTAAATCAGGAGGGTCTCTATAACCTTGAGACACCACCATAGTGCAGCTGAATGTGTGGTGAACCACCGGTGTATGATGGGACCACGGGTATAGTGGTGTAGGAAGCGGGATAAGATGGTATTAACCCGGGGGGTTTGTGACGCCAGAGTGGTTTTGGGTACCGGAACCGCACAACGGTATCTCCGCTATTCCAATGGCTAGTAGTGAAATGAGAGTCCACAACCAGTTATGGTTTAACGGAGGCTTTACTGAGTTTAAGACAGATGGGCTTCACAGCTAGGCCAGAATCCCAGAGAGGTGGGCAGGAACTCAGAAGGACCTCGCAGCTTGCTGGACCAATATACTTGTAATTAACTTGACCCGCGATTGGACTTGACTTGACTATATGCAGGACTTGACTAGTTTCAGTAACAGCAGGCAGAGACTTACTGGAATGACTGTAGCTTTGTGGCCTTCCAGATGCTGGTCACTAGCACTGAGATCTGTACTTGCTGGTTCTCAGTAAAGGAAGAGAAGAGAGTGAATTGTAATGGCCGCCCCTTTATATAGTGGGGGGCTGGACTAAAGCCCATTGGTCAAGCTGCGGGCCATAGGTTAAGCTGGTGCTCTCTGGGAGAACATGTGACAACAAATCATGTAACTGCCTAACATAACATGTGACAGACTTCACAGGTCCTTTAGACCTCCCACAGGTCCTTTGTACTACCTATACATTAGGATACTGTCTAGGCATTAAAGCAACATACACAACATTCTGGAACAACAGGGGGAGACCCTGCAAGGGAGCCCCCAGGTCACTGAGGGTCTCAACCTGACAGGGCCTTAGGGTAGTACAGGACCATGTCCTGTACTGGGACATCACAGATGCAGGCCCGGTGCTGTCTATAGGCAAAATAGTCAGCCGCCTAGAGCGCCTTCTTGAGGGGGGCACCACTTTGCCTGCTGCAAGAAAGTTAGTGATCAGCCAACATCTGAAGCATCCGCCGCTAATCCAAAGCACCTGCCCAGCCAGAACCACCATCACATAAGGAGGGGGTTTGTTACAGAGTGTCACCCCAGTAGTAAGGTGGGATGTATCAAAGGACGGAGCCAATGGGCAGGGTCAAGGAGCGGAAAAAATAGCTTTCACCTAGGGTGGCAAAAATCTTTGCACCAACCCTGGCTGGATGTGGTTCTGTCTACTATGAATTCTGGGAAAAGTGAATGACACCTAAGGCTATGTTCATACGAAGTAAAACGTGCGGAATGTTCACCCTTAAAACACGGGTGGACTTTCCTCATGGACAACTTGGAAACAGACGGCAATGCATTTCCGAACGGACAGAAACAGGGGATGAGGGTTTCCACACCGGAAACATCTGCTGCAAAAATTCCATCGCGTGCAAAGTGCCGCAGAATCCTATTGAAATCAATTTCCGAGCTGAATATTTCTGTGGGAATTCTGCTAGAAATATTATATATTCTAAAATATATTATAATATAAACAACAGAAGTCTGGCACTGCTAGTCAGACAATAGAGAATGTCCTCCCATATGTAAAGCAAACAACACGTGCAAAGCTCCTCGATCTATCCAAAAAGAACAAGGACTCTTGGTACTATAACACATAGAAGAATAAGGATAATGCACTCACCACTGGCTTTGTAGAGAACTTCAGACATGTTTCACGCACGACGGCGCTTCGCCTGGCCCGTACGGGCCAGACGAAGCGCCGTAGTGCGTGAAACATGTCGCCGCCCCTATAAATAACCCCCAGCCTCACCTGTTCCACCTCCAGCTCCCTGTGTTCCTGTCTTGTTGGATTGAGGTATTTCGTTCTACGAATAAAGCCTAAAGTTCTCCACAAAGCCAGCAGTGAGTGCGTTATCCTTATTCTTCTATGCATTATAAAATTTATGATTATATTATAAAATAATCCTAACATTTTTGTCTGGCCACAAGGCTTAAAACTAAGCAGAGACTTTCTGTTGTGTCTGTCATCATAAAGTGGAGGCTGCTGGAAAGTGATCTGTACAGCATTAAAGAAAGAGGTGACACCATTAGATAGAGAAGACAACAGATAAAGCTCACAGCTCAGCCTCCTCCTCCCCGTGGAATGACCTTTGCAAAGGTCAAAGAGCATGCCCAGTAATTTCCGACTGATCAGAATGGGACAGCTCCTGTCTATTGTGTCTATGGGGCTTGCTGTAAAGCATATTTCTAAATACTGTTAAAAACAGCTCAGGCAAGGTGGCTGCCCCCATTATAATGCAGAAAAAATAAAATTAAAATTAAATTAAATCAGAGAATAAAAACAGATTAAAAAAGAACATAGTCCAATATCTGTCTTTAATCAGTAAAAACAAATCTAGGTCATACATTCCCTTTAAAGGGGTACTCCACTGCCTTTTGTTCCGAATGCTGGGTGCAGGCTGCGGGGGTCGTGACGTCACGGCCACGCCCCTTGTGATGTCACCCTACGCCCTCTCAATGCCGCCACGCCCCCTCCCATAGACTTGATTAGAGGGAGCATGTCATAACGTTACGAGGGGCATGGCGTGACGTTACGAGGGGCGTGGCCGTGACGTCCCGACCCCGCGGCCCGCACCCAGCGTTCGGAACAAAATGTTCCCAACGCTGGGGCAGTGGAGTACCCCTTTAAGCTTTGTTCATATAGTAAATACACCTATATGGATCTTTGTATTCTGCTCACATGCACAACAATGAAAATATAATAGGGGAGATTTATAAAGCTGTGTAAAAGAAGGACTGCCACTTTTTCCCATACTGTATTGGCCAATCACAGCTCAGCTTACATGTACATAAACGTGCGCTGAACACTGTGCTGTGATTGGCCCGGACAGTCTTTCTTTTACATAGTTTCATGAATTTCCCCCCATAGTCTCTCTGTTTTCCAAGACAGATTTTACCATGAATAATATAGTGTAATATAGTGCTCTGTTTTTTTGGGGGGCTTTATTTCATTCTATGAATACAGAATCATCAGTAACAACTTACCTCCAGCACATCATAGTTACACGTCGTATGGGGTTCTATATCTAAATCCTGAATAGTGATCTGGATGCTGCTTCCAGGAGATGTGGTTATATGCCAGACACATTCACGGTTATGAGGATACTTCATAGGATAACCGGGACTGGTAAAGGTTCCATTGGGACCGGACAGATCCCCGCCACATCCTGTGTAAAAATACCACAACACAGTCAGGTGATCATGTATATTATTTCTCAATACAAAGGCATACGTAACATTGGATGCAGGTTGTCACCTTTATTCACATCTAGATCCACCATCAGAGGTTCCATCACTTTTTTTTTTACATTAAATGGGTACTCTCATAAAAAAAAAAATTATGAAATAGATTATGTAAAAAAAAAAATTCTAATATATTATTATATTTTTTTTTAATCGTGTTATATGTGTTTTTTTTACGTTTGTAAACCTGCCCACTAGGTGCCACCCTATATGGCTCAGGATTACTTTACCCCCCCCCCTGATGTTCAGCACATTCGGACCAACGCTGGCCGGGCAGTGTGGCACAGCGTGGTCCGGAACTCGCGTTCATATGAATGAGGAGAGGGAGATGCAGGGGGGCGGGGATATTTAAATTTCATGCGCCACGTGCGAATGACCGCTGTGCTCGCTCTCTGCCTGTTTCCTATACAGGCAGAGAGCGAGTACAGCGCTCGTGCGCGTGGCGCGCAAAATTTAAGTATCCCTGCCCCCCTGCATCTCCCTCTCCTCATTCATTGCGGTGCGTGAGCTGCAGGAGAGAGAGGAGACGGGCAGAAGCGAGCCCCGGACAGGCTTCAGATTACGTCAACTCTGAGCTCCTGCACATAAGGTATTTTTATGGGGATTTGTAGAAATATAAAGACAGGGATAGACGTAGTTAGTGTCAGGGACAGATGGGGAGGGGGAGTAGGGAAATTTAATTTAGTGATAGCTACTCTTTAAGAAGAGGATAAACCTTCAGAGAACAAAATAACCTTGGTGGAAGCCTAAGCTAAGTGATAAGATCCATCAGTACTGTTTGGATCTGTCCCATAAGGTATCCATTGAGGCATCATGTGTTCTTTTTTAAATGTTAACCCAACATTTTACCAAAATGTTGATCCAGAATAAGGCATGGTCATGGTGTTTGTGTATAGGGAAGTTATAACATTGAATAGATGGATTAATTCCAAAACCTCATTTCATATTTTCTATTAGAATACATGGATGTCCTAGAGGGGAATCCTCCATTCAAGACCCTACTTACCCGTTCATATACTGAATAGTTGGCCATTTATTTGTATGTAATACTACATTTCGCCTGCAGTTGGCACTGCAGGGAAAGAGGAACGCCAGCTGCAACCTTTTTTAAGCAAGATCATGTTTTTTTTTGGGGGGGGAGGGGGGAAGGGGGATTTGGGAATTGTAATATTATATATTGACCACTTAAATCAAAGGCCATCCAGGAGGGTGCATTTAAACAAGAGAGTAACTATTTACTAGGGACTATCTGGATAATTGAGGGGGTCCCTCTCTATGAAGTCCATGCGTCTCGAGATAACCTTTGCAGCAGTGTTTTCTAAACAGGTTGCCTACAGCTGTTGCCGAACTGCAACTACTGAATTCACACCATTTGGGAAACACGGCTCTATAGGACATATTTGTTATGTTATAAATAAGCATAAAACATTTCTGCATACTATACCTCCCTCATATCAACAGACGGTTCTCACTTTTGCCTCCGAGCCCCTTTGGCTGTTCTTGCTATTTTAATGTCCATATTAATGTGTACCTGTTGTTTGCAAAAACTTTTTTTTTTTTTTTTTTATGTAGATAATACCATTATATGTATATTTGTAAAATACATTAGTTATATTTTTTAAAATTTGTATATTTTTGTATTAAGAAAAATGCTGTCCCTGCAGCTTTTGCCTGTGTGAGCCGGTAGCATGTGAGCCTCACTACACAGAGCCCTGCTTGTCCTCAGTGTACAGAGCCCTGCTTGTCCTCAGTGTACAGAGCTCTGCTTGTCCTCAGTGTACAGAGCCCTGCTTGTCCTCAGTGTACAGAGCCCTGCTTGTCCTCAGTGTACAGAGCCCTGCTTATCCTCAGTGTACAGAGCCCTGCTTGTCCTCAGTGTACAGAGCCCTGCTTGGTGGGTCCCACCTATGTGTGGAGAACAGTGGCCTCATAACACCTGTTGTCCCCAAAAAAGTAAAGTCTGTGGGAGCTGCAGAAAGAGCCAAGCAAGTAGCCACTCTCCACTGAATTCTATTTGACAAGCATTGATTGAAGAATACCCCTTTAATTAATTCACTATATTGTTTCAGAAGAGGTCTGAATCTGGTGCCTGGCTGTATATAAGGCCCCATGCACATAACTTTTTTTTTAATTATGTCAGGATTCGAGAAAAATGTTATGCCAACGTATAGCGCAACATAGCCACAACAGCAGGCCCATTGACTTTAAACCAGAGGTTACTAACCCAATCTTCAAGGCCCATCAGCAGTCCTGGATTAGAATGTATCCCTGTTCTATTTCTGTGGAGAAACTAAACAAACCTGGAATGTTGGTGGGCCTTGGGGACTGGGTTAGGGACTACTGGTCTAGTCTGTATCCAACATGGTATTATACTTCAAGGTCTCCTAGACTGTATCCAACATGGTATGATACTCTGAGGTCTCCTAGACCAGTGCTTCTCAACTTTTTTCATGACTGTACCCACAAAGGGTGAAAGTATGTCCGCGGGTACCCCTCACGCATAAATTTGAGCGGAACTTACGAGCGAGGGGTACCTTCGGACAAAATAAGTAATAAAAGTACTTCATTTCATAATGGCGTGTGCTTACCTTTCTGATGCAATATTCAATCCCCTTGTGCCAATACTTTCCCCCCCTCTGATCCCCTTTTGCCATAATATAATTATGGCAAAAGGGAATCAGAGGGAGGGAGAATAGTGGCACAAGGGTATTAAAATGGAGGGGGTAAATGATTACCCCCCCTCCATATTAATCCCCTTTTGCCATTATTCCCCCCCCCCTCCATCTTAATCCCCTTGCGCCATTATTCCCCCCTCCGATCCCCCTGGGCCAATATATGAGATAAATAAAATAACACCCTCCCATACTGTGGTGTTACACTTAGTTTAACAAGCTTACCAGGCCTGTGTCTATCCTGTTCGGCGGGAGTCGGAGGGCCGCACCGACAGGTGACGTCCTCCTGTTCTGTGCAGACACCTCCACGCAACGTCAGGGATGTCACACGTCAGGCCCAGCAGCCACTGCAGCTCATGTAAAGTGGCTGCGGCCCCAGCTCTGCTGCGGTACAATATAGTGAGCTGCCGTGGCGACACATAACCCTTGGCATACCCCTGGTTGAGAACCCCTGTCTTAGACTGTATCTAACATGGTATTATTATACTTCAATGTCTCCTAGACTTTATCCAACATGGTATTATACTCCGAGATCTCCTACCCGGTCCTCAAGGCCACCAATAGTCTAGGCTTATCATTTTTTACCTGTTCTATTCCAATGGAGTAACTGAAAGAACCTGGAATGTTGGTGGGCTTTGAGGACTGGGTTGGGAATCTCTGCTTTAAAGCCAATGGCCCTGCTGTGGTTACGCTGCGGTAGCACCATAGATTGGAGATCACTGCCACATAGAAATTGTTGCTTCACTGCAAAACTAGAGGATCCTCTTACATGTGCAAAGCCATGCCTCACTGTGTGAACACTACATGATCACCTTCCAATGAGCAATGTGAATGTGTACTGACTCACATTATCAAATGAAATCAGAACAACACCCTTCTGATGCTATCACCATCTCAAAAAACGTGGTATAATAAAGTAATAACATTTTTTAGTGTTTAGAAAGTCTTCTGTTTGGAAGCCCCCACCCCACCCAATAATGTGATGGAAGAAATATGTAGATTTAGGAAGAAGAGGGAGGATCAGACTACATACAGTATTTGTTTGTAGTCTGTTACCATGGATACACATAGATCTGCATGAAAGCTGTATACACACAACGTTGAAATATTTTAAATTAATACTATTTGAACAATTGCTTTATTTTTCCATTGTAGATGCACTAAAGCAGTGGTCTCCAAACTGTAGATCTCCAGATGTTGCAAAATGACAACTCCCAGCATGTTCGGACAGCTGTTGCCTGTCCGAGCATGCTGGGAATTGTAGTTTTGCAACATCTGAAGGTCCACAGTTTTGGAGACCACTGAACTAGAGCAATAAAAAAACAAAAACAAAAAAAAAGCATAAATACCCTGTTAGAGGTCTGGACAATGCTAGGAGTTGTAGCTTTGCAACATTTGGAGGGCCACAGTTTAGGGACCACTGCACTAGAGTAATAGAAAATGCCTAAATACCCTAACATAGATCAGAACAACCCCCTTATTACCAGTTGGCTTTGGTCAGGGTATCTATTTATAGAATGTTTTTCTTTTTTTTTTTCTTTTTTTTAAAGGGGTACTTTTTTTAAAAAAATCAACTGGTGCCAGAAAGTTAAACATATTTGCAAATTACTTCTATTACAAAATCTTAATCCTTCCAGTACTTATTAGCTGCTGAATGCTCCAGAGGAAGATGTGTAGTTCTTTCCAGTCTGACCACAATGCTCTCTGCTGACACCTCTGTCTGTGTCAGAAACTGTCCATAGTAGGAGCAAATCCCCATAGCAAACCTCTCCTGCTCTGGACAGTTCCTGACATGGACAGAGATGTCATAAGAGAGCACTGTGGTCAGACAGAAAGGACTACACAACTTACTCTGGAGCATACAGCAGCTGATAAGTACTGGAAGGATTAAGACTTTAAAATAGAAGTAATTTACAAATCTGCTTAACTTTCTGGTACCAGTTTAAAAAAAAAAAAAAAAAAATTCTACCAGAGTACCCCTTTAACTCAATGGGAAAATATAGAATTAAATGATAGAAAAAAACAATAGAATAAAGCAGAATTAGCAGTTTCATTTAATGTTCTTCAAATACCATGTGTTGCAAAGTCTCATGACAGTCACATGCTTATCTAGTGGTTTATCAAGTGTCAGTGTATTGAATCTCCGGCCGGAAATTTTTCAGTTGGACATTCTGGTAAAATAGTCCGGGCATGCTGGGAATTGTAGTTTTGCAACAGCTGGAGGCACCCTGGTTGGGAAACACTGTCATATAGTAATAGAAACCGTACCAAGCAGAGAGCTATACAAACTTACATAGATTATATTAATATAGATAACATGGAAGGATTTGATGCATACAGTCATGGCTCTAAATGTTGACACCTCAAGAAAATGAAGTATTTCTCACAGAAAAGGATTGCAGTAACACATGTTTTTCTATACACATGTTTGTTCCCTTTGTGTGTATTGGAACTAAACCAAAAAAGGGAGGAAAAAAAGCAAATTGGACATAATGTCACCAAACTCCAAAAATGGGTTGGACAAAATTGTGGAAAAATAAGATTGTTTCAAGCATGTGATGCTCCTTTAAACTCACCTGTAAGTAACAGGTGTGGACAATATAAAAATCACACCTGAAAGCAGATAAAAAGGAGAGAAGTTCACTTAGTCTTTGCATTGTGGATCTGTGTGTGCCACACTAAGCATGGACAACAGAAATAGGAGAAGAGAACTGTCTGAGGACTTGAGAACCAAAGATGTGGAAAAATATCAACAATCTCAAGGTTACAAGTCCATCTCCAGAGATCTAGATTTGCCTTTGTCCACAGTGCGCAACATTATCAAGAAGTTTACACCCCATGGTACTGTAGCCAATCTCCCTGGGCAAGAGAAAAATTGATGAAAGGTGTCAATGCAGGATAGTCCGGATGGTGGATAAGCAGCCCCAAACAAGTTCCAAAGATATTCAAGCTGTCCTGCAGGCTGAGGGAGCATCAGTGTCAGCGCGAACTATTCGTCGACATTTAAATGAAATGAAACGCTATGGAGGAGACCCAGGAGGACCCCACTGCTGACACAGAGACATAAAAGCAAGACTACATTTTGCCAAAATGAACTTGAGTAAGCCAAAATCCTTCTGGGAAAATGTCTTGTGGACAGATGAGACCAAGATGGAGCTTTTTGGTAAAGCACATCATTCTACTGTTTACTGAAAACGGAATGAGGCTTACAAAGAAAAGAACACAGTACCTACAGTGACATATGGTGGAGGGTAAATGATGTTTTGGGTTGTTTTGCTGCCTCTGGCACTGGGTGCCTTGAATGTGTACAAGACATCATGAAATCTGAGGATTACCAACGGATTACACTGAACAGCCCAGTGTCAGAAAGCTGGGTTTGTGTTGGAGATCTTGGCTCTTCCAGCAGGACAATGACCCCAAACATACGTCAAAAAGCCCCCCAGAAATGGATGGCAACAAAGCCCTGGAGAGTTCTGAAGTGGCAGCAATGAGTCCAGATCTAAATCCCATTGATCACCTGTGGAGAGATCTTAAAATTACTGTTGCGAAAAGGCGCCTTCCAATAAGAGAGACCTGGAGCAATTTGCAAAGGAAGAGTGGTCCAACATTCCGGCTGAGAGGTGTAAGAAGCTTAGTGATGGTTATAGGAAGTGACTGATTTCAGTTATTTTTCCAAAGGGTGTGCAACCAAATATTAAGTTAAGGGTGCCAATAATTTTGTCCTGCCCATTTTTGGAGTTTGGTGACATTATGTCCAATTAGCATTTTTTTCCTCCCTTTTTTTGTTTATATATTGTTTTGTTTTCCAATATACACAAAGAGAATAAACATGTGTATAGCAAAATGTGTTACTGCAATCCTTTTCTGTAAGAAATACTTCATTTTATTGAAAAATGTCAGGGGTGCCAACATTTACGGCCATGACTGTAAGTGTATCCCACCTCAGAAAAGACTGCATATAATTTATAGGGTTAATATATTTTCCACATTTCCAGTCCAATGTTTAGTTGCCATTGGCTGTAAATTATACAAGTCCCATTGCCTAGCACAAAACCTTATTGTCCGGTGTGAGTCATTGCCGAATTCTTGCGGTGCCCACATTGAGATGGAGTTTGGCGTATAAGATGTTTTCTAGCTGAATTACTTCAATTATGACTCAGCGGCTGTCACAGGAGCCGGACTGTGGAAATTTGAGCCATCATAGCGGTCGTTTCCTTCTGAAGACTCCAGGACTCCCACTCGAAATGTTACAGATTTCCCACATTCCAAATTTATGGCTCCGATTCCGCTGCCGATGTGTTAGTATGAAATGTATGTTCCATAACTTTATTTACGTTGAGGCCTTTCCATTTTACAAAACAAAATACATAATAAAGTTGTGAAGGAACAACTTAAAGGGGTACTCCGCCCCTAGACATCTTATCCCCTATCCAAAGGATAGGGGATAAGATTTCTGATCGTAGGTGTCCCGTCGCTGGGGACCCCCGCAATCTCCCTGCTGCACCCGGCGTTCGTGACATCACGACCACACCTCCATGTGATGTCACGGCCACGCCCCCTCGCATAGACTTGCATTGAGGGGGGCATGGCCATGACATAATGAGGGGCATGTCCGTGATGTTACTCCGCCCCGCATCGCCAGTCATCCGGCACGGAGAAAAGTTTGCTCTGTGCACCGGATGTCTGTGGTGCTGCAGCCGAGATCATGGGGATCCCCAGCGGCGAGACCCCCGCAATCAGACATCTTATCTCCTATCCTGTGGATAGGGGATAAGACATCTAAGGGCGGAGTAGCTCTTTAAAGATATTTTGTGGCATACAAGGAAAATTCTAAGAGCCCATTCAGACAGAGGCAACAGCTGCCAGAAAAAGTTCCAGGTGGACATTCCATGCGTGGCAGGCGCTGACTTAAATGTGCACTGTCAGATTCAAAAACTTTTTATCTGTTGTTGGCAAAACATTTACCTTTGTAATATACTTCATAAGAACATTTTATTTCCTTTTTATAGAAATCGTGGCTTATAAAAAAAGACAACTAGCGGTCCCCATATCATCCAGAACATAATCCTGTCCTGCTGCAGCATCATCTATGTCCCAGCTGAACCACAGGCTAGGAAAAAGTCCAGGAAGTGAGGGCGGGACTAGCACTCCTCTTTGCTCACTCCTGTTCTATCAGACTTCAGCATGAAAGCAGAGATGAGGGGGTTAAAGAGCAGCCTGCAGTGATTGGCTGAAGAGACCCAGCACTGCACAGCAGACTCAGAGAATGCATGATGAGTTAGGGTGGGCTCAGTGCTTGCCTCGGACACGCCCCTATCTGAGCACAGGATGTCAGAATGAGTGGGCAGCAGAACAGAGGGATTTGTGAGCCAAATACAGAAGCTAGACATATAAAAAGGACATGTAAAGTAAAAGAATCTGCATGATCTAGTGAGTAACATATAGAAGCATTACTTTTCCGGGATATGACAGACTCGCTTTAAACAGTCGGTAATGCAGGGCCAAGCGGATTTTGCTAAAAGAACAAAAAATTTTTCATGATATTTCAGAGTGGAATCAAGCACAGAAATTCCACTTGGAAATTCCACCATGTGAATAGGCCCAAAGGCTAGGTTCATACTATAGAATCACTAATTCCATCTGGAGGTTCAGACGGTGGTGCTAGGACTGTGCGGAACATTGTTATCTCATTTTCCCCAAAGAATGAGCAAGATTATTCTTTCAGAAGTGGAATTTTAATGGGATTCTGCTGCACTTGAATTTCTAAGTGGAATTTTAAAATGGAATTCCATAGTGTGAACCTGGCCTTAAGATAGATTATATATAGCACTGAGCGATGCAGTGGATGTGCATCAGCATGCCACTTCTTTTGGCTTGGTTTCCATACAGGTTTTTTATGGCTTTTTTTTTTTTTAGATATCTGCCACTGCAATTTTTGAGCCAAAGCCAGAAGTGTATTCAAAAGGATTGGGAAATATAAAGGAAGGACTTACACTTCTCCTTACTGCTGGATCCACTTCTGACTTTGGCTCAAGAACTGCAGTGGCAGATATAAAAAAAAAAAAACGCCCCAAAAAACCCTATGTGGAACCCTGGCTTAAAGTGTACTTGTCATTTGACATATCACAGAGGCATGCCAAAAGTTTTGATTGGTTGGGGTCCCCCAACAATCAGGAGAAGGAGCAGGGATAAGCACATGCTAGCGCGCTTTACTCCTTGGCTCCCAGCACTGCCCCATAGACTTAAAGCGGTACTCTGCCCCTAGACATCTTATCCCCTATCCAAAGGTGTGATCGCGGGGGTCCCACCGCTGGGGATCCCCACGATCTTGGCTGCTCTGTGCCGAATGACTGGCAATGCGGGGCGGAGTCCCGTGATGTTATGGCCACGCCCCGCTCGTGATGTCACAGCCATGCCCCCTCAGTGCAAGTCTATGGGAGGGGGCGTGGCGGCCGTCACGCCCCCTCCCATAGACTTGCATTGAGGTGGCATGGCCATGACATCATGAGCAGGACGTGGCCATGACATCACGAGCCTTGCTGCACCCAACGCTCTAAATGAACGCCGGATGCCGCTTTTTACGTCTTAGGTGAGATTTTCTTAGATTTTTATTCATTTTCATGGAACAAAAAATTCATAAAACTGAAGAATTTCTAAACTGTAAGGACTCGGATAGGATGGGCCGGGTGAAATAATATACGCCATTTCACAATTTCGTTTTTTAAGTAATCACTTCTGAAAAACCACAAAGCAGAACTACGGCAAGAAACGGCATATGAGCAACCCTGCGCTCCCTCCCCTACATTACATTCAGAACGAAGAAGGGTCTGAAGAATTTAGGAGATCCCCGGGGATATGACACCAAACGTCTGGCCCAGAACTTGTTGCCTAGATACCCGTCAATAAATAGATAATTTCCAGAAGTCTGTAGTACTCCAGTTTACTTGGTAATGTCAGCAATCACGGCGGATTGTGCGAGTCCGTGAGTCATGCCGGGATTTTATTTCATGTGGGCTCTTCTGTAAAGTATAGTTTTCAGTACAGCACAATAATAAGTACTTTCTAACTCGGTGGTAGGTACAATTTGGCGGCATGTAGTAAAGATTTGATTGCCGGGTGTTCACCGCAGTTATATCAGGCTACGTGGGCAAGCGTTTCGTAAAGGAAATGAATGACATGTGCTTTTCTTTAACAGCAATAGGGTAGCTATGGGAACCAGAGATTTGTGTGTCCCACTAGCTCTATCCTTTAATAAATGGTGCAACGTAGCTGAACAACATACTACAAATATATATACAGGGTTAACCTTTGGGCAGTGTGACCTGTACAATTACAAAGGGTGCTCCAGCTGCCCACTGTGTTAGGGGCTTCTGGCTGCCAGAGTTGTCACGGTAGCGAAGACTTGTGCCCATCCTAAACAGTACTGCATTGTCAGGGGCATAACTAGTTTCTTGGGCCCCAGGGCAAATAGTAGTAAGGCGCCTCTGTACTGCCCCCATATACTAGTAGCCCCCCCCCCCATACTGCCTCCAAATAGTAGTAGGCCTTCCATACTGCCCCAATTAAGTGGTAGACCTCTATACTGCTCTCATAAAGTATTAGGTCTCCATAATGCCCCCATATGATCATAGGCCCCTCATATGGTAGTAGAACCCCATAATGCCCCCATATAGTAGTAGGCCCACATACTGCCCCATATAGTAGTAGGCCCACATACTGCCCCATATAGTAGTAGGCCCACATACTGCCCCATATAGTAGTAGGCCTTCATACTACCCTCACATAGCAGTAAGCCTCCATACTGCCCCTATATAGTAGTAGGCCCCTATACTGCCCCAATTAAAGGGGTACTCCGGTGAAAACCTTTTTTCTTTTAAATCAACTGGTGCCAGAAAGTTAAACATATTTGTAAATGACTTCTATTAAAAAATCTTAATCCTTCCAGTACTTATTAGATGCTGAATGCTACAGAGGAAATTCCTTTCTTTTTGGAACACTGATGACATCACGAGCACAGTGCTCTCTGCTGACATCTCTGTCCATTTTAGCAACGGTGCATAGCAGATGTATGCTAAGGGCAGCATGGTGGCTTAGTGGTTAGCACTGCTGCCTTGGGTTCAAATCCCACTAAGGACAACAATAAATAAATAAAGACTAATTATTATTATTATAATAACGTCAGCAGAGAGCACTGTGCTCGTCATGTCATCAGAGAGCATTCCAAAAAGAAAAGAATTTCCTCTGTAGTATTCAGCAGCTAATAAGTACAGGAAGGATTAAGATTTTTTTAATAGAAGTAATTTACAAATCTGTTCAACTTTCCGGAGCCAGTTGATTTAAAAGAAAAAAGGTTTTCACCAGAGTACCCCTTTAAAGGAATACTGTAAAGGAAAATAACTTATCCCCTATTTGAAGGATAAGGGATAAGTTATAGATCGCGGTGGGTCTGACCGCTGGGACCCCCCACGATCTCCTGTACGGGGCCCCGGCAGTCCACAGAAAGGGAGCATGTCCGTCCCCGCATGATGCGGCGGCCGACATGCCCCCCATCTATCTCATACAAGGAGGGGGCATGTCAGCCGCTGCATCTTGCAGGACGGAACACTCCCTTCTTGCGGCAGAGCTGGGCGCCATATAGTAGTAGGCCCCCATACCACCCCCAGAACATGATTGTACTTATGTCTTGATGCCGCGCTTAGCCCATGTAAAAGTGCCCTTAGATTAGGACCAAAACTAGGGTATTTATCTGTCCCAACAAAAAATATCTCAGTGATATCACTGTCCATAAAAAGCATTAAATAACTTCAAAAATTATTTTAAAAAAACACTTGCCCCCAAAATTTTTTTTTTTACACTGGCTACATGCAGGGATTTTAGAGAAATGTTACAAAGTAGCAGCTGCTTTTGTTTACAGAGAGGAACAAAGAAAAATTCTTCAACATTTCTAAAAAATTCTTACTACGAAACTTTTTAGGCGTGGCGCTAAAATTCAGAAGCAAATTTCTATTTTGTATTATCCTTTTTTTTTCATTACTTGTCAGTTTACATGATCCAGTAATAGTGGGGGAGATTTATTAAAACCCGTCCAGAGGAAAAGTTGCTGAGTTGCCCATAGCAACCAATCAGATCCCTTCTTAGATTTTCAGAGGCCTTTTCAATAATGAAAGGAGCGATCTGATTGGTTGCTATGGGCAACTGGGCAACTTTTCCTCTGGACAGGTTTTGATAAATCTCCCCCAGTGTCTTTTGTTCCGCGATGACATCATTGAGCGACTCCCATTTCCTCTGCCTGGTGTGTGAGACCTCAGCCGGACTGAAATCCCTTTATTTAGATGGAGATCCGGAAGTTTTACACACAGGGAATTCTTGTCTTTGACAGTCGGAGTAGGATGTGACTGTATATATATATATATATATATATATATATATATATATATATAACAGCTGCTTCTGCTCTATGTCAGTGTTTCCCAATCAGGGTGTTTCTAGCTATTGCAAAACTACAACTCCCAGCATACCCAACAGCTGGAGGAATCTTGGTTAAGAGGCAATTGTGATCATAGGATGCTAAGAAGTCGAATACCCTTCTAAACTGCAGGGTCCACTCCAGGGGTCCTTCTGTGCATTCTGGGCCCTGAGAACCCTCTATAACCAATAAGATACACATTAAGGGGACTTATCTCGCCAAACATATACTGTATGTGGTGTCCCAGTACAGGACCTGGTCCTGTCCCTTTGTCTAAAGTCCCCTCAGCCAGAGTCCCTCCATGTCAATAGGGCTCTCCTGTAGGGCTAACCCCTAGTCGCCTCATATAAATGGTATTTAATGTATAAATATATATATTTAATATGTTATATAGGAATACCTCTGTATAGGACCTTAGAGGTCACGTGCCTTTAATTAAATTGTACTGTGGTTTAAGGACCTTTGGGTCATGTGATACCCAGAGTTCACTGGGTCAGGACTGACAGGTTCTGCTGACCAATGAGCTTTGTCCTGCCCCCTTAATATATAAGGGGCTGCAGCCACTAAATTCACTCTCTTAGTTCCAGACTATCATCTCATCAGCATCAATTCAAGCTAGGCCCAAAGCCTAAGAGTCCGCAGCCACTAAACGTGAGTTACTCAAGCTCACACTACTGAATCCTGTGTGACTACTAGAAACCCAAATCTCCTAAAAATAGTAGCACAGTGGCTAGCAAACAAAGCTCATTGATCCCAGAGTCCCTGCAAACCTGTGAGGAACCTGTACCACGGTTCTCTCTCTCAAAGACTGTTATGTTCCATGCCCTTGCATAAAATATACACTAAAGTTACTTCAAGTTTACTTCAAAAAATCTGCTGTAGACATTCCGTTATTTCTCCCTGCCGCTTGTGGGACGGTTGGCGGTAGGACTATTATATTGAGGAAACCTCACCCTGGCGTCACGACAATTAAGGGTTAACACCAATATACCCTACACTATAATCGCAACACCCCAGACACCATTACTCTCACCCAAGACCACCACATGTATAATCACCTTTTTTCTCAGCCAAGTGTCAAAGAGGTGGAGCTAGGTTGCTCAAGTGCCACAGCCTGGCATGTCTCTTTGCTCACTCTCTACTCTCAGTGATGTACAGGGCTCTTTATACCAGTCTAGGAGGGGCTGGAAAGTGAGGGCAAGTAAGGAAGTGTGTTAGGTGTTTGTTCCAAATGTTTGGAGCGGGCAGCGGGGTCGTGATGTCACAAGCCCGCCACCGCACACCCAGCATTCTAAACGAATGCCGGGTGCTGCACAGAGATCGTGGGGGTTCCAGCTATGGGATAAGATGTCTAGGGGTGGAGTATCCCTTTAATAATTCAGCGGAATTTCACCCAAAACTGCATTGCCATCAAAGAGGAGGCAGATGTCGACAACCGTCATAGCGGCGATCCTGGACGGATCCAGAGTCTCGTCTCGGGAGGGGTACTATTGGAGTATCTTGCGGTGGTCAACACGCCCCCTCCCATAGACTTGCATTGAGGGGGCTTGGTGTGATGTCACAAGGGGCGTGGCTGTGACATCACAACCCCCGCAGCCCAGAGTTCGGAGAAAAATGTTCCTAACGCTGGGGCAGTGGAGTACCCCTTTAAGTACGCAGCATAGTCCCCCCACAGTAGGTAGGCAGCATAGTTCCTCTACAGTAGGTAGGCAGCATAGTTCCCCCACACTAGGTAGGCAGCATAGTTCCTCCACACTAGGTAGGCAGCATAGTTCCTCCACACTAGGGAGGCAGCATAGTTCCCCCACATTAGGCTGGCAGTATAGTTCCCCCCACATTAGGTTGACAGTATAGTTCCCCCACATTAGGTTGGCAGTATAGTTCCCCCCACATTAGGTTGGCAGCATAGTTCCCCCACAGTAGGTAGGCAGCATAGTTCCTCTACAGTAGGTAGGGAGCATAGTTCCCCCACACTAGGTAGGCAGCATAGTTCCCCCACACTAGGTAGGCAGCATAGTTCCTCCACACTAGGTAGGCAGCATAGTTCCCCCACATTAGGCAGGCAGTATCGTTCCCCCCACATTAGGTTGACAGTATAGTCCCCCCACATTAGGTTGGCAGTATAGTTCCCCCCACATTAAGTTGGCAGCATAGTTCTCCTACATTAGGTAGGCAGCATAGTTCCCCCACACTAGGTAGGCAGCATAGTTCCCCCAAACTAGGTAGGCAACATAGTTCCCCCACATTAGGCAGGCAGTATAGTTCCCCCCACATTAGGTTGGCAGTATAGTTCCCCCACATTAGGTTGGCAGTATATTTCCCCCCACATTAGGTTGGCAGTATAGTTCACCCACATTAGGTTGGCAGTATAGTTCCCCCATATTTGGTAGGCAGTGGCCCCCACAGACATACAGCCTTCAGCCATATACAGTGTATGGCTGGAGGCTGTATGTCTGTGTACTGCCCTACTTCAGGGCTCCGACCTTTGCTCCTCCGGTCCAGGGTCACGAGCTACTGCTGTGCCTATAGGCTATAGCAGTAGGTCCCGTGGGACCGGAGGAGTGGTGGTCGGAGCACTGAAGATGAGGTGCCGCTGGTAACTTACCATGCGCGCATCCTCCTCCTAGCTGCTCCGCTCTGCTCTGTTCTGTTCTTATGGGCGCACACACGGGATGTCAGTGAAAAGATGTTTTGGGTGACAGGGATGTCCTGAATGTGATGGAGGAAATTAATCTGGGGGGGGGGGCAATTGCTGCACACGGAATTGCTAAATTCTGGGGTGTGCATGCAGCTATCAGCTAGCCAACAGTCTGCAGCTCTTAGTACCAAACAGAGCTGGTTGATTCCCTTTATCCTGCACATCTATAAATGTCTAGTACTATTATAGTTGTCCCACAGTCTTGCTAATTTATTATAGTTGAAAAAAATTTAATTGCCAACGCAAAAAAATAAATAAAATCAATGTGAGAACAAACTCAGCTCTGCTACATCGATTAGATCAAACAAACCAGTAACATTGAAGGAAATACAAACCATTTCAAGCAGCATTTGTTTCCATTTTATTACACATGGCGGGAACTGAATAAGAGTCATTGGGAGGTGAATGAAATTCAAGAGATGTGTAAGAAATATGGAAACTATTATTATGTTACAATCCTATTGGCTGAAGCATTAGCGTATAAATAGTAAGAATATTATGGGGTACAATGTAAAGGGGTTGTTCGAGTAGAACTATAAGGCTAAGTTTCCACTTGTTTATTTTCTGGCCCAAAAAAACGCCATAAAAAATGTCAGAAAAAAACGCCATAAAAAATGTCAGAAAAAAACGCCATGGCATTTTCCTGCGTTTGGCGTTTTTTTTTCTTACGTTTATTTCTGGCGTCTTTGCCTTTGTGTGGAAATTGCATTTTTGGCTCCTTTGGCGTTTTGTTAAGAATTTTGTTGGGTACCGTAAAAAAAAAAAAAAAAAAAAAAAAAAAAAGGATGTAGTAGGGACGGAAAAATGTTACATTTTTTATAACAACATTTTTTTTCATTTTTAAACAGGGACCAATTTATGTGGACAGGCAGGGACCTAAAACAATATAGCAGACAATATTAAAAATTTATAAATGGGCCATTTAATTATAAAAATATTATATTCATTTTCAGAAACTTTTTTATTAGTAATGTATTTTAATTATGTGTTTAATAAAGTGTGTGTGTATTTAACGTTATATTTTTTTACTTTTTTTTCTTTATTTTAAAATTTTTTAGGTACTACTACTACTCTCAGCATGGAACAGACTGTTCCTTGCTGGGAGCAGTAGTACCTATACTAATCACTTCTGACACCTGTTGCAATCTGTCTATTAACGCAGGTACTACAGCTCCCAGCATGGAGGAGAGTGTGCTCCATGTTGGAAGCAGTAGTACCTGCAGTTTAGGACAGATCACAGCGGGTGTCACTCCTGACACCCGCTGTGATCCTCCTGTATAAGCTATAGAAGCCGTCGGCCGGCCACACTTCTGTATCTACTGTACCCTACGAAATTTAATTTAAAAAAAAAGGTATCTCCATCCCTTTTTTGGATCGCTAAAGTCCAAAAAAGAATAAAAACCACCTGCAAAAACCTACATGGCGTTTTTCTTGGCATTTTTTTCACTCCCATAAACAACTATGGGCCAAAAACGCCACAATTTCAGTGAAAAAAAAAAAGCGCCTAGTCTCAACACGCTGAGATTTTGAAAAACTGCCAAGGAGCAGGAAAATGCATTTTGTGTTTTCCTATTGACTTGCAGCTGACATCTGGCCACAGCGTTTTTTCACTGATAAAATACGCCATGCAGCGGATTTGGCATTTTCTATTGACGTTTTTGCAACAAAAGAAGAACAAGTGGAAACTTAGCCCAAGGGCCTGTGAACATGATAAATGTTTCTGTCAGAAATCGTGTGGATTTTTAGCAAAAAATCTGCAGTGGATTTAGCTACCTTTGACTTCTATAGGTCAGCAGAAAATCCCTAGTGGCAGATTTGCGGATTTGCCATGGACCCACTAAAGTTGATGGTAGCAAAATCCACTGCAGATTTTTTGACAGCAAATATGTTACAAAACATCCACACAAAATTCGACCAAGTGAACAGACCCTCTATCTATGCCAGATATTTGTATCCAATGTCTGATGTGGGTTTTGACTCCGCATGCAGCAGATTTTAGTGTAGTATTGGACCTAATCCATGTCCTGGCTACCAAATGTACTATCCCTGCAGAACACTGATGGAATCTGCACGGAAATGTAGTGACGTGGATTTTCAAATCCGTGTTGGAATAATTCCTGCCATGTAGACTATGGTGTAGACATAATGGGATGCTTTTTAAAGGGGTACTCTGTCCCTAGACATCGTATCCCCTATCCAAAAGGATAGGGGATAAGATGTCTGATTGCAGGGGTCCCGCCGCTGGGGACTCCTGCAATCTCGGCTGCGGCACCCCAAACATCCGGTGCACGGAACAAACTTCGCTCTGTGCCGGATGACTGGCGATGCGGGGCAGAGGCTCGTGATGTCTGTCACGCCCCCTCCCATAGACTTGCATTGAGGGAGCGTGGCCGTGACATCATGAGCGGAGCATGGCTGTGACATCACGAGACTACAGCGCTGCACCCAACGCTCTAAACAAACGCCAAGTGCAGCAGGGAGATCGTGGGGGTCCCTAGATGTCTAGGGGCGGAGTGCCCCTTTAAGAGTGTAATTGGGAAATATTTTGGCATGGAACAGGCACAGATTCTTCACCTAAATCAATGCAGATTTCCTAGGGGTATATGGATATTGGGCCCTATAGGACTCACCAGGAACATGTGTAACATGGTTGCCCCTTAATTTAAATGCTGCATTATGTAAGACCACATATCTCCTACACTATCTGTGGAGAGACAGTATTTCAGCTGTGAGATCCATGGGAATAAGTGGGAATTACGGAAAATCTTGGGCATCAGATGGGCATATCAGCAAATAATGGAGAAGGGTACGGGCCATATAAAGCAAAGGGAAATAACACCAGACCAGTCTGTCCTGGGAAAAGCAGGGGGGGACAGAAGACCCCATTAGAGGAGGCCCATATTGATATATATGCTATGGGGCCTCCTTTCTTCTATATACGCCACTACAGATGCCCTATAGTTCCATGATTTTCCACAATAAAAGTGTATTTCTTCAAATATTAAAATGTTTTATTTTTATATAAGAGGGACCCAATGCATAAGCCCAAATGCAAAAATATTAATATAGGAAATAGAGAGAATAGAGTGTGTGTTTACTGACAGTGACCATTTCTGATGTGGCATATCCACAGAGCAACCCTATCCTAATGTATACCATAAATTAAGATTGGGATCGGTGTGGTGGATACATTCTCTATTCGGCACTGCACAATGACTTTATAGGTAAATACAGTAAGTCTGCATTAGTGACCTTACCATTGATGCTCCATGATAGCTGAAATCCTTGATTTTGACCACTAATATCTGTATGGAAGACAACATGCAAGGCTGAACCATTGGTAGTGCCCCCTGGAGGCAACTGTCTTCCACAGTGCTCCCTGATAAGTCCGGCTTGGTCATTGGGTCCATCATAAAGCTGAAAAGGAATCAATAAAGTTTTTATTGCCATTCAATCTGAAACCGAACCATAACATTATAAGATGTCTTATAGGTTTGTTAGTGCTGCGCTGCCTAAGTGTGTATTTTATAGGTCCTTCCACTTATTAGGACCCATTCATATCATGTTTTGGGGCTCTGTCAATAGGACAACTCCAAAAAGGTATTCCAGTCTATGCCAAGATGTACTTGCAGCACAGGCATAGACTTTAAAGGGGTATTTTAGGGTTTTTGTTTTTCATTTGACTATGCTACAGGGGCTGTAAAGTTAGTGCAGTACATAATGTAGTGTCTGTACCTGTGTTTGATGGTGGTCTCGCAATTCTTATGTGATCTTTGCCCTAATGATCCTATTTAGCAGCGTACGTATAAATTAGCGTTGTCTCGGGCCTTTACCAAGTTGCAGTGCAGCCCGAGACATTACATCACTAGTCAGGTGTTAAAAAGGTGCCTGTCCGTGCTTCAATGGGTAGAGTGACCGATGAGTGGGAGGGAGATCATTCTCCACAGGGCTGCAGAGAATTGTAGTTTCAAGCACAGCATGCATGGAAGGGAGGCTAGCTGTGCTGTAATGGGTGGGGTGACTGATGTGTGGGACGGAGATAAGTCATCTCCCACCTAGGAACAAGTGATCCTGCGGATTGTAGTTGGAGGGAGGCACTGAAACAGGAAATAGTCAGTTCTCACAAACAAACCTGCAAAATGATGGGGGACACAAGACACGACTATTTACCACCAACACAAGCACAGATCCTTGGTAAGCATGTCCATTACTTATGTTGGGTAACCCTTTTATTAGATAAAACATAGCTTACTTCTTTCATAGATTTTTCATAGTTTTTTCATAGTTAATAGTTTTGTTTGCATGGATAATGGGAACAAAGCCATAAATAGGGTACTACCTTTACTTCTAATTAAAAACCCAAATTCTATGCAAAGACCATAGCATGGCAGTATGACATGGTAAAGATCATGGCATGGCACATGGCATTTGGATTCCCAAGGCCTACTGTAAGTTAATTGTGTTAAATAACATTAGCGTTCTTTATTAATCTGACAATTCTAATTAGTCCATTATAGATCTTTTTGATCATGTGGATCTCAGGTCATTGAGTAGGACATACCGGTAAATCATTGGACAATGTTGACAACGGCTGTCCGGGCATGCTGGGAGTTGTGGATTGGCAACAGCTGGAGGCACCCTTACTCACTTGTATGATTTGTCGGGTAGTGTTCCCCTCCATACGGCAAATACAATATAGGATCATGTCCGGCACCACGGTAGCAGGTACAACATCAATTTTTATTAGAGAAATAAATAAATATAAAAGGGCAAAGCATAGTCGCCTACGCGTTTCAGGCAGTAGTGCCCTTAGTCATGGCATAACATTTTTTATGCCATGACTAAGGGCACTAATTCCCGAAATGCGTAGGCGACTATGCTTTGCCTTTTTGGATGTTTTTATTTTTGATATTTATTCCTCTAATAAAAATTGATGTTGTACCTGCCACCGTGGTGCCGGACGTGATCCTATTTTGTATTTGCCGTATGGAGGGGAACGCTACCCAACAAATCATACAAGTGAGTAAGGGTGCCTCCAGCTGTTGCAAATCCACAACTCCCAGCATGCCCGGACAGCCGTTGGCCGCACAGCAAGAAGGAGGAAAAATATTCCACATGTGTCCATGTTCTATTTTAGCACCTTGTCCAGGTAGTTAAAGGGGTATTCTAGTCCCTAAAAATGTATTCCCTATTCTAGGTCTGATCTCTCTTTATCTTTAGAACAGGGATCAGATATTCCCTACTAAATGGAACGGTGAGTGGACACAATTCATTCATTGTCCATAGGAGTGTCGGAGATAGCCCAGTACAGTGCTCCGATGGACAATGAATGGAACTCACGCCGACACAGTACTCCATAAAGAGGGGAGTTGAGTCCCTATTCTTAAGATTACAGGGGTCCCAAAGGTCATAGCAACTGAAATAAGAGAAGAAATTCCTGATTTTTTTATTTATTTATTTTTATATTTTTTTTTTATGGCGTTCACCATACTGTAAGAAGGATGTTATTTTTATTCTGCGGGTTGGTACTCTGCCCCTGGACATCTTATCTCCTATCTAAAGGATATGGGATAAGATGTCTGATCAGGGGGTTCCGGCACTGGGCCCCCCGCGATCTCCCTGCAGCACCTGGCATTCGTTTAGAACGCTGGCGCTGCCACACCGGACGCTCTGGACGTCACCCCTTGTGATGTTACGGCCACGCCCCCTCAATGCAAGTCTAGGTGTGGGGTCTTGGCCGTGACGTCATCACCGCATCGCCAGTCATTAGGCACAGAGCGAAGTTCACTCCGTGCACCGGATGACTGCGGTGCCGCAGGAGAGATCACAGGGATCTCAGCAGCGGGACCCCCACGATCAGACATCTTATCCCCCATCCTTTGGATAGGGGATAAGATGTCTAGGGGCAGAGTACCCCTTTAACTTTTTTATTTTTTCATCCGTCCCCATTGTGTGAGAGGTTTTTTTTTTTTTTTTTTGCAGGAAGATCTGTACTTTTTATTGGTACCATTTTTGCCATCCATGCTACCTTTTGATTATTTTTATTCGACTTTTTGCTGGGAGTTGTAGTTGTGCAACATATAGAGGGCCACAGATTTGCAACCACTGCTTTAGAGGATCTAGCATGTATTTGTGTGTAATGCTCCATTTCCCCTGTGGGGGCACTGCAGAGATATTTACCTCTTGCTTTCAGATTCCTGCTTTGGTTACCACTGATCTCTGTGGCCCCCATCCTGCAATCAGTTCTTTATGCGTGTCCCTTCTAACAAAATGCATTAAATTATATTTATATAGTACAATTTTATATAAAGGGTCTCCAACTAGAGCTTCTCTTTAAATAATATTTATTCCACTATACTATTAATCTATTTTATAATCTGTCTTTATATACTGTACATTAGTCTCTTTGAGGCCGGATTAAGAGACAGTTATCTGCATACATTGCTGCCTATGTGCAAAAGACTGGAAGAAAATCTGTATTTAGGTTTTTGCTCCCTAGCAACAACCACAAAAACAGCGCTTCCCTCTCGTACTCATCATTCACCGTGTCTACCATTTCCTCCTGACCATATGTGCATGTATACAAATCCTCATCGCCATAGAAACCTAAGATTTACAGTCATCAGTCACCATGGCAACGAGGCACAGCGTGAAACGACTGACCACAAACCTACACGTCTAATATGTTATTACAGTGTGCGGATCCTAGGTCACATGACTGGTCACACTGTGTCTGTGTTACATTTTTTAAAAGAAGTATTCCAGCCCTAAAAAAACGTATTCCCCCTATAGCAAAGGTCGGAACTTTGTGATCTCTAGAATGGAACCCCGACCCAACACTGAATGGGGTGGTGTGTTAGCATGCGCATCATTTATTGTCTATGGGAGCGCCAAAGTTACACGAGTGATGTACTTGGCTATCTCCGGTATTCCCATACACAATGAATGGAGGCATAACAACATATTACTTCATTCAGCTAGGAGAGGCAGTGCTCTGTACTAGAGACGACATGGGGTCCCAGAGGGCGAACCCCCTGCTATCCAACACATATCCCTCATCCTGTGGATAGGAAAAATGTTTTATAGGGCTGGTATACCCTATAAAGGGGTTCTCCGGGAATAGAAAAACAGAGGTGTTGTTTTTCAAAAACAGCGCCACCCCTGTCCTCAGGTTGTGTGTGGTATTACAACTTGGCTCCATTCACTTCAATGCAACTGGTCTGCAATACCACATACAACCTGGGGACAAAAATCTGCTGTTTTCTAATGCTTAAAGGGGTATTCCGGGCAAAAACATTTTATCCCCTATCCAAAGGATAGGGGATAAGATGTCTGATCGCTGGGGGGTTGGAGGCTGCTGCTGGGACCCCCCGGGATCTCCGTACAGTGCGCGCATTCTGTGGACGTAACGTCACGCCCCCTCCATTCATGTCTATGGGAGGGGGCATCACACATTTTATAGAAATTATGGCTTATAAAAAAAGACCACTAGGGGTCCCCATACCATTCAAAACATAATCCTGTCCGGCTGAAGCATCATCTTTGTCCCAGCTGAAGCACAGGCTGGGACAAAGTTCAGAAAGTGAGGGCGGGACTAGCAGACTGTCCTATCAGACTGTAGCAGGAAAACAGAGAGGAGGGGGTTACAGAGCAACCTGCAGTGATTGGATGAAGAGACCCAGCACAGCAGATTCAGGAAAGAAGTGACAGCATGGTGAGTGAGGGCGGGCTCTGTGCTCGCCTCGGGCATGCCCCCTTCCTGAGCAGTGGATGTCAGAATGAGTGAGCAGCAGAACAGAAGGATTTGTAAGACAAATACAGAGCTAGACACATAAAAAAGACATGCATAGCACCTGCATGACCTAGTGAGTAACATAGAGAAGCATTATTTTTTTTCTGTGATATGACAGGTATCCTTTAAGGACTCAGCCTGTTTGGGCATTGTGGACACAGCCAATTTTCATTTCTGTGCATTTGTTTTTATCCTCCTCGCCTCTTAAAAGTTTATATGCGAAAATTTATACTTTGTAATTACATTCTTCATTGTATCATAAAATATACAGGAAAAGGGCAAATTTCTGTTAAAAACACACACTTTCAAAAAAGAAAATGCATCAAAACTGCACATAATGTGAACAGACCTAAACCCACTTATGAATCTAAGACTTTACCTGGGTTAACTTCAGCACCAGCAGCCTGGTTAGATGACCAGAGGATTCATGGCTATGCTGCATTATATAATAAAAAAAAAATCACTCAGTGCTTCTTTAAAGGGGTACTCCGGTGGAAAACTTTTTATTTTTATTTTTTAATCAACTGGTGCCAGAAAGATAAACAGATTTGTAAATTACTTCTATTAAAAAAAAATCTTAATCCTTCCAGTACTTTTTAGCTTCTGAATACTACAGAGGAAATTCTTTTCTTTTTGGAACGCAGAGCTCTCTGCTGACATCACGAGAACAGTGCTCTCTGCTGACATCTCTGTCCATTTTAGGAACTGTCCAGAGCAGCATATGTTTGCTATGGGGATTTTCTCCTACTCTGGACAGTTCTTAAAATGGACAGAGATGTCAGCAGAGAGCACTGTGCTCATGATGTCAGCAGAGAGCTCTGTGTTCAAAAATAAGAAAAGAATTTCCTCTGTAGTATTCAGCAGCTAATAAGTACTGGAAGGATTAAGATTTTTTAATAGAAGTAATTTACAAATCTGTTTAACTTTCTGGCACCAGTTGATTAAAGGAGTACTCCGGTGCACACTTTTTTCATTTTATCCCGTCCGGGCTGCAAAAGAAAAGAAAACACACTTTCTCTTACCTGCCAACGAGCCCCCGGCGCTCCGGTACACTCCGGTACAGGTGTTCGGTCCCCGGGCTGTATTCTTCTTACTTCCTGTTAGCCCGGCACGTCACACGGAGCTTCAGCCTATCACTGGCCGCAGCGATGTCCCGCCTCAGCTGGTGATAGGCTGAAGCTCCGTGTGACGTGCCGGGCTAACAGGAAGTAAGAAGAATACAGCCCGGGGACCGAACACCTGTACCGGAGTGTACCGGAGCTACAGGGGCTCGTTGGCAGGTAAGAGAAAGTGTGTTTTCTTTTATTTTGCAGCCCGGACGGGATAAAATGAAAAAAGTGCGCACCGGACTACTCCTTTAAAAAAAAAAAAGTTTTTCACCGGAGTACCCCTTTAATCTTATAAAAAACAAAATAGCATAGAGCAGTGGTGAGATAGCATAGAGCAGTGGTCTCCAACCTGCGGACCTCCAGATGTTGCAAAACTACAATTGCCAGCATGCCCGGACAGCCGTTGGCTGTCCGGGCATGCTGGGAGTTGTAGTTTTGCAACATCTGGAGGTCCGCAGGTTGGAGACCACTGCCCTAGAGTAAACCTACATCCCATGCCTGCAATGTGCAGGGAGTTCCCTCCTTATATTCCCATGCCTATGATCTTATCCATGCCGGTCCGGCACAAAACACACTTTTCTTGTAAAAGTCACATTGCAATGAGCTGGCAGGGTGTGGTCACCGCAAAATTTTTCCAGAACACAAAACTAAAGAATAAATGAGTCATTCATGCCTGGGCCTGGCATGTCTGAATGAAAACCATCTCAAATCGCAATCATTTTTGATTTTATTTTTAACACATGGCATGCTCCCCTCTTGTAAGGATCGGGGCTTCATTTGCACGCAGGAACTTCAGATAACCACAAGATCAAAGACTCTGTGTACAGTGATATACAAAGCAATGGGAACACTTCTTTTTATTTAATTTTATTTTTTGACGCTTAGTCACGGCTCTTAACCATTGGTGTGCCACGTAAAGTGGACCGGGGTGATGATAGAGCGCATAAATAGAGTCTGTATCCAGCCTATCCAAGGGAAGAGGAATTCCCTACAAGCTACTGGTTGGCAAACATCTTCTCACAAGTGCCTGCTAAGCAGAGGAGGCTCTCTGATTAAGGGGCACTCCGCTGCTCAGCGTTTGGAACAAACTGTTCCGAACGCTGGAGCTGGCAGCTCGTGACGTCATAGCCCCGCCCCCTCGTGATGTTGTGCCCCGCCCCCTCCCATAGACTTGCTATGTCGCGCCCCCTCCCATAGACTTGCTATGTCACGCCCCCTCCCATAGACTTGCATTGAGGGGGCGGACATGACATCATGAGGGGCGCGGGGCTATGATGTCACGAGCTCCCGGCGCCGGCTCCAGCGTTTGGAACAGTTTGTTCCAAACGCTGAGCTACCGGAGTACCCCTTTAAGGCAAGTTAGGCAGCCTCTTAAGGCTTCAATCGTGCGGCGGGCCTCGTTGCTGCCAGGGTGCACAGAAAGTTCTTTTCATTTATGGGGACAGGATCATAGCTGGGCTGTTTGCCAGTACTACACAAACAAGTACTTCCTATCTATGCTGGGAGTGTAGTTTTGCAACAGCACGATGTGAAACCAGTATCCTGTATCAGCATCAGAAATGTGGCTGCTACCACCCTGTGCCATTTAATCACCCCCTGTGCCATTTAATTCCGCTCTTGATCCCCCCCCCGTGTCATTTCATCCACCCTCGATTCCCCCGTGCCACATCTTTCCCCTATTGCCCCTCTTCTCCTCCCTCTGATCCCCCGCTGTGACTCCCGATGTGCTTAGGCAGGCTTAAAGGAATATTCCGCTGCTCAGCCGCCACGCCCCCTTCCATAGACTTGCATTGAGGGGGCGGCGCGTGATGTCATGAGGGGGCGGGACTATGACATCACGAGCTCCCGGCTCCTGCATTCGGAACAGTTTGTTCCAAATGCTGAGCATCGGAGAACCCCTTTAAGTGCAGGGATTCGGTATCTCGGCAGATCTCCCAGTAGCCTCTGCTGCTCATTGATTTAAAGTGGCCTCGGTCTGGGCTGCTGATCTTAAAGGGGTACTCCGGTTGAAAAAAAAATCCATATCAACTGGCTCCAGAAACTTAAACTTAATCCTTTCAGTACTTAGCAGCTGCTGCATGCTCCAGAGGAAGTTGAGATGTTTTTTTCTGTGTGACCACAGTGCTCTCTGCTGACACCTCTGTCCATGTCAGGAACTGTCCAGAGTAGGAGCAAATCCCCATAGCAAGCATCTCGTGCCACGTACAGTTCCTGACATGGACAGAAGTGTCAGCAGAGAGCACTGTGGTCAGACAGAAAAAAACAACTCAACTTCCACTGTACAAATCTGTTTAACTTTCTGGCACCAGTTGATTTGAATTTTTTTTTTTCCACCAGAGTACCCCTTTAAACAGGCACCTGGTGCCATGGCTATTTTAAATCAGTGATCAGCTGTTCCCACAACACACCTAGGGACTGACGCTGACACACTAATGCAGTGGTCTTCAATAGAGATGAGCGAACTTACAGTAAATTCGATTCGTTACGAACTTCTCGGCTCGGCAGTTGATGGCTTTTCCTGCATAAATTAGTTCAGCTTTCAGGTGCTCCGGTGGGCTGGAAAAGGAGGATACAGTCCTAGGAGACTCTTTCCTAGGACTGTATCCACCTTTTCCAGCCCACCGGAGCACCTGAAAGCTGAACTAATTTATGCAGGAAAAGCCATCCACTGCCGAGCCGAGAAGTTCGTGACGAATCGAATTTACTGTAAGTTCGCTCATCTCTAGTCTTCAACCTGCGGACCTCCAGATGTTGCAAAACTACAACTCCCAGCATGCCCGGACAGCCGTTGGCTGTCCGGGCATGCTGGGAGTTGTAGTTTTGCAACATCTGGAGGTCCGCAGGTTGAAGACCACTGCACTAATGTGTCGTGGCACCCAGTTTGAAAAGCCCTGGTCTATACAGAAAGGATGTGGCCAATATGGCTGCCCCTGGGGACTAATAGCTACAACATAAAAAAAAAAAAGTAACATGGAATTAATAAAACTAAATAAAAAATGTCATGAGATATTCCCTGTGTAATAGTGAAATACACCAGTCTGTTATTGTAATACCAAATATATATATACACATCCAAAATCCTAACCAGCAGAGGGTAATAAAATGTCCCAGTGACTGGCATAGGCTGTGGAATACAGAACTCTGCTGCCTCTGTAAGTTCATTGTTCACTGGCATGAGATTTTAGGAAAACGTGCCCATGGGGCCCAGCACTCATTTACCGAGCCGGAACGTCCCTTTTGTGTAGGATTCATGTTCCTTTTTGCTGCCGAAACAGATGGCTGACAGTCAGGAAATAAATCTGGGCACTTCTGCTCCAGTGGCACTGGAAGCTCATTCTCACCTCTCTGGCCATATTTCGGCCTGGCATCGCCACTGACTTTCCTGTTTACGTTGCTCGGAGGGGGCCCTTTTGAATGCATTCCCAATCACTGACGCCAATATTTTAGAAGTATCTTGGTAGATGTGAGTAATTCTGCACGGCACTACGTGTTCTACCGATATATATGTTCACATAATTGGGTATTGAAGGGATTTTCCAGACAATGACTTCCACAACGCGTTCATCAGATGTTAGTCATTGATTCACGTTGGCGAGAAGCCACCGGCCGACACCTTTTCCACTTCTAGAAGTAATGGGGACCAGTTCTGATTTTTCAAGGTTACACAACTGCACAATGGCCACCAGTGGAAATTTGTAACTGGAGTTACAAATTTCGTGGCTTTTGTGACTGATAAAGTGAAGAGGCCACACTATTACGGTACATCTGTGGTGGACCACCGGTGTATGGCGGGACCACGGGTGTAGTGGTGTGAGAGTGGTGGGATGGTATTAACCCCTGTTGTTCATGACGCCAGTGTGGTTTTCGGGTCCGGAACTCCACACGCCCGGATTCTACGCTATCCCAATTGCTAGAAGTGAAATCAGAGTCCACAACCAGTTATGGTCAAACAAAGGCTTTACTGAATTGAAGACAGGTGTAATTATTTTGGTGTCCCGGTACCGTATTTAATACGTTACCTGTATAGAGGTCCCCATAGTCAGGGTCCCTCTTTTGTAGTTTTCCCCTTGTCACCTCTCAATTGGTCAATGACTATATAGCAATTCTTGTTAATATAGATATAAGTATAAATATGTATATTTATTTATATAGCGCCTACAGATTCCGCAGCGCTTACAATTATGGGGTACTAAGACAAGTATCAAACATAAAATTACACAATAACTATTCAAACAAGAGGTGGGGATATGTTGGGGATATGTTGGGGATATGTTGAGGATATGTTGGGGGTATGTTGGGGGTATGTTGGGGATATGTTGGGGATATGTTGGGGATATGTTGAGGATATATTGAGGATCTGTTTGGGATATGTTGGGGATATGTTGGGGGTATGTTGGGGATATGTTGGGGATATGTTGAGGATATGTTGGGGATATGTTGAGGCCAATTAGAGACTGTTGTAGGCCTGTCTGAAGAGATGTGTTTTTAGGCCACGTTTGAAACTATGGATGTTGTTGTTGAGTCTGAGGGATTGAGGGATAGCATTCCAGAGAACCGGTGCAGCACGAGTGAAGTCTTGGAGACGGGAGTGAGAAGTTCGGATTATAGAAGATGTTAGTGTGAGATCATTAGCAGATCGGAGAGAACGTGTAGGATGGTAGACAGAGATGAGAGAGGAGATGTAGGGAGGTGCAGCACTGTGGAGGGCTTTGTGTGTGAGACTGAGGATTTTGTACTGTATTCTGGACTGAATTGGTAACCAGTGTAGTGACTGGCACAGGGAGGAGGCGTCGGTGTAGCGGCTGGAGAGGAAGATGAGTCTGGCTGCGGCATTAAGGATGGACTGGAGAGGAGAGAGTTTGGAGAAAGGATGGGCCTATTAGTAAAGAGTTACAGTAGTCGAGGCGGGAGTGAATCAAAGCAATAATGAGAGTTTTAGCAGTTTCAGTAGTGAGAAACGGGCGGATTCTTGAAATGTTTTTGAGATGCAGGTGACAAGAACGTGAAAGAGACTGAATATGGGGAGTGAAAGACAGATCAGAGTCAAGTATAACTCCAAGACAGCGAGCCTGCTGCCCGGGAGTTATGGTAGTACCACATACCGAGATGGAAATGTCAGGGTTAGGTACAGTATCAGTTGATGGAGAAAAGACAAGAAGTTCTGTTTTCGAAAGATTTAGTTTCAGATATAAAGAGGACATGATGTCTGAGACAGCAGAGAGACAGTCACTGGTATTCTGTAGGAGTGCAGGGGAGATGTTGGCGGAAGAGGTATAGAGTTGGGTGTCATCAGCATAGAGGTGGTACTGGAAACCAAATCTACTGATTGTTTTTCCAATGGGGGATGTGTAGAGTGAAAAGAGTAGAGGAACCAGGACTGATCCCTGGGGAACCCCGACAGCAAGGGGAAGAGGAGAAGAAGTAGAGCCAGAAAACGAGATGCTAAAGGAGCGGCCAGAGAGCTAGGAGGAAAACCAGGCGAGAGCAGAGTCCTTGAGACCGATGGAGCGGAGACTACTGAGGAGGAGTTGGTGATCCACAGTGTCAAAAGCCGCAGACAGGTCCAAGAGAATCAGTTAAGAGAAATTGCCATTTAATTTGGCTGACAGAAGATCGTTAGTGACTTTGGTTAGGGCCGTTTCTGTGGAGTGAAGGGAGCGAAAACCAGACTGTAAGGGGTCAAGAAGAGAGTTCTCGGAGAGATAGCGGATAAGGCGGGAGTATATGTATATATTTAGTTATCTACTTGTTCGGAGCGTAGCAGGACCTGCGGGTCACGTGATTAGGTTAGAACTCTATGGTTTTGCTACAGGACCTTTGGAGGTTCCCGTGACGTGTTCTCCCACAATGCACTGTAACGGTGAGTGACAGTCATTATGGACCAATCCAAAACGGCCAGCCCCTGCCCATATAAGGGACCTGCGCCATCTTGATCCCTCTCTTGGGTTGCTGACTCTGGAAGAGGTAGGACCTCCGCAGCTTACAAGACGATTTACTAGGCCAAAGCCTTGCGGCCTAGGCCTCTAACATAGCGGATAGATTAAGCAATTCCCCTCTACTCAGCGCAGGATCACTGGACCTAATTACTCCCCTAAATCCAGCGGATATCTGCTATACAATCCTAAAGAAGCTAAATTGTGCTTATCTGATCCCAACCGACTGTCAATCGCTACTCAAGCTATATGCAAAGAGATTCTGTTATCTGGACTGTTACTATTACCACATGTACAGAAATTCCTCAGTAAAAGTTCCAGCAAGTTTTCAGTTAACAGCGGTTGTGGACATTCCTTTATTTCTGAATCACCTATTGCTCTTGGGAAGGGTGGCAATAGGCCTATCAAGAAACACAGCATTTAACCCTCACTCTGGCGTCACGAGTGACAAGGGTTAACAGCTCCCTTAACTATCCTGAACAGCAACACCCTAAATACCCTACACCCACACAAGACAGTGTCCTCCCATCCGCCACCACATTATATTCACAGCTAAGGCCAGATTTCCCAGAGAGGTGGCCAGGACCCAGAGGAACTCGCAGCTTGCTGGACCAATATACTTGTAGTTAACTTGACTATGTGCAGCACTTGACTAGTTTCAGTGACAGCAGACATAGACTTGAGACTTACAGGAATGACTGTGGCTTTTAGGGTCTTCCAGATGCTGATCACTTGCACTGTGATCTCTGGTGGTTGCTGTGCTCAGTAAAGACTTAGATGGAAGAGAGAGAATTGCAATGGATGCCCCTTTATATAGTGGGGGGCTGGACTAAACCCATTGGTTAAGCTGCGGGTCATAGGTTAAGCTGGTGCTCTCTGGGAGAACATGTGACAACAAATCATGTGACTGCATAACATAACATGTGACAATCTCACAGGTACTTGAGACCTCCCACAGGTCCTTTATACTAGCTATACATAGGAAGCACACCTTTACAAAACCAACAGGGGAGACCTTGCAGTGGAGCCCCTAGGTCACTGAGGGACTCAACCTGACAGGGCCTAAGGGTAGTACAGGACCATGTCCTGTACTGGGACATCACACATCTCACTACAGATCCAGAGTCGGAATCCTCCAGTTTATGATATTGTTGGGGTTTTATCCAGGGCAGTCCCACTGGCAGATACCCAGAATGGGTATCGGGGACATTTGCACGAGGACAAGTACTTGTGCAAATGTCTAGTATCCATCCCAATACCAATACCAGTATCAGGACATCCCTAGTTTTAGATAGTGGAAACCCCAGTTATGTGACTCCTCTCAAACTTTTTAGGCCAGGGTTCCAATGGTCACAGAACCTCACTGTGGAAAAGTCACAGGCAACCAGGGCTGGTGCAAGGATTTTTGCCACCATAGGCAAAAGCTAATTTTGCCGCTCCCTTGACTCCACCCATTGGCCAACTCTTTGACACACCCCACCTTACTACAGGGGTGACACATTGTAAAAAACCTCCTCCTCATGCTGCTAGCTGAGCAAATGGTTCAGATGCTGGTTGTCTAACGTTCTTGCGGCAGGCAGAGTGGCGCCTCCATCAAGAGGGCGTTCTAGGCAGCTGCCTATTTTGCCTAAAGGCAGAGCCGGCCCTGCAAGCAACCATGTTGGAATCCTTGAGATTGTAAAGTGACTTTTTGTCTATGGCCAAACTATACACATGGCTGTTGTGTAGGGAGCTGTAAATGGCTGCCCAAAAGAAGTACAAGATTTTGTACAAAGGTCTTTTCTGTTGTATCCCATGTAACAAAATGTATATGTAGGAGAAAACAAAAAGAGAACAGCAAAGCGCAGCATGAGTCATAATCCGGGATTAAACTTAAAGGAGAACTCCAGCAAAAATTTACTTATAAGTAGTGATCTCCGGGATGGAACCCCCCCCCCCCCCTCTCAGTAAGAAGCACATGTCGTCTACTGGTAAAAGGTACGCACTCCATTCATTTCTATGGGAGGGACGATGATGCCCGAGTGCTGTACTTTGGTCTTTTCAGCGCTCCCATAGAAATGAATGGCTCCTGGCTGCAGCACACGTTCCTCACTGAGCGCCGAGTCCCCTTTTGGAGACCCCGCGAAAAGCTACTGGAACTGCGTATGGGCTGAAGAAAGTAGGAGATCTGATGCAAGGATAAAATAATGCTTCTGTGGCGCTGAGCACCACAGAAGCATCATTTTATCCTTGCATCAGGATCCCCTACTTTCGTCATGTAAAAAAAATGTGGTGCAGTCTATTGGACTTTGCATGCTCCTTTAGCATTGCTCCTCCGTACAGTCCAACACAACCGATACAGCAGTGCACAGAGAATGTTCCACTCTATACTTTGAGTATAAATGTAGTAAAAAAGTTATTATTTTTTTTCTGAACATCAACCCAATTTTTTTGTTTTTTTTGGCTGGTAAAGGTACATCCTGTCTGTGTGACCACAATGACTCAGTTTCCTCTTACTGACTTCTGCAGTTGTATCAGTTTACCATCAGACGTGTCCTATTGATGAATGGATGGATGACGATGATGAAGCAAATGCAACATTCTGGGTTCTGAAGCCAAATAACTAGAGGTCTTCAAGTTCTGCAATCGTTGCGTGATGGTTGTGAAGAGTGTGAAGTCAATGGCAGACTGTAGTGTTGTGGTAGTGACGGATATGTCAATCGATCGAGACTCAGATTCTGAACATTTGAAAGATCTGAGTCACAAAGTAGGGACATTTTGAGCACTGAACCCCATAGAACTGCATTGGCAATCGTGACCCAGGTATTAGCCAAAGCAGACAGCCATGTAATGCTTCATTATCATGCAGAGAAATGTTAAGGAAGAAAGTGACCTCTGTACTATAGTTTTCAGGATCTGTAGGTGTCCCCCGACATTGAGCAACCAAGAATAATACAGCATACTTCTTATTGTTCCTTTGACGAAAAGCTAAAATTTGTTGCTGGTTCTAATAGAACAACCAACTGGACAGTGACCTTAAAGACCTTATCCACCATAAGGTGATTTTAGTACTTACCTGCCAGACAGTAATGGACAGGCTTAGGAAGGATCCCTGCTTATCTTGAGGCTAAATGGCTATGTAGTGAGTCTACCATATTGCTGCTGCTTTCTTTTTATGAAATGGTTATTTCCTGTTGGAGTTCCCTCCCTCCAACTACAAGTCCCAGGATTTCTTGTTGTTTGTAAGTGTTAGGTCACTATTCTCCCCCTGCATCAGTGACCCCACCCATTGAAGCACACCTGGGACAATTCCCTGTAGCCCTGTGGAGAATGGTCTCCCCCTGCCACCCCGCAGCTGCTCCACCCATTGAAGCAGACAGGCTCCCTTTGAACACCTGACAAGAGATGTAATGTTTCGAGGCTGCACTGCAACCTGGGAAAACCTGATACGACACTCATTTTGTATGCTGTTGAAAATAAATATTGGGGCAAAGATCACATAAGAATTGAGAGACCACCATAAAACACAGGTACAGACACTATATTGTGAACTACACTAACTTTACAGCCCCTGTAGCATAGTCAAATAAAAAAAAATCCTGGAATACCCCTTTAAAGTACTACATATATACAAAGTCAAAGACACTTCTTAGACACTCCATGGGGGGGATTTATCAAAACCTGTCCAGAGGAAACGTTGCCCAGTTGCCCATAGCAACCAATCAGATTGCTTCTTTCATTTTGCAGAGGCCTTGTTAAAAATGAAAGAAGTGATCTGATTGGTTGCTATGGGCAACTGGGCAACTTTTCCTCTGGACAGATTTTGATGAATCCCCCCATATGTGCATGCGTTCTCTGTAATATGCTGTCTAGCTACAAGCACCCTAGAATAGCATCAGGACCTTAATACAGTATTTCTCATATCAAGTTGTTACACAAATACAAAAGACAAAAAAACTAGGCCCATCACCAATAAGTGAAGCGCCCAACAACTTTCCTATTGTAAGATGGCCTGCATACCTTGACATAATCAAAGCAGCCGAAATTTTCCAGTTGGAAGGTCCTGAAGGTGTAGCTGATGGTATTCCCAGCTGTCGTCTGTATGGTCCAGTTGCAGTACCTGTTGTTCGGGTACAGGTCGGGGTAGTTAAGGCTTTCCAAGAATCCTTGGCTGCGGTTACTTATCAAGACTCCTTCACATACTAAGAATGAGAAAAGAGATGATTTAGTGTGGTGTCCCTTTACCGTATTGCATCCAGTACCTAGTGTTGAAGTCCCCAAAGTCAGAGTAACTACGTTCAGGTAGGGTTCCTCAGGTGGGACAGCCCCTAGTCGCCTCTCCTTAAGTCTAACTTTAATGTTAATAAATGTCTATATTTAATAATTATATCTATCTTTTATAGTAATGTACAGTACTTACCTTGTTCAGGGTCGCAGGACCTTCGGTCATGTGACCATGCTAGTAACCTCTATGGTATGTTGCAGGACCTTAAGAGGTCCTTGGGTCACATGTTACCCACAAAATCTCTGTAATGGTGATTGACATCCATATGGACCAATTAGCGTTTGTCCAGCCCCTGCCCATATAAGGGAGCTGCGTCCAATTATCGCTCTCTTGGGTTGCTGCTCTCATGGATGCCGGACTAACAGGACGGTGCTACGCAACTTTCAAAGACACGCTAGGCCTCAAAACCTCCAGCCTCAGCAGAACCAAAATCGTGAGTTCAGATCTAAATTCCTGCTCCTACTAGCGTGACTACTGTACCGCAACTAATTCCCCTAAAGCCAGTGGAACAGCGCAATAGACTAAAAGACTCTTAATGCTAAAGTCCCAACCATTGTCGATCTCCAAAGGAAAGCCGTTGTTATGCTAAGAGACTGTTGTGTTAATGAAGTGTACAGAAAATCTTCAGTAAAAGTTAACGCAGTTTACAGAAGCTCTCCGGTTGTGGACAATCCATTATTATCTATCTCAAGCATATTATCATCTACCTCCCTATCGTTCCTGGGAAGGGCCGCGGTAAGAAAAGCTTTATTGAGGAGCCCACACCCTGGCGTCACGAATAGCAAGGATTAACAAGCACCCTTTAATACCCGCACAGCTACACTCCCCATACCCTACACCCCTAAGGCTATCACATTAGTATCTTAGATATTCTATGGATATATGTATAATATACTGTCAGAATAGTTGTTCTATAAAATGAACGTTAAGGAGGTTCTCCCTGACTGTAACATAAACAGTCTCTTTAAAGCGGACCTGTCAGCAGAAAGGCAAGGGTGTCAATAAGCCCATGGTTAGATAGTCATCACAATTCCAGGCATACCTTTTTTTATTTTTATAGTCCTTTTCAGGGCTGAGGTATAAGCTTTATTTTTATTATGCAAATTAGGGGGCTTTCCCAGCATGGCAAGAACCCAGATAAGCCCAGCCCATTTCCTCTTTATAAAACGATCAAGCAGGTACAGGAGGACTGGACTGGACTTACTTAATCTCTTGCAGTGCTGGGGAGCACCCCCTAGGCTTATACTTTGGCACTGGAAAGTACTATGGAGTTAAAACCAAGCAATGCATGTACCAAGTGTAGTCACTATTGTGGTCTATTAAAGTGATTCCCCTGCTGCGGGTACAGGGTGCTATATGTTGGTATACATTTTTACCACCATCACAACGTATACTGGCAACATAGAACCGAGTAAAGTAGAACACAAAATTCTTTCCACATTGCCGCTAATCTCTTTTCTGTGCTGTTTACATATTTTTTTTTTTTAAAGATGACAAAAAAAAAACTAAACAATGAATTAATAAGTCAATGAGATCAGTCACGATTTGGAGGGATCTTCTTCTCAATGGAACATAGCCTTTATTTGTCAGAAATGTGGTATTTTCCTTGCATCTGGTTCCACCAATGGCAAACACCAGGGGCTCCAAGTCCTCATATTTGGATGGAGATCTGGTTTCTCTTGCACAGACTAAAAGAAGGTAAGTCAAACAAGTGCAAACAAGTGTCCATCAGGAATCGTACCACTGTTCTATAAGTCAGAAGTTCTATATTAATAAGGAATATATATATATAAATATATATATATATATATATATATATATATATATATATATATATGTGTGTGTGTGTGTGTGTGTGTGTGTGTGTGGTGTCCTGGTACAGGACCTGGTCCTGTCCCTGTCTAAAGTCCCCTCAGCTAGAGTCCCTCCATTTCCATAGGGCTCTTCTACAGGGCTTACCCCCAGTCGCCTCATATAAATTGTGTGGATGTATTGTTTAATGTATAGGAAATATAAATGTATAGGACCTTTCCCGGGTCATGTGATGTACAGTTGTGATGCATAGTTGTTTAAGGACCTTACTGGGTCATGTGATGTACCAAGAGTTCACTGGGTTCAGGACTTACAGGTTTGCTGACCAATGAGCTTAGACTTGCCTCCTTATTAAATAAAGGTCTGTAGCCACTAAATTCTCTCTCTTAGTTCCTGCTCTCTCTCTTCCTGCTGAACTATCAGCCAAGCACAATCAGCATAACTTCATTCAATTCATCTAGGCCAAAGCCTGAAAGAACCAGCAGCCACTAAAACCCTGAGTTATCAAGCTCAACCTATCGAATCCTGTGTAACTACTACCAGCTAAAATCTTATAATTAGTAGCACAGTGGCCTGCATAAAAAAGCTCATTATTTCAAGTTCCTGCAAAACCTGTGAGGATCCTGCATCCCGGTTCTCTCCGAAAGACTGCATAATTGTGAAGACTGTTGCATACCAGTTCAAGTAAAGTTTTCCGGTTACTTCATAAAATCTGCTGTGGACATTCCGTTTATTATCCCTGCCGTTTGTGGGTCGGTTGGCGGCAGGAACATTACTATTAAGCAAACCTCACCCTGGCATCACGACAACTAAGGGTTAATACCACCAGACCCTTCAATGCAACACCCCAGTCCCCATATATATATATCATATAATCCACAGAATGGGACCCTCACGTGTATCTGACCACCCCTCACCTTGTCTATAATTCGCCAGGAATCCGCTGGATGCCATGGAGCTATCCGTCCTCATCTTCGCATACATAGCATTGGAGGTGGAGCGGACTGGAGCTGGTAGCGTCTTTCCACAGAGTTTTTCCAACAAGTTAGAAGCTGTACTGTTGCCATTGTATACCTTAAAAAAATTGATTTACATTATTCTTATCAAGTACATAGGACAGAGCTGTATTCTAATATATTATATAGTAACTATATTAGAAATCACTAAATACATTTCCACCACATAATAATCAATAGTAAGTTGTTGAGTTGCCTCTTTGATTATCAATAAAATTCTTTGTGTGACAAAAAGTTATTCAATTCTCTAGTATACGTTTCACATTTTTTAAAATCTTTGCTTGCTGTAATTAAAAAAGTACTCTGGAGGAAAAAAAACTTATCAGCTGCTGTATGTTCCAGAGGAAGTTGTGTAGTTCTTTCCAGCCTGACCACAGTGCTCTCTGCTGACACCTCTGTCTGTGTCAGGGACTGTCCGAATAAGGAGAGGTTTGCTATGGGAATTTGCTCATTCTCTGGACAGTTCCTGACATAGACAGAGGTGTCAGCAGAGAGTACTGTGGTCAGACTGGAAAGAACTACACAACTTCCTCTGGAGCATACAGCGGCTGATAAGTACTGAAAGGGTTAAAGGAGAGCTCCGGGATGTAACAACTTATCCCCTATGCTAAGGATAGCTGATAAGTGTCAGATCGCGGAGGGTCCGACTGCGGGACCCCCGGCAATCTCTTGCACAGCGAACCAGCTCTCTGCATGAAAGGAGCCGTTTTGACCACAGCACAAAGCTGCAGCCGACACCCCCCCTCCATGCAGCTCTATGGCAGAACCGGAGATTTCCGAGTGCAGCGCTCCGGCTCTCCCATAGAGCTGCATGAGAAGGCGCTTCATGCTGTTGTCAACACACCCTATTCATGCAGAGAGCCAGGACCCGTGCGGGAGATCATGGGGTGTCCAGGAGGTCGGACCCCCCACAATCTTACACTTATGCCCTATGATTTTTACATTACGGAGTTCTCCTGTAAGATTTTTACATATAAATAATTTACACATCTGTATAACTTTCAGACACCAGTTCATTTGAAAATATAATTTATTCCTCCAGTGTACCCCCTTTAACCTGTTGAGATACTGCTGCAGCGTCTCTTCCTGTCTAATCAGGGCCGTCATTAATGTGGGGCAAAAGGGGCAGCTGCCCTGGGTCCAGTCAGCTGCCCCTTGAGCCCGGCTGAAATCCCTCAATGTGATCTGCCCCTCCTCCAACCAGTGTCATGGCCTCCAATGGCATACTGCTACATGCTGTCTGGGCATGCTGGGAGTTGTAGTTTTGCAACAGCTGGAGGCACCCTAGTTGGGAAACACTGGTCTAGTATTTACAGTTTTACACTAGATGACTTTTTTTTGAGTAACTGAGGAGGTTCTGGCATATTTATAGAGTCTAAAGGCTGTGTGTGTGTATATATATATATATATATATATATGTATATATATATATATATATATATATATATATATATATATATGAAATGGCAAGTTTATCTAAAGCTTAAGACATTGCACCATTGAAAAAAGATGATTTGGAGATATGATGCTTACAGCAAGATAATCGCTATCGCAATTACGGTGATATTCGAAGTCAAAGTGTTGGAAATTGATCTCTAGTTGATTCCCGCTAGACGTTTTCAGCAGCCAGTAACATTCAGCATTGTGATAATACGGCATGGGGTAGTTCGGAGATGTAAAGACACCGGAGAGTGCAGTCAGGGTTGCCCCACAGCCTGAAAAATGGAAAAAAAGAAAGAAAAAAGTAACAATAAAGACATCAAAACTGATGTCTCATGATAACTATGGTTAATCACACATAAAACATACAAATACATAACTTGGGGTTGGAAGTCAGCTGCTACCCCGCAGCAACAGACAGAACAGTTTCAATGAACACTGTCAAAACTTTTTATATGTTGTACATCTTGGCAAAACATAAACCTTTCTAATATACTTCATAAAAAAAGTAATCTCCTTTTTATAGAAATCATGGCTTCTAAAAAAAATAAAGACCACTAGGGGTCCCTTTACCATCCAGAACATAATCCTGTCCGGCTGCAGCATCATCTTTGTCCCAGCTGAAGAACAGGGCGGGACTATGTCTGGGAAGTGATGGTGGGAATAGCACTCCTCTGAGCTCACTCCTGTCCTGTCGGACTGCAGGAAGGGGTTACAGAACAGCCTGCAGTGATAAGATGAAGAGACACAGCACAGCAGACTCAGGGAGGAAGTGAATGCCTGGTGAGTGAGGGCGGGCTCAGTGCTTGTTTCGTACACGCCCTTCCTGAACAGTGGATGTCAGAATGAGTGAGCAGCAGAAAAGAGGGATTTGTGAGCCGAATACAGAAGCTAGACACATAAAAAAAGACATGTTAAGCATCGGCATTACTTTTTGAGTAACATATAGAAGCCTTTTTATATTTTTCTGTGTTACGACAGGTAACTTTTAAGATGCCATGATCAATAACGATCACAGCAACAATAAAGGAAGGGGATGCCTCTGTCAATCTAGTGTCAGCCCCGGCATTGCAGTTACAGTTGTTATTTTCTAGTGCCAGCTCTGGCCCCCAGGAGACAATTCCCCGGACAACCAAAAACTATGAGGAGCAGGGAGCCATTGGCTTCCCACCATGTCATTTTTTTTTCTGTAAATGGCAGGTACAGGAGCATTCTGATCACCACATGCATTGGGTTGCTGAGGTGCTGGGCTGCTTATGGTAGGCTGCAGGCCTAAAAAGGTCTATCACCTATGACAGTGTTTTCCAAACAGTGGGTCCCCAGCTGTTGCAAAACTACAACGTCCAGCATGCCCGGACAGCCTTTAGCTGTCCGGGCATGCTGGAAGTTGTAGTTTTCAACAGCTGAAGACGCACTGTTTGGATAACGCTGTCATAGGCGATAGACCCTTTTAGGCCTGCAGCCTACCATAAGCAGCCCAGGACCTCAGCATCCCCAATGCATGTGGTGATCAGAATGCTCCTGTACCTGCCATTTACTTCTACATCATAAAGAAAAGTAATAATAATGATAAAATGATGGCATTTTTTTTTACATTCCTCTCCAGAACTAATGTAAATAAATCCATTAACTATATGTACCCCCAAAAAAAAGACAAAATGTGATGAAAAACATTGTAAACCAAGCAAATCTACTGTGTTCTTCTGGGGGTAATGCCCCATGTGTAATAGTAAACACTACATATGTATAATACTAAGCAAATAAACTAAGGACCATCACTTGTGAATTAAACATATAACGTTACCTGTAGTCGCGCTTTCCCACTGAGCTTCAAATCCAGTATTTGTAGTAGAAGAATCACTTCTGAATTTTATCCAGAGTTTATTACTATGGGAAATTATTACTGGGGGGCGTTTATCACAAAACCGTCCGAGTAATGGAGATGTTTCATAGCCTCCATCTCTACAAACACACAAAAAAAAAATGTAAATAGAATAAAAATGTGTAATTCCTACAGAAACTTTAATACATTTATATTTCTTGTATAAAGATAATGGTAATTGAGCCGCATTCCAAGATATAGTAATTTTGGTCCAAGTGAGTGATTTATTTAAAGGGTTCCGTGTGGGCCGGCTTTGAAAATACAAGTGATTCTATTGGTGGCTGGACTGCATATCAAAATATAATCAAGGGACAGCACAATATATTCATTTAAAGGGGTACGCTGGTGGAAAACTTTTTCTTTTTTTAAATGAACTGGTGCCAGAAGGTTAAACAGATTTGTAAATTACTTCTATTAAAAAATCTTTATCCTTCCAGTACTTATTAGCAGCTGTATGCTACAGAGGAAATTCTTTGCTTTTTTAATTTCTTTTTTTGTCTTGTTCACAGTGCTCTCTGCTGACACCTCTGTCCGTGTCAGGAACTGTCCAGAGTAGCATAGGTTTGCTATGGGGATTTTCTCCTGCGCTGGACAGTTCGTGATACGGGCATCAGGTGCCAGCAGAGAGCACTGTGGACAGTCAGAAAAAAAAGAATTTCCTCTGTAGCTTTCAGCTGCTAAAAAGTACTGGAAGAGTAAAGATTTTTAAATAGAAGTAATTTACAAATCTGTTTAACTTTCTGGCATCAGTTGATTTAAAACAAAAATTGTTATCCACCAGAGTACCCCTTTAAATATAGGATTCCTCCGTCCGGATGACTGTATGTAATTTATTTTAAAAAAACTGAAAAAGACGGCAAATATTAGGTTCTTCAGCCTCGATCTAATGATCAGTGGTGGTCTTAACACTCAGACCATGACTGATTAAAACTTTCGAAATGTCTTTTTTTTTTTTTTTTAAAGAGACAGTAACGCTTTATATGATAACCACTGATCTCACACTTGTGACATTGCTGGTATCTCCACACTGGTAACTCATCTTTACTCGCCTGATTTCCACATAATCGCGGCTACAATCGGATGAAGATTGCAGAGTGAAGCTGGTGAAGTTCAGACTGATCTGCATGTTGACTTCGGCGCTGATCGTGTACACACACTCCCTGTTCGTGGGATAGTTACTAGGATAATTTGGAGACGTGAACACCCCCGTGGCTTCAGTGTACATTGCATCACAGGCTGTTTTGGGGGGGGGGGGGAAATAAAAGAAAATGGATGCATACATTTTGTGAATGTACAAATCTTAGTTGTTTTTCTTTTGTTTCTAAGACAATATGATATATACAATATATAGTATAGCAAAAAGAAGATAGCAGCACAATAACCAGCAACACAAAAAGAAGATAGCAGCACAATAACCAGCAACACAAAAAGAAGATAGCAGCACAATAACCAGCAATACAAAAAGAAGATAGCGGCACAATAACCAGATACCGTATTTTTCGCCGTATAAGACGCACTTTTTCTTCCCCAAAACTGGGGGGAAAAAGTTGGTGCATCTTATACGGTGAATACACCCCTATCGCGGCGGTCCCTGCGGCCATCAACAGCCGGTACCTGCGGCTAATACATCGCGGTGATGCCCTGTTTTAACCCTTCAGATGCGGCGATCAAAGCTGACCGCCGCGTCTGAAGGGAAAGTGACACTAACCCGGCTGTTCAGTCGGGCTGTTCGGGACCGACGCGATTTCACCGCGGCGGTCCCGAACAGCCCGACTGAATAGCCGGGTTAGTGCTATTAGGACACCGGGAGGGACCTTACCTACCTCCTCGGTGTCTTCTCCGTTCAGGGATCCCCTGTATGGCCAGCGCTCTCCTTCCTCGTCATCCCGTCGTCGCGTACGTGCGTCGGCGTGCGTAATGACGTGATGGCGGCGACGGAGAGTGAGGATACCCGGCCGGCAGCAGAGACGTTCCGGAGCGACGGGGACACAGCGACAGCGATGGAGCGACATCCAGGGCAGCGGTGACGGGTCCGGAGCGGCGGGGACACGTGAGTATTACCTCCTATGCAGTGGTCTTCAATCTGCGGACCTCCAGATGTTGCAAAACTACAACTCCCAGCATGCCCGGACAGCCAACGGCTGTCCGGGCATGCTGGGAGTTGTAGTTTTGCAACATCTGGAGGTCCGCAGGTTGAAGACCACTATTGGGTTCAAAATCTTTATTTTTTTAGATTTTGCACCTATAAATTGGGTGCGTCTTATACGCCGGTGCGTCCTATAGGGCAAAAAATACGGTACATGATGCAAATACAGCAACACAAAAAAAAGGTCGCAGCAGCACTATAGATGAAAGATTGAGGCTCTTAGCGCATAAGTACTTCTTTACTAATCTATATGCTATATTGTAATTGGGAATTTGAAGCTGGTGCTTTGCAAACAGACTAGATATATATACTGTATATTGTCCAAGCTTCCCAGTAGGCTTCAGCGTGTCACATTTTATTTCAGAATTATCCAGTCTGCTTGTTGTAGTGAACAGTCGCACCCAGGCCCTGGTGCCTATGAAAGCCCAAAGCTCTGCCTTTTTGTTTTATTAATCACCTGTCCTCAGGATAGGTCATCAATATGTGATCGGGGGGGATACTCCTGGCACAATGACATTTACCTGTTTGCCAAAGTTGTAAAACCAAAACCCAGCAGGAAGCAGACAGCGCCATACATTCTGTAGTGACTCTGTCTGGTTACTACAACTCAGGCCACATTCACTTAAAGCTTACATAAGGAGTAGCACTATTTCTGACCATTATATAATTATACCATTGTATATGGTATTATTCAGCAGCTTTCTGCTCTGCAGGCTTCATTTATAATTTGAAGTTCTCCCAGAGCTGGTGGGCGGATCTCCCCCCTTTCCCCATCCCATAGACTTACATTGCTACTCCAGAACTGCACTCACTATTCTGCTGGTGGAGTCACTATGCACATATATTATATTACTCCAGAGCTGCACTCACTATTCTGCTGGTGGAGTCAATGTGTACATACATTACATTACTTATCCTGTACTGGTCCTGAGTTATTTCCTGTATTATACTCCAGAGCTGTACTTACTATTCTGCTGGTGAGTTCACTGTGTACATACATTACATTACTTATCCTGTACTGATCCTGAGTTATATCCTGTATTATACTCCAGAGCTGTACTCACTATTCTGCTGGAGAGGTCACTGTGTACATATATTACATTACTTATCCTGTACTGATCCTGAGTTATGTCCTGTATTATAGTCCAGAGCTGTACTCACTATTCTGCTGGTGAGATCACTGTGTACATACATTACATTACTTATTCTGTACTGATCCTGAGTTATATCCTGTATTATACTCCAGAGCTGTACTCAGTATTCTGCTGGTGGGGTCACTGTGTGCATACATTACATTCCTAATCATGTACTGATCCTGAGTTATATCTTGTATTATACTCCAGAGCTGCACTCACTATTCTGCTGGTGAGATCACTGTGTACATACATTACATTACTTATCCTGTACTGATCCTGAGTTATATCCTGTATTATACTCCAGAGCTGTACTCACTGTTCTGCTGGTCACTTGTCATTGTCACGTACCGGGATGTAGGCTGTCACGAGGCTTGGAAGTGGATCCTCCACCTGTGTGGTTGATGACTCGGATCGTATCGGGGAGCGGAGTCTAAGGTGCCGCTGGTCTTCACCAGAGCCTGCCGCAAGGCAGGATGGATTTGCTGCGACAGGCGACACCCAAGTCGCTACCCCCGACACGGCTTGACCACACAGGTAACTGGGCAAGGCGAGGTACCGGAGGATGAGGCAGAGGCGTAGTCAACGTAGCAGAAGGTCTAGGCAGGCGAAAAGGTTCGGAGTCAAAAAATGTAGCAGGAAGGACAGGTGCATTCACTAATTATGGGCGCACTAGCCCTTTAAATTTCAAAGCTCCGGCGCACGCGCCCTAAGGGGCGGGGACGCGTGCCGGGGCTGAGAGGAAGCAGCTGCAGGAGTCGAGTGAGGTAAGAGACGGGCCGGGATTTGTATGCAGGCGCGTCCCGCGATGCGAATCCCGGCCCCGCCGGTGGTCGTGGACACGGGATGCTGAGCTCACGACCAGTGTCAGTGGCCGGAGCGCAGCATGTAACAGTACCACTCCCCATTCATTTACGGCTCAAGAATCTTTTGAGAAGATCCTGATTCAGGATGTTATCTTGTGGCTCTCAAGACCTCTCTTCTGGACCGAATCCCTCCCAATCTACAAGAAAGAAACATTTACCTCTGATGAGTTTGGAGTCCAGAATTTCCTTGACAGAGTATACATCAGAGGTACCAGAGATGGGAGTGGGACAGAAGTCCTTTTTAGTGAAGCGGTTATAGATGGTTATAGTGGTAATAGACAAGTTTTAGGAGGGAAACGTGGAAAGAATGTGGGATCCGGAGGGAGGAAGGCAGATGTAGCGAATAAGCCACTGCATTAAGATGTCCTTGACCTTGAAAGGCCCCAAATAGCGTGGTCCCAGTTTGTAGCAAGGTACTCTGAAGCAGATATATTTAGATGACAGCCATACCTGGTCCCCGGGTGAAAATTCAGGAGGAGGACGCCTTTTCTTGTCCGCTTGAGATTTCAAACGGGTTGTGGCATGAAGAAGGGAGAGACGAGACTTCTTCCAAATGGCGGTGAAGTTCTGTACTAGTTCATCAGCTATAGGGACACCGGAGGGAGAAGGCAAGGGTAGAAGAGGACGAGGATGAAGTCCATAGACTACATAGAAGGGTGAAGTTCCTGTGGATTCGGTATCCCTATGGTTGTACGAAAACTCAGCTCAAGGTAGACGATCAGACCAGTCGTCATGGTGGTCGGAGACAAAGTGGCGAAGATAATCCCCCAGGATCTGATTCACCCTCTCAACTTGACCATTAGACTGGGGGTGATAGGCAGAGGAGAAATCTAACTTAACTTGAAGTTGTGAGCAGAGTGCCCTCCAGAACTTGGAGACAAACAGAGACTATAAGATATGAAAGATATGGGAAAGGAACAGTTTGGCTAGTTGAGGTGCGGATGGTAACCCAGGCAAAGGCACAAAATGAGCCATCTTAGAAAATCGGTCCACAACAACCCAGATGACTATATTGCTGCTAGAGGAAGGAAGGTCCGTAATAAAGTCCATTGAAATGTTAGACCAGGGCAGATCAGAAACAGGCAAAGGATGTAGTAGACCGTCAGGCTTGGCGCGTGGTGTCTTGTCCCGGGCACAAACAGAGCAAGAACGAACAAAGTCCATGACATCCCGTTTCATAGTGGGCCACCAATACTGTCGAGAAATTAGTTGCAAGGATTTAAAGATACCAGCATGACCTGCCAACAGAGAAGAATGACCCCATTTCAAGATCCAGAGTCTCAAACGAGGAGAAACATAAGTCTTTCCAGGGGGCAGACGCTGAAGACTTGCTGGAGCTGCGGAAATAAGACGATCCGGAGGGACAATATGTTGCAGATGAGGTTCCAGGTCTCGTACCTCAGAAGATCTAGATAGAGCATCAGCCCGAAGATTCTTCTCTGCTGGACGAAAATGAATAAAAAAGTTAAATCTGGAGAAGAACAGGGACCAGCGAACCTGTCGAGGGTTGAGACGATGGGCTGACTGAAGATGAAGCAAGTTCTTGTGATCCGTATAGATGTCTATTGGATGCACAGAGCCCTCTAAAAGATGACGCCATTCTTCAAAGGCTAACTTAATAGCCAGGAGCTCACGATCCCCTATGGTATAATTTCTCTCTGCTGGAGAGAATGTCTTCGAGAAGAATCCGCAAGTCACAGTCTTACCCTTGAATGAACTTTGTGTCAAGACTGCTCCTGCACCGACAGAAGACGCATCCACCTCTAAAGTAAATGGCTTGTCTGGATCAGGTCTAGACAACACTGGAGCAGATGCAAAGGCAGACTTTAATTTTTAATGGCTTCTTCGGCCTCTGGAGTCCAGACTTTAGGATTGGCAGCTTTTTTGGTAAGAGAAAGGATAGGGGCAACCAAGGTGGAGTATTGGCAAAGCCAAGGAAGCGGTGAATCGCTTTCAGTCCAGTTGGTTGAGGCCACTCCAGTACAGCGGATAACTTGTTAGGATCCATTTGCAGTCCTAGACTGGTAACAATGTATCCCAGAAACGGAAGGCTGGTCTTTTCAAAGGTACACTTTTCTAGTTTTGCGTAGAGTTGGTTGTCTCGAAGATGCTGCAAAACTTGACGGAGATGGAGATGATGAGTGTGGAGATTGGGTGAATAGATGAGGATATCATCCAAATAGACTATGACACAGGAGTAAAGAAGGTTCAGTAAAATGTCATTGACAAACTCTTGGAAGACAGCTGGAGCATTACATAGTCCGAATGGCATAGCTGTCACGCCCCCTCCATAGGCTTGCATTGAGGGGGCAGATCCGTGACGTAACACGGAGGCGGAGCCGTGACGTCACTATGCTCTGTCCCTGTGATCGCTAGTAATCAGAACCGGAGCGAGCACGCTCCAGGGGCTGATGCTAACGGGGTGCGGCGTGGAAGATCACGGGGGTCCACAGCGGCGGGACCCCCGCGGTCAGGCATCTTATCCCCTAGCCTTTGGATAGGGGATAAGATGTCTTAGCGCCGGAGTACCCCTTTAAGGACTGAGGAGGTGCAAACTTATACAGAACAAAAAACTGTGAAACAAAACTAAACATTGCCTTATGTCCCATAATGTCATAAGCCACTGGGATGGGTCAACACGTAAGAGAATAATACAATACTTATATTCCAGGCATTGGTTACCACACCCAATGCACTGTGCATTGTGTGTGGTAACCAATGCCTGGAATATAAGTAAACAGGGAGTACATATATAGATAAACCAGAACATACACTGATATGAACTACGTAAGACATAAAGATGAGAACGACAATTCATGGGTGTGTATGACAAGCTGGTTATACGTTGAGCATCCTTTTTACAATTTGCGCAATTTATTATATTGCTTGCACAAAAGACAACAAAAAACCTTGTAAAAAAAATAACCTGTGCAAATGAAAAGGAAAATTGTGAAAATATTCTGGTTGAGATTGTTTTTTCTTTTACATACAGCACTATAATCATTTTTCCTTTTTTATTTTCATCTGTATTACATTGGGGTTTTAGTCCTAATCCGGCAAATGTTTCTTCAGTCTTGAATCTTAAAGGAGTACTCTGCCCCTAGACATCTTTTCCCCTATCCAAAGGATAGGGGATAAGATGTCTGATAGCGGGGGTCCCGCTGCTGGGGACCAACGCGATCTCGGCTGTGGCAACCCATCGTTCATTTAGAGCGTCGGGTGCAGCCATGACGTCACGCCACACTACGCTTGTGATATCACGACCACACCCCCTCAATGCAAGTCTATGGGAGGGGGCGTGACTGCCGTCACGCCCCCTCCCATAGACTTGCATTGAGGGGGCATAGGAATTACGTCACGAGTGGGGTGTGACCGTGACGTCACAAGCCTCCGCCCCGCTGTGCTATTCGCTCTGTGCACCGGATGTCAGGAGGGCCGTAGCTGAGATCGCGGGGGTCCCCCCTAATCTGACATCTTATCCCCTATCCTTTGGATAGGAGATAAGATGTCTAGGGGCGGAGTACCCCTTTAATGCCTTTTCTGGCAAGTAACCAAGCATGTGTGGGAAACCGGGCAGCCGTCGGTCCGCCTCCTCTTTATTCCATCACCCCCTGGGAGTCCCAAATAACTATCCTTCGAGTCACATCTGCTGGATACAGATAAGCAACTATAATGTCTCATTCTAACAGAACATGATCAAAAATAGGTATTGTCTGCTGGGTCCTGTAGTCCACCTCTCATAGAGCAGGCGCGGAAACCAAACTACAAACACATAGAAATGTGTATTCGCTCTGATTTTCCTACTGCAGAACTTTTTCCAAAGTTTTAGTTTAATGTGAAACACATAACTTTTTATTTGAGACTGGGCAGGATTACAGTACTGTAATAGTATCCATATTGCCTGCATAACTACATGACCGCAGGGAAGGGGAAGGCTCATTCCTGGAAGCCGGTGGCCGAAGCTGGCACCCGCTCAGAGCACAGGCCCCAAACACAGAGCAGACTAATCCAGCACAAAGGCCCTTTAGAGGGATTGTAATGTAGAAGCCAAATGAAAAGAACCGCATCAGCATTAACAATATCACTGGCATTTCATAGACATGTTTACCGTGACTCCCAATGCTGCCGATTGCTTTCTATCAAGCCGTTTGCTTTTGTTTGTTCCGAGCTTTGTATGACCGTCCGGGCAGAACGGTTGTACAAAGCTTGGAACAAGAACAAAAAAATAAGAGGGGTGCAAATTCAACTAGCGAAATGCCAAGGTGCCCACTCATCTACCCTCATCTGAACGGCCTTCTTGGGTATTTTGCAATAACAGAGAGATTGTGATATTGTTCAGATTACAATATAATGGTACCAGGGCCATGGTGGGGTTTTCATGGAAAAAATGGATGGAGGTCTCCTTATTAGCACTTACCTATACAGTGATCCCTCAACATATGATGGTAATTCGTTCCAAATGAACCATCGTTACTTGAATCCATTGTATGTTGAGGGATCTGTGCAATAATAATATAGAAATTTATACTCACGTGTCCCTGCCGCTCTGGACCATCACCACTGCCCTGGATCGTCGCTCTCCATCGCCTCCATCACGTCCCCGGGGTGTCCCCGCCGCTCCGGACCGTTACCGCTGCCCTGGATCGTCGCTCTCCATCGTCTCCATCACGTCCCCGGGGTGTCCCCGCCGCTCCGGACCGTTACCGCTGCCCTGGATCGTCGCTCTCCATCGCCTTCATCATGTCCCCGGGGTGTCCCCGCCGCTCCGGACCGTCACTGCTGCCCTGGATCGTCGCTCTCCATCGCCTCCATCACGTCCCCGGGGTGTCCCCGCCGCTCCGGACCGTTACAGCTGCCCTGGATCGTTGCTCTCCATCGCCGTCATCATGTCGCTATGCACGCCGCTCCTATTGGATGATGGGACAGCATGCGCGCCGACGTGATGATGATGGTGAAGGAGAGCGACGGCCATGCAGCGGAGCCTGAGGAAGACGGTCCGAAATGGGGTGTGTCAAAGGGCGGGCCAATGGACGGAGTCAAGGGGCGGCAAAATTAGCTTTTGCCTAGCGTGGCAAAAATCCTTAAACCGACCCTGGGGTTAGTGACCAATGGGCCATTGAAAGCAAAGGCACATAAACACCAGACCTTTCTGTCCTGAGGGGCAAAATCAGACTCTATAATAGGAGACCCATTTCAATATTTGCTGTTGGCCCCCCTTTCTTCTATGTTCATCATTGTACCGAATATACACATTAGATAACTATTGGCAGATTCCACTCATGTCAACTAGACCTGACGATAATCTAGTGTGAAAAAAGGCCCTTTCATTACCCTCCAAAGACCGAGGGGGGCACATTTTTGGGAAAATTAAGTGGAGGCAGTGGTGGTCTTTGGGCAGTCAGTCCTTTTGACCTTCCTATAACCCAGCCTTGCCTAGATGCAGTAATTCTATACAATATACTGTAGTGGGCAATCCTGTCAGCCTCCGTATAAAATCAGATACAATAAGGTAACTGCCTAATAATTCACATGGTTCCTACCTGTTTCTCTTCTTGCCCCTTTTCCTTAGTGTATTCTGCAGGGTTCATGGGTGACCACGATTTACGCATTCTACATCTACATTGGGGGAATGCGAGGAGACTAATTCTTGCATCATGTTGCTCTATTGCACTTATGGGCATGTAGATATATAATTAGGGTTGCCACCTTTCTTGCAAAAAAAAATACCGGCCATGATAATTTGCATAATTACAGTAATTATATGCGTAACATCACGGGATACACACATGCAGGGGAAATTTTGTCTCATTCTGACCCCTATAACTTTATTTTTTTTCTGCTTATATGGGCCTGTATGAGGGCTCATTTTTTGCGCCCCGATCTGTAGTTTTTAACAGTAGCATTTATGTTTTTATGTCACTTTTTGATCACTTTTTTTTTATTAAATTCCGAAGTTACAGTTCGTAACTAACTACAACTCCCAGAATGCCCTGATACAGCCTGTGGCTCAGCAGCTGTCCCAAGCGAAAACTACAAATCCCAGCATGTTGGACTATATAGTAGTATATAGTATAGGTCAGTGTTTCCCAACCAGGGGTGCCTCCAGCTGTTGCAAAACTACAACTCCCAGCATGCAAACACCTACATAAGAGACTATACCTCTAAGAGGTAAGTAATGTGCAAAATAGAAGCACCACCAAAAATACAGAAAAAATTATGCACAAATGAATAACTAAACAATAAATGGAAGAAAGTTAACAAAATCTTTATTGAAGTATATCATTAATTAAAAGACGATAGCACAAATACATAATAAAAACAAGGCACCAGAAGATACTACAGATGGGTAGGTGAGGACTGGAACTAAGTATAGAGAGGTAATGAGTATAGATATAAATACGAGGTCAAAGGGCAGTCAAAGTATAAGTCAGAGGTGGAGACGCACCAAATGGCTGCTGAACGCAAGCACAAGGGCAGGGAGAGAATAAACAAAAAGGATCAAACCCAAGGACCAGAGGGAACAAGTATGCCAGACCTTACCTACCAACCCCAACGATCGTTTCACCACTAAATGGCTTCCTCAGGGGGTGTGGCTATCCTACCTTCTCACTGGCCTTATATGCCGCATCACAGCCAATAACATCTCATCACATCAAGATTGACATACATTTCCCCAATCAATACATCTTAAAAAGTATGCCCGCCCATAGGATCAGGCTATATCCAATGATGTTTCGGGTTTACCTGGAGCTAGTATCCGCCAGAGCTTACATATCCGGGACGCCGTTGGCGTACTTCCGGTAAAGAGACGAGTCACATGATCAATGTGATCACGTGACCGGGCTTGAAGAGCGCGTGCGCAAGCGCACTGAGTTCCATCGCAATCGGATACGGTCATGTGGTGCATCGACCACATGACCGGGCTCCCAAGCAGAAGAGCGCAGGCGCAGTCCGAATAAACCGGCGCAAGCGAAAAATAGAGAAGAAAGCGCGCAGGCGCAAAGAGAAAAAATAAAGGCAAGTGATAAGTGTACCATGTGAGCAAAGTGTACCAACGGCTGTCCGGGCATGCTGGGAGTTGTAGTTTTAATTTAGCCAAACAACAAGACGGCAAAACAATAAGCGCCGTATGTAGGTCCCGGGGGTACCGATATATAGCCAAAAACAAAGAGACCCACAATACTAATATTATTTCAAAAAGTATAACAATCTTTATTAGACAATAAAAAACAAACAATTTAAAAATAATTAAAAGGCAGAGGATGACCTTAAGCAGGAGACAACAAGTGCCAGTGGACCTGGTATGGGCGATGTAGGTATTCAGTCAAGAGCATACATAATGTAAGACTGGCACGGCTGCACACTTATAATATCGTAACAATAGATATAATATCTAACATACATTGGTGTAACATAGGGAGCAGCAATGCAATATAACAAACATGAATAGGGACCCAAGATGGGTGATACCTAAAGAGACTACCTGTCATATACCCAAAGGCCAGGAACACCAAGCACCAACACCCCAACGCACGTTTCGCATATGGGCTTCGTCACGCCCCCTGACGAAGCCCATACGCGAAACGTGCGTTGGGGTGTTGGTGCTTGGTGTTCCTGGCCTTTGGGTATATGACAGGTTGTCTCTTTAGGTATCACCCATCTTGGGTTCCTATTCATGTTTGTTATATTGCATTGCTGCTCCCTATGTTACACCAATGTATGTTAGATATTATATCTATTGTTACGATATTATAAGTGTGCAGCCGTGCCAGTCTTACATTATGTATGCTCTTGACTGAATACCTACATCGCCCATACCAGGTCCACTGGCACTTGTTGTCTCCTGCGTAAGGTCATCCTCTGCCTTTTAATTATTTTTAAATTGTTTGTTTTTTATTGTCTAATAAAGATTGTTATACTTTTTGAAATAATATTAGTATTGTGAGTTGTAGTTTTGCAACAGCTGCAGGTGCTCTGGTTGGGAAACACTTGTATAGGTTATGGTGCAACATTCCGGGAGTTGGAGGATTGGTTGGATAAATACCGCCCATTGCATTGACTGTATTTTTAATTTAAATGGTGGCCAGGTGACAACCCTATATAGAATATACATTGTCAGTAGAGATGAGCGAACTTACAGTAAATTCGATTCGTCACGAACTTCTCGGCGCGGCAGTTGATGTCTTATCCTGCGTAAATTAGTTCAGCCTTCAGGTGCTCCGGTGGGCTGGAAAAGGTGGATACATTCCTAGGAAAGAGTCTCCTAGGACTGCATCAACTTTTCCAGCTCACCGGAGCACCGGAAAGCTGAACTAATTTATGCAGGATAAGTCATCAACTGCCGAGATGAGAAGTTCGTGACGAATCGAATTTACTGTAAGTTCGCTCATCTCTAATTGTCAGCATCCATATCTGGGCTCCAGGTATTCCCTTTACTATCAAAACCGGTTATAATTTATTCATTTTATTGTTGCTCATATATTGTGTGTATGTGTATTGTACACATTTATATTTACATATTGTACATACATATATATATATATATATATATACACAGTGACCCCCCGACCTACGATGGCCCTGACATACGATCATTTCAACATACGATGGACTCTCAGAGGCAGCATCAACATACAATGCTTTTGTATGTCGGGGCCATCGCATAAACGGCTATCCGGCAGCGCAGACTGCTTCAGCTGCCACCGGATAGCCGTTTACGGTGCCCCGTGTGGTCCGCTGACGATCACTTACCTGTCCTCGGGGCTCCGGCGCGTCCTCTTCGGGATCCCCTGCATCGTCGGCGCTCTCCATCGTCGTCATCACGTCGCTGCGCACGCCGTCCCGTCATCCAATAGGAGCAGCGTGCGTAGCGACGTGATGGCGGCGACGGAGAGCGCGGATGTCGGGGAAGCAGAGGCCTTTCCGGAGAGTCGGGGACACCTCGGGGACACGGCGACAGCGATGGAAGGCGACATCCAGGGCAGCGGTGATGGTCCGGAGCGGCGGGGACAGGTGAATACAACTTTCTCTAACAGTGGTCTACAACCTGCGGACCTCCAGATGTTGCAAAACTACAACACCCAGCATGCCCGGACAGCCAACGGCTGTCCGGGCATGCTGGGAGTTGTAGTTTTGCAACATCTGGATGTCCGCAGGTTGTAGACCACTGTATATACTTTACATTGCACGGATCCCTCAACATACGATGGTTTCAACAAACGATGGTCCGTTTGGAACGGATTACCATCGTATGTTGAGGGACCACTGTATATATATATATATATATATATATACATATACAGTATATATTCTTTTTCAAATGAATGAATAATTATGTAAGGAAACATAAACACCCTGGGTATTTAGGGTGCTTAGGAATGATATGTTACTGTAAAATCTGTTGCCTGAAGAACCTACCAGTGGATGCATTGATGGACACGTAGCTGGCCGAGAATCCTTCCGCACCGCTGATGGAATCGGTAACAAGCAATAAAACCATTGTGCTGCCACTGCTGGTTATGGTTGGAGGGATGGATCTTCCACAGTATCTGGATAATATAGACAAATGGATCACTTTAGCTATTACTTTTATATCACATTTGCTATCACATTTGCTACACGTAGTTATGACTTAAAGGGGTATTCCAGGAAAAAAACTTTTATATATATATATATATATATATATATATATATATATCAACTGGCTCCAGAAAGTTAAACAGATTTGTAAATTACTTCTATAAAAAAAAAAAATCTTAATCCTTCCAATAATTATCAGCTGCTGAAGTTGAGTTGTTCTTTTCTGTCTGACAACAGTGCTCTCTGCTGACATCTCTGCTTGTCTCAGGAACTGCACAGAGTAGAAGAGGTTTGCTATGGGGATTTGCTTCTACTCTGGACAGTTCCCGAGACAGGTGTCATCAGAGAGGACTTAGACAGAAAAGAACAACTCAACTTCAGCAGCTCATAAGTACTGAAAGGATTAAGATTTTTTTAAGAGAAGTAATTTACAAATCTGTTTAACTTTCCGGAGCCAGTTGATGTATATATATATAAATAAAAGTTTTTTTCCTGGATAACCTCTTTAATTTTGACTACTTGGACCATAGTTTTGATAAGATTTAGACTAACAGAGAAAGACGAGGACCTTTTCAGAGATTCGGAAGGGCTGGGAAGTGGGTCCAGAAGTGGCCTTCTTTCGGCTTATCAAGAAAGCCATTGATGGAAGTGAGGCAAAGGACTGGATAGGCTCTAAAGGGACACTAGCATAAATACTCTGTTGATACTCTTTATTGAGCACTGTCAGATTCAAAAACTTTATATATGTTGTACATCTTGGGAAAACATAAATCTTTCTAATATACTTCATAAAAAATTTTTATCTCCTTTTTATAGAAATCATGGCTTATAAAAGACCACTAGGGGTCCCCATATCATCCAGAACATAATCCTGTCTGGCTGCAGTATTATCTTTGTCCCAACTGAAGCACAGGCTAGGACAAAGTCCAGGAAGTGAGGGCGGGACTAGCTCTCCTCTATGCCCGCTCCTGTCCTATCAGACTGCAGCATGAAAACAGAAAGGAGGAGGGGGTTACAGAACAGTCTGCAGTGATTGGATGAAGAGACCAAGCACAGCACAGCAGACTCAGGGAGGAAGTGTATGCATGAGGGCGGGCTCAGTGCTTGCCTTGGAGACGCCCCTTTCTGAGCAGTGGATGTCAAAATGAGTGAACTGCAGAACAGAGAGGGTTGTGAGCCAAATAAAGAAGCTAGACACATAAGAAAGAGATCTAAAGCATCTGTATGACCTAGTGAGTAACATATAGGAGTATTATTTTTTCCTGTGATATGACAGGTATGCATTAAGCTGGATAGGCTCTAAAGGGACACTAGTGTAAAGTCACATTCTCTTAAGCTGAACATACATACTCTTAATAGCCCATTTAGGTGAAAAATATCTCTCCAGACCTTACTATACTCATGCACGTTTAGCCCAGCCAAGCATGCCAGTGTTTTCATTGGAGAAAAAGAGGGTAAGCTGCTGCCAGACAACTCTGGAGCTGCTTATCTCCCATGAGAACAAAAGGATTGGGCATGTTAAAATCCAACTGCCTGATCCTTGTTTCCTCTGAGTCAGGAGGCCACCGTACACGTTGTCTGGGGCCAATAAGGCCTGGGCCCCTTTTCTCCCACAGCCCTATAGTCTACCTCTATGGTACACACACCCTACAATGGTATAGGCAATTACCTTGCAGTCCTGCTTCCTGTGGTATCTGTCGCATTATCATATATATCCAGATAGTCATATTGACATGTATGGGACTGCTCAAGATTGAACGTGGAAAAGGTTAAGCGTATTAGATTTCCGGGCTGGATGGAGATAACCCACGTGCAATGAACACCATGTGGGTATACGTTGGGGTAACCTGGGCTCGTAATGGTGCCCTCCGGGGTGGTCATTGTCGCACCGCAACCTGCCAAAGAAGACAAGAATGTTATCCTCAGAATGTTCAGAGTTTTAGGCTGTGTTCACACGTTGCGGTTTCATTGCAGTACTGTTGCGGTTCTGCAGCACTTTTACTGTAAATATGCAATACTGCAATGCAACATCAACATGTGAACAGTCACAGACGTATGGTATAAACAATAGTAGTAATAGACCTTCTTCATTGACAGTACAAGTCTCATGTGATCTCAGTCCGGATGGCCCCTGTCCTATCAGAGCATTGTTTCCCAATCAGAGTGCCTCCAGCTGTTTCAAAACTACAATGAAACTAAGCTGCAATACCACATGCAACCTGATGACAGGGGTGGCGCTGTTTTAGTGTAGCATAAGGATAGCTAGGAATTTTTGTAATGCATTGACCAGTCATCATACATCTGCCCTGGAGGTTTTCTCTTTCTTCTTCTGTGGTCTGATATTGTATTTGCTCCCATATTGTGCACATAAACACCAGGCTTAAAATATACAACAAATTACTTCTTTAAATGACAAATGTCTTGTTTGGGACTTTCTATTTTGTGAAGCTGAATAACTAAATGTTTACAATGGTTTTTACAGTCTGGTTCCTATTTCAAGCTGTGTCACTTTAATTATACAATGATGGAGCTGGAAGAATAGAAGAGATGTCCTACCCGGCCCTATAACACTCACTGAAGGTACGGAGGAGAGCAGACATCGGGCAGAACCTGTATCACTTAACCCCTTAAGGACGCAGACCTTTTTCACCTTAAGGACTGAGCCCTTTTTCGCAATTCTGACCACCGTCACTTTACGAATTATCAACCCGAATATTCTGATTCTGAGAATGTTTTTTCATGACATATTCTACTTTATTTTGGTGGTAAATTTTCGGCGTTACTTGCATCCTTTTTGGTGAAAAATCCCCAAATTTCATGAAAATTTTGGAAATTTTGCATTTTTCTAACTTTGAAGCTCTCTACTTGTAAGGAAAATGGATATTCACAATACATTTTATTTTTATTCACAAATACAATATGTCCACTTTATGTTGGCATCATAAAATGGACATATTTTTGCTTTTTGAAAAAATTAGAGGGCTTCAAAGTAGAGCAGCAATTTTCCAAAATTTCATGAAAATTGCTAAATCTGAAGGGACAGATGTTACAGAACTACAACTCCCAGCATGCCTGGGCAGTCGAGGCATGCTGAGAGTTGTAGTTTGGCAACATCTGGAGGGCTACCATTTGGGCACCACTGCAACAGTGGTCTCCAAACTGTGACCCTCCAGATGTTGCAAAACTACAACTCCCAGCCTTTGGCTGTCTGGGCATGCTGGGAGTTGCAGTTTGGCCTTCCTAGTGGTTGCCACAGTAAAGATCGTTTTACTTTCACTTCCAATTCCCCCCCCCCCCCCCCCCCGACGATTCCCTACCTGATCCAGTATCCAGCAGGCTACAGCGAAGATCCCGGGTCCCCAGGCATCATTACATTACTTATCCTGTACTGATCCTGAGTTATATGTACTCACTATTCTGCTGGTGGGGTCACTGTGTACATACATTACATTACTTATCCTGTACTGATCCTGAGTTATATCCTGTATTATACTCCAGAGCTGTACTCACTATTCTGCTGGTGGGGTCACTGTGTATATACATTACATTACTTATCCTGTACTGATCCTGAGTTATATCCTGTATTATACTCCAGAGCTGTACTCACTATTCTGCTGGTGAGGTCACTGTGTACATACATTACATTACTTATCCTGTACTGATCCTGAGTTGTGGTCTGTATTATAGTTCAGGGTTTGCATTCACAACTTTGCAGCCTTCAGAGCTGTGATTTCCCAGCATTCCCTGCTTACTCTGATGATTTACATACTGGTAAGTATATCTAGGACCCCCCCCCAATAATCTGACAACTGACTGCCTCCTCCCCCGATGTCTGTAAATAGAGATATATCTGCATGCAATAGTAACCAGCAGAATTATAGTAATAATGAGTATAATCCCTACTGTCGTTATGAAGCGCATTCATGTAGTTTCCTAGTTATGAAACACTTCATTTCATTTTCCTACGGTTTGTATTTCTATAAAATAGTGTCCAGGGTCATCTTTTCCTTCAATAAAAGTTAAAGGGGTACTCCGCTGCTCAGCGTTTGGAACAAACAAGCTCCTGGCTCCAGCATTCGGAACAGTTTATCCCAAGCGCTGAGCAGCGGAGTACCCCTTTAAGTCTTAAAAATCCATATGATATGACATGCCAATGTATAGATATATCTAAACATTACCTTCTATTACAGATTGATACGAAGCCGAGAAGCCGTGATTGGTGCTGGAGGCATCAGTGAGGAAATGGACATACAGGCTCCTCTGAGATGAATATGTAACATGGGGCACCTCTGATCCACAGTATTTCCCAATAAGAGTCGACTCCGGAGAAGGACCATCTCTGACCTGTCAATAAAATAGACTCTATGGGGGAGATTTATCAAAACCTGTGCAGAGGAAGAGTGGTGCAGTTGCCCATAGCAACCAATCAGATTGCTTCTTTCATTTTCCACAGGCCTCTAAAGAGGCCTGTGGAAAATGAAAGAAGCAATCTGATTGGTTGCTATGGGCAACTGCACCACTCTTCCTCTGCACAGGTTTTGATAAATCTCCCCCTATATATCTACTTAATGATATCAAACCATGTTCACCTATAGTGCAGGTTGTGGACTAATAATGGTTGGCTGGGACCCCTACATTATAGAGTAGAGAATGGCATCTCCATCTACAGAGGACCCAAAAATCCTACGCATTACATGGACAGTCTATTGATTTCAGTGGGATCTGTGCAATGCTCTAATTGTCCTGCGGGGGCACTGTAGGGAAATTGAACCATAGAATATAGCTGGAAATTCCGGTAGCTGGACACCATGTAAAAAGTTTACTGACAGGAAGAAACTCCTAGGCCAGTGTTTCCCACCCGTGGTCCTCAAGACCCCTAAGGCTAGATCCAGACTACGGAATTTCTGCCTGCGATTCCGCTTTGAAATTGCAGGCAGAAATTCTGCTCGCTAAAATGTGCAAGCTAGTAAATGGGTTTTCCGTTCACCAATCCACACTTCGGAATTTTTTAAGTGGAATTTGTGAAAGTAAAATCCGCTTTAAAATATCTGCCTGAAGAATGGTGCTCTTTCTCCAGGCGGATTTCCTCGCGGAACACATTGCAGTCTATTGGGGACTGCAATGTCCGCGTGGTCCTAGTGCCGACTGATTCAGTAGGCACTGACTGCACTCGGAATCTGTAGACAGAAATTTTCCGCCTGGAGGTTCTGCAGTCTGAACCTAGCCTTAGGGGTTTCATTTGAGGCGGAATTCCACAAGCGGGAATTCTGCCGTGTGAATAGATCCTTAGGGAGTGAATAGACCCTTTGAGGACCTCAGTCGGGAAACACTGATATAGATTTAAGAAAAAAGGTTTTGTTCTAAGAAGAGAATGAAAATTGTTATAGTGTGAATGGGGTGGGAATTTACCGGTACATTACCCCATAGAGATAGGCCATGGATTATAACATGGAACATAACATAAAGGGGAAAAAGGGGGGTTTTGTCCAGGACTGAAAATAAAACGAAAACATGGCTGCCACTTCAAAACCAGCGCCACACCTGTCCACAGGTTGTGTGTGGTATTGCGGCTCAGCTCTGTTCACTTTAAAAGGGTACTCCGCCCCTAGACATCTTATCCCCTATCCAAGGGATAAGATGTGTGATCGCAGGGGTCCCGCCGCTGGGGAACTGCGCGATCTCAACTGCGATACCCCAGACTTCCAGTGCACGGAAGGAACTTCGCTCCGTGCCGGATGACTGGCGATGTGGGCGGAGGCTCGTGATGTCACGGTCATGTGTCCCCTTAAAGCAAGTCTATGGGAGGGGGCGTGACAGCCATCACGCCCCCTCCCATAGACTTGCATTGAGGGGCCTGGCTGTGACGTCACGAGCCTCTGGCACTCTGGAAATGCACACGACGCTCTAAACGAACGCCGGGTGCAGCAGGGAGATTGCGGGGGGCCCCAGCACCTGGACCCCCACTATCGGACATCTTATCCCCCTATGCTTTGGAGAGGGGATAAGACATCCAGGGCGGAGTACCCTTTTAAACAAACTGCAATTCCAGACACAACCTACAGACAGGTGTGGTGCTGTTTTTAGAAGAAAGTGATCTATATCTCACTGACCCAACACCCATATTCAGTAAGAATGATTGGAGAATCTGTTGTATCCTGTGGCTACAGCTGTAAAGAAAGGGAAATTCACTTTCCTTACCTCAACATAATTGTTACCGCATTCAGAGCTGCTCGAGATATTCAAAGAGTCAAACTTGAACATAACCACTTCTCCTTCTGGCTGAGTGATGACCCACGTACAGGACCTCTCCCGATGGTATGGGTTGGGGTAGTTAGGGGTACGGATGACTCCTGCTCCAGACAGTGAACCGCCACAGACTGCGAAAAAACACAATGCATTTTTTTTTTGCACCCCCTGATATACAGCGGACAAATAACCATACACCACTGTGCCTAAATGTACACACCATACATGATGGGGTCCAAACAACAAGTGCCATACAAGTTAAACAGATTTCTAAATTACTTCTATTTAAAAATCTTAATCCTTCCAGTACTTATCAGCTGCTGTATACTACAGAGGAAGTTCTTTTCTATTTAAAGGGGTTATCCAGGAAAAAAAAACTTTTTTATATATATCAACTGGCTCCAGAAAGTTAACCAGATTTGAAAATTACTTCTATTCAAAAATCTTAATCCTTTCAGTACTTATGAGCTTCTGAAGTTGAGTTGTTCTTTTCTGTCTAAGTGCTCTCTGATGACACGTGTCTCGGGAACCGCCCAGTTTAGAAGAGGTTTGCTATGGGGATATTCTTCTAAACTGGGCGGTTCCTGAGACAGGTGTCATCAGCGAGCACTTAGACAGAAAAGAACAACTCAACTTCAGAAGCTCATAAGTACTAAAAGGATTAAGATTTTTTAATAGAAGTAATTTACAAATCTGTTTAACTTTCTGGAGCCAGTTGATATATATATATATATATATATATATATATAAATTTCCTTTAAATTTTCTTTCTGTCTGACCACAGTGCTCTCTGCTGACACCTCTGTCAGGAACTGTCCAGAGCAGGAGAGGTTTACTATGGGGATTTCCTCCTAATTTGGACAGCTCCTAAAATGGACAGAAGTGTCAGCCGAGAGCACTGTGGTCAGACTGGAAAGAAATTCAAATAGAAAAGAACTTCCTGTGTAGTATACAGCAGCTGATAAGTACTGGAAGGATTAAGATTTTTAAATAGAAGTAATTTACAAATCTGTTTAACTTTCTGGTACCAGTGGATTAAAAACAAAATGTTTTCCAGCAGAGTACCCCTTTAAAGCATGACATATAACTCTAAACAAAGACACTGCGAAAAAGTTTGACTATGGCAGATACTAGTATTCTGACTATTTTATGACTATACTACTTTGGGCTGCCATTGTTTCACTGTATTTGCACTGTGCTGTTCTTGATGTCTATTGATATTACATCGTTTTATCGTGTAATTTTATGTTCACTTTTCCTTTCTTGTGACGTGTGTTCCTAAAAGTTTATTTCTTTATATTTGTTGCCCTTTTTTGTTTGGTGTCACTTGGACATGTCAAAAGCTTTGATTGGTTGGAGTTTTAGTGCCCAGACCACCACTGATTACTAGATATAGCCGATTCACTCCCAAAAAAACCAGACCTATTTTCTTTCAAAGACCACTCCCTGTCTGTCTCCACTTTGGATGTGATATTACAACTTGGCTCCATTCACTTCAATGGAACTGAGCTGCAGAACCACACCCAACCTGGAGACAGACAGGGAGCGGTCTTTGAAAGAAATTGTCTCTGTTTTTCGATTCCTGGATAACCCCTTTAATCTAACTTGTTCAGGGAAATATTTATGTGTTGGGGGTTTCAGCACGAGACCCCAACCGATCAAAATTTTACATGATTGTCAACATCAGTGTTTCCAAACCAGTGCGCCTCCAGCTGTTGCAAAACTACAACTACCAGCATGCCCGGACAGCCAACGGCTGTCCGGGCATGCTGATAGTTGTAGTTTTGCAACAGCTGGAGGCACACTTGTTAGAAAAACACTGGCCTGCATTGATGTGACCAGTGGTGTAACTTGAAGATGCACGGCCCACAGCTTTAAAGGGGTTATCCAGGGAAAAAAAATAAAAAAAAATTCTATATATATCAACTGGCTCCAGAAAATTAAACAGATTTGTAAATTACTTCTATTAAAAAAATCTTAATGCTTTCAGTACTTATGAGCTGCTGAAGTTGAGTTGTTCTTTTCTGTCTAAGTGCTCTCTGATGACACCTGTCTCAGGAACTGTCCAGAGTAGAAGCAAATCCCCATAGCAAACCTCTTCTACTCTGTGCAGTTTCCGAGACAAGCAGAGATGTCAGCAGAGAGCACTGTTGCCAGACAGAAAAGAACAACTCAACTTCAGCAGCTGATAATTATTGGAAGGATTAAGATTTTTTAATAGAAGTAATTTACAAATCTGTTTAACTTTCTGGAGCCAGTTAATATAAAAAAATGCCCCCCCCCCCCCTCCCCTGGAATATCCCTTTAATGCTTTATCTATATCAATGGTCTACTTCTATAGGAAACAGAGACCCCACCACCATAGCCCCCTATAGTTATGCCCCATCATGTGACATGAATACAGAATTACACCTAGAATTTTCCCCCTGTATACAGCTGATGTGTTTTCATGCAGTATACAGCTTATTAAATCTGAGCAATCTATACGATCTTACCGACTTGGTAAAAGGCTCGGAACCTAGATCTTGTCGCCGAAGCCTGAGACTTGAATTTTATCCAGAGTTTATTCGAACTTGAAGTGATGGGAGCCGGAATCGTGGTGTTACAGTATCTGCCGATTAAGGGGGCCGTCTCTGTACCTCCATCTTTAACCTAAATACAACCAGGTATCATTAAAAGGGTGTACAGGATAAGAAGAACATGGCTATTTATTTCTAGAAACAGCGCCACACACATTCATGGGTTTGTCTGGTATTGCAGTTCCGGTGCATCAATGTATGGGGGAGGGGGATGGTGCTGTGGACAATTCGACATGTTTAAAGGAGTACTCCGGGATATGAAAACATATCCCCTATCCTTAGGATAGTGGATAAGTTACAGATCGTGGGGGAGTCCAACTGAGAGGGTCCCCCCGTGATCTCCCGTACGGGGCCCCCCACCCTTTTGCCTAAATAGCGCGTTTCAACCACCGCAACACGCCCCCCTCAATATATCTCTATGGCAGAGCTGGGGACTGCTGAATGCTGCGCTACAACTCTCCCATAGAGATGAATTGAGGGGTGTGTTGGCCGCCGCATCATGCGGTGATCGGACATGCCCCGTTGCCGCTGACTGCTACGGCCCCATACGGGAGATCCTTAGGATAGGGATAAGTTTTCATATGCCGGAGTACTCCTTTAAAGAAGACCTGTGGCCAACCCCCCTAAAAATTAGATTGTATTATATTAGAAAGCATAGGGCGCCCTAATCACACACCTTATTACGGTTTATTCATATACCCTTTCATTCCTGAGATATGAGAGTTTATATTTTGACAAATTAGGGAATAGTCAGATGGGCGTGAACTTAATTTTAATAATGGGAGTGACTGGGAGTGGCTATCAGGAGATTATACAGTCAGGGGTTTGTATTAGGCCTACACACACCTCAAATAAAACACTCACACCCTTTGACTATATAATCATGCCCATCCCCTGATAGCCACTCCCATTATTAAAATTAAGTTCTCGCCCACCTGACAGATTTCTTGAATTGTCAGACAAACTATAAACACTAATATCTCGGAAACAGAAGGCCATATCGAGAAACTAAAAAAAATTCTAAATCTAATTTTTTGGTTTACCGCATGTCTTTAACATATGTTTAAAGGGGTATTCAAGGAAAAAAATACTTATTTTTAATTTTTTTTTATATCAACTGGCTCCAGAAAGTTAAACAGATTTGTAAATTACTTCTATTAAAAAAATCTTAATCCTTCCAATAATTATCAGTTGGTGAAGTTGAGTTGTTGTTTTCAGTGCTCTCTGCTGACATCTCTGCTTGTCTCAGGAACTGCACAGAGTAGAAGAGGTTTGCTATGGGGATTTGCTTCTACTTTGGACAGTTCCCGAGACAGGTGTCATCAGAGAGCACTTAGACAGAATAGAAAAACTCAACTTCAGCAGCTCATAAGTACTGAAAGGATTAAGATTTTTTTAATAGAAGTCATTTACAAATCTGTTTAACTTTCTGGCACCAGTTAATAAAAAAAAAAAAAGTTTTCCACCGGAGTACCCCTTTAAGTTACACACCTAGAAGTGAGGCATCAGCTCAGCAAGGCCCATCACCCTTAGCAATTTAAGGTGTGAGTTTGTTTTTATTTATACCTCTTTTTTAGTTACACTTTGGGGCACTAGAGCAAAATAAATACAAAATGCTACCTCTATAACAGTGAGGGAGCATCCAGAGCTGCTCTCCAGGTCCATGTCAGTGAATTTAAGGTGGATTCTTTCATTTAGCGGCTGTGTGACAATATAAATACACTGCTTGTTCCCTGTGTAGGCATCAGGCCACCCTGGAGACACAAGGAAGCCCTCCGTGTCAGAGAAGCTTCCTCCACAAGATGATCCGGCTGTAATCAGAGAAACACGTAAAATTCAATTCAAAGAAAAAAAAATGCAAACATTCTATAAACATTATTGGTCCACTGATAAAAAATAACATAAAATTATTGGAAAAAAAAGAATGAAAAAACTTCAGATTCATGTTACATAAAAAATAAAAAATAAAGTTTAAAGGCTATGCACACATTTGTTTCCTAAATGCAAAATGAAGCAACTTTCTTAAAGGAGGACTCCGCCCCTAGACATCTTATTCCCTATCCAAAGGATAGGGGATAAGATGTCTGATCACGGGGGTACCCCCACCCCCACCCCCTGTATCGCCCGTCATCAGCCACAGAGCGATCTTTACTCCGTGCAGCTCATGAATGGGGGTGCTGCAGGAGAGTTCCTCTGGATAGGGGGATAAGATATCTAGGGCCGGAGTACCCCTTTAATCATCTTTTAGACAAATGTACTACTATTTTGCTGCAGTTCAGATAAAGATAAAAAAAAAAATCTGTCAAATGGGCTTTCTGCTCTCATCCTCCCTTCTCTTATTATCAGGGATAGAAGTAGGAAGGGGAGAGTTGGAAGAGCATACATGGAGGGCAAATCACACAGGCTGTAGACAGGGAAGAAGGCACACATAAGGCAGTTTGCAGAGGAAAGACTGTACACGTGTGCAGAACAAGAAGAGTGTCCACAAACTCTAGCTACTACTGAACACACAGACCTCACATCCAGCATGTATTACTGGGTGGTGACACCCACATGACAAGAATATCAATCTAGTAGCAGGCTGCATTAATAATAAATTAAAGGGTACCTCTCATCAAATAAACTTTTGTTATATTTTAGATTAATGAATGTTGAATAACTTTCCAATAGCATGTTAATGAAAAATATGCTTCTTTCTATTGTATTTTTCCCGATCAGTCCTGGCAGCAAGCATTTCTGACTCATGCTGGAGTCCTAAACACTCAGAGCTGCCAGCCTGCTTTGTTCACAGCCAAACAGGCTGTGAACAAAGCAGGCTGGCAGCTCTGAGTGTTCTCCTTTGTGAACAAAGCAGACTGGCAGCTCGTAGTGTTTAGGACTCCAGCATGAGTCTGAAATGCTTGCTGCCAGGACTGGTAGGCAGACCCCTAGTGGTCATTTCTTCAAAGTGGAAAATTAAATAGAAAGAAGCATATTTTTTAATAACATGCAATTGTGAAGTTATTCTGCATACATTAATCTATAATATATCAAAAGTTTTTTTGATGATAGGTACCCTGAAGAATAAAGATAGCAGACTTAGTACACCATTTTAACTCAAGGTAACCAATATCATATGTAAAAATATTTTTTTCCTTTTCAAAGGTGTTTATAGCTTTTAAGAGGGTTGACTTTCCCAAAAAGGCCTAAGGGGAGGAGCTTAATGAGTAGCTAACTTACTTAGAGAGTACAGTGGGGAATGTATGTACCCAACCAGATAATTGTAGCCTTCCTGTACTTATATAACCCTATGGCCTAGTGGAAAGCCCTAAGAAGTGCCCTTCCCCCAACCACTGGGGCCATTTTGAGCTCTCTCCGGTCCCATCAGCTACCTTTAGTCCCCTTAATCTCAGTGATCTGTGTGTGTTGGTCGGTAATGCAGTTGGGTATGGATGAATTCTCTATGTACCCTGCACCCTGTTAAAGAATGGTTATATCTCCAGTAGATCCCCAAAGTTGAGGAGGCCATTTTCTCCTGAAGTCTACTGATACTTACATGAAGATGTTATGTAGGTTATATGAAATCCTTTGTCTGATATCGCACTGTCAGAATGAAAGTGAACCCAGGCATATGGACCCGATGTCTGGAGAGGGGCTGGAGAGATTGTCGTGCAGTATTTACCAATAACAGCGTCATGGGCCGAAAGGCCATCCCGAATCTAATGTGTAGAAAAATAAGTATACAATATAACAACAAAGTGCGAAGAAATGATGATTGCCTGAAGATATACACTTAGGGTCTATTCACACGTACAGTATTCTGTGCAGATTTGATGCGCAGGATTTTCTGCTGCAGATCTCAATGTAAATTGAATGACTGAACACCGCTTGAAATCCTGCGCATCAAATCTGCACAGAATACTGTATGTTTGGAATAGACCCTTAAAGGGATTATCCAGTTAAAGGGGTACTCTGATGCTCAGTGTTTGGAACAAACTGTTCCGAACGCCATCGCCGGGAGCTCGTGACTTCAATGCCCCGCCCCCTCATGACATCATGCCCTGCCCACTCAATGCAAGTCTATGGGAGGGGGCGTGACGGCTGTCAGGCCCCCTCCCATAGACTTGCATTGAGGGGGCAGGGCATGACATCATGAGGGGGTGGGGCTATGATGTCACAAGCTCCCGTTGTCGGCTCCAGCCTTCGGAACAGTTTGTTCCAAACGCTGAGCAGCAGAGTACCCCTTTAAGATCATGGGAGGTCTGACCACTGGCACCCCCCACGATCTCCTGCACAGCACTCTGGCTCTTCTCCAGCACGGAACGGGGGTCGGAACGCGTCCTCTATGCATCTCTATGGGAAAGCCAAAGTGCTGTACTAGTATATCCCTGGCTCTCGCATAGAGGTGCATGGAGGGGGCATGTTAACCACTGCTTCATGGCTCCTTGAATAGTGGGGAGAGCCGGCGCATCAGGCAGGAGATTGCGGTCGGACCCCAGCCTTCTGACACTTATCCTTTATCCGTTAAATAGGGGATACACGCATGTACATATGAAGCTGAGAACACACAAAGCAATCAAGGGATAGGTATATACCTCCAGGTAATCTTTGTCACAGGTGGCGTTCTGTTCCAGGCTTAGTGTGCCGAAAGCAAAGGTGATGTAAAGACCCGGGTCAACAGAGATTCTCCAGTAACAGTCTTGGTTCGGAGGATAGTTACCAGGATAGCCAGGGGACAATATGGATCCATGAGCCTCTGAGAGGTTGCCCCCACATGCTAAATGCATAATAAAATAGTAACCATACTTCATCAGTATAATGGAAATAAGCCACAAAACCTACAATCTGTCGAGAGGACAAAGTTGGACCAAGTTGTAGAGTAAATTTAGATCTTTATTATAGCCTATTGTAACAGAGCCATAAATAAACATGAAATCAAAACCTAAAAAGAATGAACTACATCAAATAATAACAGTATAGCAGTAGCGCATATGTGGTGGCCCAGTACAGAAGTGGTCCTTCTGTACCTTGTATAGTCCTTTCGGGTGGACTCAGTCCCCTGGCCCCCACGCTCCTCAGAACTCTCGTCACCCCTTCTATTACCTAAAGAGTTAATGTATTACATTTATGTGTTTTTACCTCTAAGTCCTGTTGCTAAGTCTGTGTAACCCAGGGAGGTGTTAGTGACCAGGTGACATGTGGGTAACCTATAGGACCCCTCCAAATTGCTCCCTTATAAACCTAGGGAGGAGCTAGTTCTAGTGAGATGAGTTCTATGCATGCTGAGCTACAGAACAGTCAAGACCTGAGAGTGTCTGGTGTCCTGAGGGAGACCGAGGTCTAGTCACGCTTCCACCAACCGTGAGCCCCTTCAGGTGAAAGTCAAAACCTGGTAAGCAACCACAGTCACTGGTCATCTCCTTGGGCCTAACTGAGCTGTAAAAGACTATAACATCTGTCTGCCTCAGTAAAGTGCTGTTGTTCTGTAACCTTGCATAGGAGTGATCATTTGCCCCACGCCTGGCCCAGAAACCAGCGGCCATACCTCGGGTGGTTTAGAGGATAACCACGCCCTGGCATCACAAACACAAGGGCCCCTAGGGTAATAACATTTGCCTTTACCACACATACCTTGTGCTGGGATTTCGCAGTTTAATCCAGTCCATTCGCTGGTACAGTTACATGTGTAAGCATTGACTCCATCCAGACAGACGCCTCCATTCTGACATGGGTCACTGGCGCACTCATTGATGTTTTCTGTGCAGTTGGTGCCGTTCCATCCTGAGTGACACTCACATATATAGCTTGAGAGGTCAGGCTGGACACAGAAGAGTTAAACAGATAGATTGAAAATCATAGTTTTTTTTTTTTGACCATCACATATGCACTAATGCAAAGGTGCGACTGTTACCCCTCCACCCCCTATAACTACGGTTCTTGGTTCTGATTATAGTCTTGGTAGAACAATGTGGCATTTTGGTGTATTGGTACTGTATAGTTTATGGTTTTGGTGTCTTAAGCACATGACCACCCATACATGTCATTTGCTTTAATGCCACACCCATCTACCATTTTGACTATATGCTTCTTGATGCTAGACAGGTTCATGCTTTTGTTCAAATTTTTTATTATGTTTTTCATATACCCACACCCATGGTGCCTTCCAATGTAATATATATATATATATATATGAATAAACAAAAGAATACAGGCCAGGCACAGCGTATCCTTCGGCATCAACCTATCAGACAGGTGCTCGAACAGTCCCGTAGCTTGGTGGGGTGCAATGCGTGGAACAGCAGACAACTTATATAGAGAATCAAGTAAAGAAAAACGCTGCAACTCACCACCTTCAAGCTTTGCTTTAATTGCCGTCACATCATCAGTACAGGTACAACTTGCGGAGAAGCGACATCGGGGCTGGGTGCAGGGGAGAGAGGGGAGAGTGGACGCTGTGGGGAGGTTCCTAGACGACCAGCTAGTTTCGGATCAAATGATGCTTTTTCCGGAAGAAGCATCATTTGATCCGAAACTAGCTGGTCGTCTAGGGACCTCCCCGCAGCGTCCACTCTACCCTCTCTCCCCTGCACCCAGCCCCGATGTCGCTTCTCCGCAAGTTGTACCTGTACTGATGATGTGACGGCAATTAAAGCAAAGCTTGAAGGTGGTGAGTTGCTGCGTTTTTCTTTACTTGATTCTCTCTCTCTCTCTATATATATATATATATTAGCATTCAGCGATGTTGCTTGTATAGACCAACAGAACAACATTGTATATATAAATATATATACACACACACAATGTTGTTCTGTTGTTCTATACAAGCAACACCGCTGAATGCTTTAAAGTCTATAGGAATGGGGGGAATTAAGGTCTGGCTAACATCAAGCCTTAAAGGGGTTATCCAACATAAGGTGACATTAGTTATTAAGTGTTATACAGTAATGAACATGCTTACCAGCAGAATCCCATTGAAATTAAAGGGGTATTCCAGGAACAAAAACTGTATATATCAACTGGCTCCAGAAAGTTAAACAGGTTTGTAAATTACTTCTATTAAAAAATCTTAATCCTTCCAATAATTATCAGCTGCTGAAGTTAAGTTGTTCTTTTCTGTCTGGCAACACTGCTCTCTGCTGACATCTCTGCTTGTCTCGGGAACTGCACAGAGTAGAAGAGGTTTGCTATGGGGATTTGCTTCTACTCTGGACAGTTCCCGAGACAGGTGTCATCAGAGAGCACTTAAGACAGAAAAGAACTACTCAACTTCAGCAGCTCATAAGTACTGAAAGGATTAAAGGGGTATTCCAGGCAAAAACTTTTTTTTATATATCAACTGGCTCCGGAAAGTTAAACAGATTTGTAAATTACTTCTATTAAAAATTTTTAATCCTTCCATAAGTTATTAGCTTCTGAAGTTTTCTGTCTAACTGCTCAATGATGATGTCACGTCACGGGAGCTGTGCATGATGGGAGAATATCCCCATAGGAACTGCACAGCTCCCGGGACGTGAGTCATCGGAGAGCAGTTAAGACAGAAAACAACAACTCAACTTCAGAAGCTAATAACTATTGGAAGGATTAAGATTTTTTAATAGAAGTAATTTACAAATCTGTTTAACTTTCCGGAGCCAGTTTATATATAAAAAAAAGTTTTGGCCTGGAATACCCCTTTAAGATTTTTTAATAGAAGTAATTTACAAATCTGTTTAACTTTCTGGAGCCAGTTTATATATATATATAAAAAACTTTTTTTCTTGGATCACCCCTTAAAAGGTACTCTGCTGCAGCTGAATTTCTGAGCAGAATTTTTCCGGCAGATTCCATTGTGTAAACATGGCCTTATTATTTTACTAAGAAGGGAAAACATGGGATATTAAAGGCCCCCTGTCTTATCTGAACTTCTGGGGCCCCCTCTTTTTTATGCACACCCCTGCAACTGTATCACTGGATAATCGATGTCAGTGGTCTTCAACCTGCGGACCTTCAGATGTTGCAAAACTACAACTCCCAGCATGCCCGGACAGCTAACGGCTGTCCGGGCATGCTGGGAGTTGTAGTTTTGCAACATCTGGAGGTCCCCAGGTTGGAGACCACTGATCTATGTCTTCATATCATAAGGGCATTTATGTTTATTTTTTCTTCATTATTCCTGTGGCCTAAGCTTATTCATGCCTTGACCCATTTCTAGTCCAATAAATCTGTAAGCTACATTCTTCCCATTAAGTACATAGAACTCTAACGTAAACCCTTAAAGGGGTTATCCAGGAAAAAACATATTTATTATGTATCAACTGGCTCCAGAAAGTAAAACAGATTTGTAAATTACTTCTATTAAAAAATCTTAATCCTTTCAGTACTGTTTAGCTGCTGAAGTTGAGTTGTTCTTTTCTGTCTAAGTGCTCTCTGATGACACCAGTCTCGGGAACTGTCCAGAGTAGAAGCAAATCCCCATAGCAAACCTCTTCTACTCTGTGCAGTTCCCTAAGACCAGCAGAGATGTCACCAGAGAGCACTGTTGCCAGACAGAAAAGAACAACTCAACTTCAGCAGCTGATAATTATTGGAAGGATTAAGATTTTTTTAATAGAAGTAATTTACAAATCTGTTTAACTTTCTGGAGCCAGTTGATATATAAAAAAATGTTTTTTCCTGGAATACCCCTTTAATATGACATAATAACTCACCTTGCACACTCCATTAACACAGGGATTATTCAGACAAATGTCGCTGAGGGGCAGACATCCGTATTCTCCATACCCATTTCCAGTATATCCAGGTGGACAGACACAGATTGGCAAAGTACCCTCTGAGAGAACATAAAAAGGAATATAAGCTATGGCATAATCGTACCCGGTTAATGTAATCATTGACTTTATTAAACTAGTTTATCGTGTCGACTATGATGAAATATAGTAATAATGGTAATATGGTAATAATGGTAATATGGTAATAATGGTAATATAGTAATAATGGTAATATAGTAATAATGGTAATATGGTAATAATGGTAACAATGCTAATATGGTAATAATGGTAATATAGTAATAACGGTAATATAGTAATAATGGTAATATAGTAATAACGGTAATATAGTAATAACGGTAATATAGTAATAATGGTAATATAGTAATAATGGTAATATAGTAATAACGGTAATATAGTAATAATGGTAATATAGTAATAACGGTAATATGGTAATAATGGTAATATGGTAATAATGGTAATATAGTAATAATGGTAATATGGTAATAATGGTAACAATGCTAATATGGTAATAATGGTAATATAGTAATAATGGTAATATAGTAATAACGGTAATATAGTAATAATGGTAATATAGTAATAACGGTAATATGGTAATAATGGTAATATGGTAATAATGGTAATAATGGTAATATAGTAATAACGTTAATATAGTAATAATGGTAATATAGTAATAACGGTAATATAGTAATAATGGTAATATGGTAATAATGGTAATATGGTAATAATGGTAATATAGTAATAATGGTAATATGGTAATATGGTAATAATGGTAATAATGGTAATATAGTAATAACGGTAATATAGTAATAATGGTAATATAGTAATAATGGAAATATGGTAATAATGGTAATATGGTAATAACGGTAATATAGTAATAATGGTAATATGGTAATAATGGTAATAATGTAATAATAATGGTAATATGGTAATATGGTAATAATGGTAATATAGTAATAATGGTAATATAGTAATAACGGTAATATAGTAATAATGGTAATAACGGTAATATAGCAATAATGGTAATATAGTAATAATGGTAATATAGTAATAACGGTAATATGGTAATAATGGTAATATGGTAATAATGGTAATATAGTAATAACGTTAATATAGTAGTAATGGTAATAATGGTAATATAGTAATAATGGTAATATGGTAATAATGGTAATATAATAATAATGGTAATATAGTAATAACGTTAATATAGTAATAATGGTAATAATGGTAATATAGTAATAACGGTAATATAGTAATAACGTTAATATAGTAATAATGGTAATAATGGTAATATAGTAATAATGGTAATAATGGTAATATGGTAATAATGGTAATATAGTAATAATGGTAATATGGTAATAATGGTAATATAGTAATAATGGTAAAATAGTAATAATGGTAATATAGTAATAACGGTAATAATGGTAATATAGTAATAAAGGTAATATGGTAATAATGGTAATATGGTAATAATGGTAATATGGTAATAATGGTAATATAGTAATAAAGGTAATATAGTTATAATGGTAATATAGTAATAACGGTAATAATGGTAATATAGTAATAAAGGTAATATGGTAATAATGGTAATATAGTAATAACGTTAATATAGTAATTATGGTAATAATGGTAATATAGTAATAATGGTAATATAGTAATAATGGTAATATGGTAATAATGGTAACAATGCTAATATGGTAATAATGGTAATATAGTAATAACGGTAATATAGTAATAATGGTAATATAGTAATAACGTAATATGGTAATAACGGTAGTATAGTAATAATGGTAATATAGTAATAACGGTAATATAGTAATAACGGTAATATAGTAATAATGGTAATATGGTAATAATCGCAATATGGTAAAAATGATAATATAGTAATAATGGTAATATAGTAATAACGGTAATATAGTAATAACAGTAATATAGTAATAATGGTAATATAGTAATAACGGTAATATAGTAATAATGGTAATATAGTAATAATGGTAATATAGTAATAACGGTAATATGGTAATAATGGTAATATGGTAATAATGGTAATATAGTAATAATGGTAATATAGTAATAACGGTAATAATGGTAATAATGGTAATATAGTAATAACGGTAATATAGTAATAATGGTAATATAGTAATAACGGTAATATAGTAATAATGGTAATATGGTAATAATGGTAATATAGTAATAACGGTAATATAGTAATAATGGTAATATGGTAATAATGGTAATATAGTAATAATGGTAATATGGTAATAATGGTAATATAGTAATAATGGTAATATGGTAATAATGGTAATATAGTAATAATGGTAATATAGTAATAATGGTAATATAGTAATAACGGTAATATGGTAATAACGGTAATATAGTAATAATGGTAATATAGTAATAATGGTAATATGGTAATAATGGTAATAACGATAATATGGTAATAACGGTAATATAGTAATAATGGTAATATAGTAATAATGGTAATATGGTAATAATGGTAATATGGTAATAATGGTAATATAGTAATAACGGTAATATAGTAATAATGGTAATATAGTAATAATGGTAATATAGTAATAATGGTAATATGGTAATAATGGTAATATAGTAATAATGGTAATAATGGTAATATAGTATTAATGGTAATATGGTAATATGGTAATAATGGTAATATGGTAATAATGATAATATAGTAATAATGGTAATATGGTAATAACGGTAATATGGTAATAATGGTAATATAGTAATAATGGTAATATGGTAATAATGGTAATATAGTAATAATGGTAATATAGTAATAACGGTAATATGGTAATATAGTAATAATGGTAATATAGTAATAACGGTAATATAGTAATAATGGTAATATGGTAATAATGGTAATATAGTAATAATGGTAATATAGTAATAATGGTAATATGGTAATAATGGTAATATAGTAATAATGGTAATATAGTAATAACGGTAATATAGTAATAATGGTAATATAGTAATAACGGTAATATGGTAATAATGGTAATATAGTAATAATGGTAATATAGTAATAACGGTAATATGGTAATATAGTAATAATGGTAATATAGTAATAACGGTAATATAGTAATAATGGTAATATGGTAATAATGGTAATATAGTAATAATGGTAATATAGTAATAACGGTAATATGGTAATAATGGTAATATGGTAATAATGGTAATATAGTAATAATGGTAATATAGTAATAACGGTAATAATGGTAATAATGGTAATATAGTAATAACGGTAATATAGTAATAATGGTAATATAGTAATAACGGTAATATAGTAATAATGGTAATATGGTAATAATGGTAATATAGTAATAACGGTAATATAGTAATAATGGTAATATGGTAATAACGGTAATATAGTAATAATGGTAATATGGTAATAATGGTAATATAGTAATAATGGTAATATGGTAATAATGGTAATATAGTAATAATGGTAATATAGTAATAATGGTAATATAGTAATAACGGTAATATGGTAATAACGGTAATATAGTAATAATGGTAATATAGTAATAATGGTAATATGGTAATAATGGTAATAACGATAATATGGTAATAACGGTAATATAGTAATAATGGTAATATAGTAATAATGGTAATATGGTAATAATGGTAATATGGTAATAATGGTAATATAGTAATAACGGTAATATAGTAATAATGGTAATATAGTAATAATGGTAATATAGTAATAATGGTAATATGGTAATAATGGTAATATAGTAATAATGGTAATAATGGTAATATAGTATTAATGGTAATATGGTAATATGGTAATAATGGTAATATGGTAATAATGATAATATAGTAATAATGGTAATATGGTAATAACGGTAATATGGTAATAATGGTAATATAGTAATAATGGTAATATGGTAATAATGGTAATATAGTAATAATGGTAATATAGTAATAACGGTAATATGGTAATATAGTAATAATGGTAATATAGTAATAACGGTAATATAGTAATAATGGTAATATGGTAATAATGGTAATATAGTAATAATGGTAATATAGTAATAATGGTAATATGGTAATAATGGTAATATAGTAATAATGGTAATATAGTAATAACGGTAATATAGTAATAATGGTAATATGGTAATAATGGTAATATAGTAATAATGGTAATATAGTAATAACGGTAATATAGTAATAATGGTAATATGGTAATAATGGTAATATAGTAATAATGGTAATATAGTAATAATGGTAATATAGTAATAACGGTAATATAGTAATAATGGTAATATGGTAATAATGGTAATATAGTAATAATGGTAATATAGTAATAATGGTAATATAGTAATAACGGTAATATAGTAATAATGGTAACATGGTAATAATGGTAATATAGTAATAATGGTAATATAGTAATAATGGTAATATAGTATTATAGTATTAATGGTAATAACAGTAGTATAGTTATATGGTAAGATTACCTTCTCTTGGAGCACAAGAAGCCAACGGGTGGCAGCCTCCATTATTGACAGAGCAGGCATCTACCTGATCACATGTTCGTCCGTCCCCTTTATAGCCTGGTTAGGTTATAATGTAACACTCTTAGTACATAATATTCTAAAGCATATTAAGTGTACAATATAAAATAGTAACATACCTGGAGGACAGGGGCCACAATGATAGGAGCCCATAGTGTTCATACATTTTACCAGTGGAGCCAAACTACATCCGCCATTGTTTTCCTGACACTCATCAACATCTTGACAACTGTATCCATTTCCTTGCCATCCTACAAGAACAATTAAGAAAAAACCTAAACACCTTGCAATGATAAATCTGGCATGATATATAAAAGTAGTAAAATACTCAGAGGAGTGTTACACCACTGCTATAGTGCCTGAGCTCATACTATGTGTGATGTCCCAGTACAGGATGTAATCCTGTACAATAAGCTTAGGCCCTGTCAGGTTGAGTCCCTCAGTGCCCTGGGGGCTCTCCTGCAGTGTCTCCCCCCCCCCATAACGACACTACAAGGTTATGTACTATATGTACAGTCAGTATAAAGTTATATATATATTGTATATAAGGCGTTAAGGACCTGTGGAGGTCACATGATATGTTCACATGATCTTATCACATGTTACCCAGAGAGCACCAGATTAGCACATGACCTGCAGCTTGACCTATTGGCTTCTAGTACAGCCCCCCCCCGCTTTATAAGGAAGGGAGGTGCTGCAATCTGCCTCATTGCTTCTGAGGAAAAGAGAGACCAGATGTCTCAGTGCTAGTGTCCAGCTACCTGGAAGGCCTCAAATCTACCGTCACTTCCAGTAAGTCAAGTCTATGTCTGCTGTCACTACCTACAGTCTAGTCAAGCCTAGAGTCAAGAATCTACAGCCTGTTACAAGTATAATTGGTCCCACCAAGCTGCGAGGTCCTTCTGTGTTCCGGGCCACCTCTCTGGGATTCTGGCCGAGCTGTAGAGACTATAACAACTGTCTGACCCCAGTAAAGCCTCCGTTAAACCATAACCTGGTCGTGGACTCTCATTTCACTGCCTAGCCATTGGGATAGCGGAGATATTGTTTGGCTGGTTTCCAATACCCAAAAACCACTCTGGCGTCACGAACATTAGGGGTTAATAACACCTTGCCCCTGGGGTTAATACCATCTGCCCCATCCACCTACACCACTACACCCCGTGGTCCTGCCATTCACCGTGGCTCACCACATATGTCTCTCATAGAGTAGCTCCTTAAAGTGTTTTCCTATCTCATATGAAGACTTAAAGGAGTACTCAGCATTCGGAACAAAATGTTCCAAGCGCTTAGAGACGGTGCCCGAGGCTCGGGGCGTTGCGCCCCGCCTCCTCATGCTGTCACGCCCCGCCCCTCAATGTAAGTCTATGGGAGGGGGCGTGGCAGCTGCCACGCCCCCTCCCATAGACTTACATTGAGGGGCGGAATGGGATGTAACAAGGAGGCGGGGCCGTAATGTCACGAGTGTTCAAAACATTTTGTTCCCAGCGCCGAGCAGCAGAGTACCCTTTTAAGAAGGCATAGACCATGAGAGAACAACATTTTTCGTTTTGACATTAGGGGTGCTTCTTCCTTGAAGTATACTTTATCTTTTTCTAGCTGAATAAACACTTTAGCTGATCACTGGGGGTTTCTAAAGAGATAAAGGCAGCAACTGGAAGACCCCATTAGATGCCCATGTCTTCATAGGTAAAACAACCTCTGCTGCACAGTTCAGGGTGGTCAGCTGAGGTTGTCCTAATACACATGCGGGGGAAATTGTGTCTTGTTCTGACCCCTATAACTTTTTTTTTTTCAATTTTTACAGACCTGTATATGGGCTAATTTTTTGCGCCCCGATCTGTAGTTTTAACAGTAGCATTTTTGTTTTGATGTGACTTTTTTTTTAATTCAATTTTGGAGTTGCAGTTAGTTACTAACTACAACTCCCAGCATGCTCTGATACAGCCTGTGGCTCAGCAGCTGTCCCAAGCGAAAACTACAACTCCCAGCATGTTGGACTATATAGTAGTATATAGTATAGGTCAGTGTTTCCCAACCAGGGGTGCCTCCAGCTGTTGCAAAACTACAACTCCCAGCATGCCCTGATACAGCCTTTGGCTCAGCAGCTGCCCCAAATGAAAACTACAACTCCCAGCATGTTGCAGCATGTTGGACTATGTAGTAGTATATAGTATAGGTCAGTGTTTTCCAACCAGGGGTGCCTCCAGCTGTTGCAAAACTACAACTCCCAGCATGCCCTGATCCAGCCTGTGGCTCAGCAGCTGCCCCAAATGAAAACTACAACTCCCAGCATGTTGCAGCATGTTGGACTATGTAGTAGTATATAGTATAGGTCAGTGTTTTCCAACCAGGGGTGCCTCCAGCTGTTGCAAAACTACAACTCCCAGCATGCCCTGATCCAGCCTGTGGCTCAGCAGCTGCTCCAAATGAAAACTACAACTCCCAGCATGTTGGACTGTATAGTAGTATATAGTATAGGCCAGTGTTTCCCAACCATGGGTGCCTTCAGCTGTTGCAAAACTACAACTCCCAGCATGTTGCACTATATAGTAGTATATAGTATAGGCCAGTGTTTCCCAACCATGGGTGCCTCCAGCTGTTGCAAAACTACAACTGCCAGCATGTTGGACTATATAGTAGTATATAGTATAGGTCAGCGTTTTCCAACTAGGGGTGCCTCCAGCTGTTGCAAAACTACAACTCCCAGCATGTTGGACTATATAGTAGTATATAGTATAGGTCAGTGTTTCCCAAGCATGGGTGCCTCCAGCTGTTGCAAAACTACAACTGCCAGCATGTTGCACTATATAGTAGTATATAGTATAGGTCAGTGTTTCCCAACCAGGGGTGCCTCCAGCTGTTGCAAAACTACAACTGCCAGCATGTTGGACTATATAGTAGTATATAGTATAGGTCAGCGTTTTCCAACTAGGGGTGCCTCCAGCTGTTGCAAAACTACAACTCCCAGCATGTTGGACTATATAGTAGTATATAGTATAGGTCAGTGTTTCCCAAGCATGGGTGCCTCCAGCTGTTGCAAAACTACAACTCCCAGCATGCCCTGATACAGCCTGTGGCTCAGCAGCTGCTCCAAATGAAAACTACAACTCCCAGCATGTTTGGACTATATAGTAGTATATATAGTATAGGTCAGTGTTTCCCAACCAGGGGTGCCTCCAGCTGTTGCAAAACTACAACTCCCAGCATGCCCTGATACAGCCTGTGGCTCAGCAGCTGCTCCAAATGAAAACTACAACTCCCAGCATGTTTGGACTATATAGTAGTATATATAGTATAGGTCAGTGTTTCCCAACCAGGGGTGCCTCCAGCTGTTGCAAAACTACAACTCCCAGCATGTTGGACTATATAGTAGTATATAGTATAGATCAGTGTTTTCCAACCAGAGCGCCTCCAGCTGTTGCAAAACTACAGCTCCCAGCATGTTGGACTATATAGTAGTATATAGTATAGATCAGTGTTTTCCAACCAGAGCGCCTCCAGCTGTTGCAAAACTACAACTCCCAGCATGCCCGGACAGCCGTTGGCTGTCCGGGCATGCTGGTAGTTGTAGTTTTGCAGCAGCTGGAGGCGCTCTGGTTGGGAAACACTGGTAAAGTATAAGGTGCAACATTCTGGGAGTTGAAGGATTGGTTGGATAAATACCGGCCATTGCATTGCCGGGATTTTTAATATAAAAATGCCGGCAAGGTGGCCAAAATACCGGCTGTATCGGTAAAATACCGGCCAGTTGTCAACCCTAGTTGCCACCCAACTTTCTATAATCCAATCAGAGTTGAACTAAAGGATTGATATTTTCGGGTGTTCATGAAGTTCCCAGTATTCCTAGTTTTCTCAAATAATAGAGCTGACAATACCTGTTGGGCAGGGTCCGCAGGTAAAGGAACCTGGAGTGTTGTAACACTGCACTAGAGGATTCTGGGAGCAGGGGGAATTAGGAAGAGAACATTCATCGATATCTTCTGTACACGGAGAACTTCCATTTGCCTTTGTCCATCCTGGGTCACACACACAGCTGTACTCGGGCTGCAATGTCAATATAAAATATTACCAAAAACTATAACTTTTAGAAATATATATATTTGATACACACTGTTTACATAACTCGGACTGAGACAAATAGATAATGCTACATAAAAGTCAATGAGAATTACACAAACTGCGTAGAACAGTCGGCTTGGTGGTTATAGGGCCCAGTGGTGTGAGGGGCCTCTATAGGACATTATGGCATATCCTATGAAAATGCCATAAATGTCCCAGATGGGAATACCCCTACATTATATATCCATGTGATTGCAAATATAAATCCATGTACCTTATTCTGTTCTGTTCTGTCCATATCTATACATGTTCCATGTAAGCAGAGTTGTGCAGATCCTGCCGTACAGTCGTCATACTTGGAGGTGCACTGTGGACCATACCACTCCGCAGTACAGGTGCATCTGTGGGAAGGTTCAACATTAAGATGAGATAGGATTGTAAGGTATAGTAAAGCAGCACCGACATTAATTCATATACGTGTTCTATCTCCATGCATATATAACAATGTAACCTTCTCTCAAAAAATGAAATTAAATAATTTGTGAACATAGTTCTGTATCAATTCCATAACAAAAGAGCAGTGTGGAATCTATCTAGGGAGAACAGGTAGATAGATAGATATGGGATAGATAGATAGATAGATATGAGATAGATAGATAGATAGATAAATATGAGATAGATATGAGATAGACAAAGAATAAGTCAGCCAGCACTTTAGTTGATACCAAACTATTATATGGACCTGGCCTACAGGTGCACGCTACTAGGCTAGATATACAGCAACAGAAGAATGCAGCAGCACACTGCCAGCACAAGGATATAGGTGAAACATGAATATGCAGTTAAAACATGGAGAGCTATACAGCTATGGTGTAATAGATGCAAATGTGAAACTATGAAATAGTGAGGCACTTAGCTCGCAAATTTGTCTCCGCCGGCGGTCAAATAGCTTGGAGGCCACCTTATTGCGGTGGGACGGTCCAAGCTATTTGACCGCCGGCGGAGACAAATTTGCGAGCTAAGTGCCTCACTATTTCATAGTTTCACATTTGCATCTATTACACCATAGCTGTATAGCTCTCCATGTTTTATCTGCATGTTCATGTTTCATCTATAGCCTTGTGCTGGCAGTGTGCTGCTGCATTCTTCTGTTGCTAGATAGATAGATAGATAGATAGATAGATAGATAGATAGATATAAGATAGATAGATATGAGATAGATATGAGATAGACAGATAGATAGATAGATAGATAGATAGATATGAGATAGACAGATAGATAGATAGATATGAGATAGACAGATAGATAGATAGATAGATATGAGATAGATAGATAGATAGATAGATAGATATGAGATAGATAGATATGAGATAGATAGATAGATATGAGATAGATATAGACATGAGATAGATAGATAGATATGAGATAGATAGATAGATAGATAGATAAATATGAGATAGATATAAGATAGATAGATAAATAGATAGATATAAGATAGATAGATATGAGATAGATATGAGATAGACAGATAGATAGATAGATATGAGATAGATAGATATGAGATAGACAGATAGATAGATAGATAGATAGATAAATATGAGATAGATAGATAGATAGATAGATAGATAAATATGAGATAGATAGATATAAGATAGATATAAGATAGATAGATATGAGATAGATAGATAGATATGAGATAGATAGATAGATATGAGATAGATAGATAGATATGAGATAGATAGATAGATATGAGATAGATATAGACATGAGATAGATAGATATGAGATAGATAGATAGATATGAGATAGATAGATAAATATGAGATAGATATTAGATAGATAGATAAATAGATAGATATAAGATAGATAGATATGAGATAGACAGATAGATAGATATGAGATAGATAGATATGAGATAGACAGATAGATAGATAGATAAATATGAGATAGATAGATATGAGATAGATAGATAGATAGATAGATATAAGATAGATAGATAGATATGAGATAGATAGATAGATAGATAGATATGAGATAGATATATAGATAGATATGAGATAGATAGATAGATATGAGATAGATAGATATGAGATAGATAGATATGAGATAGATAGATAGATATGAGATAGATAGATAGATAGATATGAGATAGATATAGACATGAGATAGATAGATAGATAGATATGAGATAGATAGATAGATAGATATGAGATAGATAGATAGATAGATATGAGATAGATAGATAGATAGATAAATATGAGATAGATATTAGATAGATAGATAAATAGATAGATATAAGATAGATAGATATGAGATAGATATGAGATAGATAGATAGATAGATAGATAGATATGAGATAGATAGATATGAGATAGACAGATAGATAGATAAATATGAGATATATAGATAGATATGAGATAGATAGATATGAGATAGATAGATAGATAGATAGATATGAGATAGATAGATATGAGATAGAGAGATAGATATGAGATCTTCCAGTATCGAGACACTTCACAGAATTTGGCCATGGGGAACGTGATCTTAGGTTCGCACTTATTGATCACATCCCCATGCCCGAACGGCATTACTTAAACGCTGTGAGCTTCGCTGGATCTTTGAACTGAATACGTTGCGCCCCCATGGTTTAAATGTCGACTTCAATGTTACACTAGGGATGATATGACACTTGTGCATCTACTGTTCCTCTATGTACAGTGGTCCCTCAACATACGATGGGAATCCGTTCCAAACGGACCATCGTTTGTTGAAACCATCGTATGTTAAGGGATCCGTGCAATGTAAAGTATAGGACAGTGGTCTACAACCTGCGGACCTCCAGTTGTTGCAAAACTACAACACCCAGCATGTTGGCTGTCCGGGCATGCTGGGTGTGGTAGTTTTGCAACATCTGGAGGTCCGCAGGTTGAAGACCACTGTTAAAGGAAGTTGTACTCACCTGTCCCCGCCGCTCCGGACCGTCACCGCTCGTCACCGCTGCCCGGGATGTCGCCGTCCATCGCTGTCGCCGCGTCCCCGAGGTGTCCCCTACGCTCCGGCAAGGCCTCTGCTTCCCCGGCATCCGCGCTCTCCGTCGTCGCCATCACGTTGTTACGCACGCCGCTCCTATTGGATGACGGGACGGCGTGCGCAGCGACGTGATGATGACGATGGAGAGCACCGACGATGCAGGGGATCCCAAAGAGGACGCGCCGGAGCCCCGAGGACAGGTAAGTGATCGTCAGCGGACCACACGGGGCATCGTAAACGGCTATCCGGTGGCAGCTGAAGCAGTCTGCGCTGCCGGATAGCCGTTTATGCGATGGCCCCGACATACAAAAGCATCGTATGTTGATGCTGCCTCCAACATACGATGGCCTCTGGGAGACCATCGCATGTTGAAATGATCATATGTCGGGGCCATCGTAGGTCGAGGGGTCACTGTATAATGTTGTAAACATGTGCCTAACCTTAAGCAATTCTAATTTTAAAAAATTTTATTTGCAGATTGGACTACGGTGGGAACTCCTCTCCAGTGCCCAATCCAATTTTTCTTTGTGGGAGGCTTTATGGAAACTGACCATCATTCTACGTTGTTTCTTTTCATTCATTTTCTTTATTTCTGCAAATTTCATGTTGGCCAGTATTCACACTAGCTGCGGCTTCAATGCGGTTTTGATGCGGCTTCTACACCCTTGCATTTTGGCCTATCAGCTGTGATACAGTGATTATCTGCTCTCTGGATCCATGATGCGAGGAAGCAGAATGCGACCCCGATCTGGCCATGGAGATTGAGCCCCCGGAGAGATGTGGGTGAACCCCTGTCCCTGTCCGGGATGCCAAGCAGAATACGGAAAGCAGCATTGGCCTGAAGCATTCGTTTAAAGTTGGCATGATGTGGAGTGTCCGCTGACTTATACACATGCGCTGTAGCCGTGCCATCAATCCGTGCTTTCGCAACAGTGTGCCCATACAAGCAATGGCCGTACATGCCTCATTGATCTCTAATGCGCATGAGCAGATTGCTCGTCTCACTATTGGCTCTTTTCATTCATTTTGATGTCTCTATCTACATTCCTATTGGTCCGCTCTCATTCCCTCCCACAAACATGGAGCGCCGGTACACGTGAGACGCTATCCTGTATACAGTACCGAGCGGGTTCTTCTGTGGCTACTGGTGAGTGTATGTCCCCCCTGCCCAACTGCGAATTAATCACCGCACACTTGAAGACACTTATGCACCCTATTATGAAATATGAACTCTACTCCGGATACTGTATACTGTATACACGCCTGCCGCCATTTAATAGGAGGTGGCTCTTGAACTTTTACTTGCTTCACCTTATGTTTTTTATATAGTGTTATATGCATTATTTGTGCTCTTTTTCACTTGATCTTGTATAATTGATATTGTAATTAATGTTGATTTGTTCTTTCATCGTCCATTTTGGTGTGCTGCAGTCCTCCTTGCTACCTAGATAGATAGATAGATATGAGATAGATATGAGATAGATAGATAGATATGAGATAGATCGATAGATATGAGATAGATCGATAGATATGAGATAGAGAAATATGAGATAGATAGATAGATATGAGATAGATCGATAGATATGAGAAAGATAGATAGATATGAGATAGATAGATAGATATGAGATAGATAGATATGAGATAAAAAGATAGATAGATAGATACGAGATAGATAGATATGAGATAGATAGATATGAGATAGATAGATAGATAGATATGAGATAGATCGATAGATATGAGATAGATCGATAGATATGAGATAGATAGATATGGGATAGAGAAATATGAGATAAATAGATATGAGATAGATGGATATGAGATAGATAGATATGAGAAAGATAGATAGATATGAGATAGATAGATATGAGATAAAAAGATAGATAGATAGATACGAGATATAGATAGATAGATAGATAGATATGAGAAAGATAGATAGATAGATAGATACTCCAAAAAAGTGGCAGCACACCCAAACAGCATATGGTGCAAAATAACTGAGCTTTATTGTCCCATGTTGTGCAACCTCGACAGCAGGAGTAGGCCTGGGTACATCTGTTGATGCCTGTGGACCTGGCCAGATCTCTGTGACTGCAAGAGTGGGCCAGGTCGGGTTTTCAGAAAAACTACATTTTGAGATTTCAGCCTTTTCAATGTCTTGGCCTATGCCGCCTGGGATCAGTTGAACAACTTTCTTCAAGTCTTTTGTTTGCACCTTTTTGGTTGCGATTTCTCTCCTCTGGGTGCGGATCTGCCAGACTTGTTGATGCTAGGCATAAGATGTCTTTTTGGTTTAAGAGACGAAGAAGGTAGCCATCAGGAGTCTCTACATCCAAGTCTGCTTTAATCTTGGTCCAACATTTTTTTCTTATGACTGAGCCCCTTGGCAAACTGAGGGTTACAGACCTTTTAAGAGGCTTAGGGGTAGCTGCAACGGCTTGGTCAGGGCTGGCTGGGACCCTTCGGCACTGCAACCTTTCAGGGATGCTACTCGGCACCAAAGGGTGTATACAGGGACCCTTCGGCACTAGCGACTTACTTCTTATAATTGCTGGCGTTTGCAGAGTCTGCGGAGCAGTGGGTGCTTGACCGGGACCTCTGGAGCCGGACGCAGCCACCATAGTCTCCAGTATGGCTGCACCCAGGGAACTTCCTGCTTTTGTCCTCTTGGCAGTGGGCTCCGCACCACTTCTTACACTGGTCTCCACCAAAATGGCCGCCGGCCAGATGGACGTCATCAGCGGGGCCTGGGACCGGAAGTGACAAGTGGTGCTAACCCCTGAATGTTCGTGATGCCAGGCCGTGGTTTTAACCGAGAACCACCCGAACGGTAGCACCATTAGTCCTAGTTAGGCAGGGCAAATAAGAGTCCAAGGCCAGGTCAGGGTTAATGGTAGCTTTAGTGAGGTAGACAGATGGTAGAGTCTTTACAGCTTGGCCAGGATCCCAGAGAGGTGACCAGTAACACAGGGGACCTCGCGGCTTGCTGGGACTTGCAGTGACTTTGACAGACTTTAGGACAGCCACCAAAGATAGTGACAGCAGACAGAGATGACTTGACTTGTGGCTGTAATTTAGGCTTCAGACCTCCAGATGTGCTGAACACTGGCTCTGAGACGTCTGGACTGGACTTGACCTCAGGATCTAAGAGCAACGAATGATCAAAGAGAGAGAATGCAGCTCCTCCCTTCCTTATAAAAGGGGGCTGTGCAAAGAGCCCATAGGCTAGCTGCGGGTCATCTGGTCACCTGGTGCTCTCTGGGTAACAAAACATGTGACTTTAACATGTGACAATCATTATCATGTGACTAACAACCATGTGACCATATCAAAGGTCCTTTACATTTAATGTACAACTAATTACATTATGGGGGTACAGTGCAGGTGATCCCTGGGGACGTGCAGGGACTCAAGCTAATAGGACTGTGGGATGCATATACCGTACTGGGACATCACAGTTACAGAACTCTTTACCTGTAACTTCCAGGTGTGTTGTCACATAGTGCGCCATTCTGACAACCCATCGCCGTCCCAACATAGACCTGACATTCATTCACATCTTCAGCACACGTGGAACCCTTTATAATACAGGAACAATACAGATTACATACATCACAACTTAGTAAGCAGGACTATTTTTATTTTTGCCTTTCTGTCTTTTTCCTCTTCGTTTTCTAAGGATCAATGGGGGAGATTTATCAAAACTTGTGCAGAGGAGAAGTTGACCCGTTGCCCATAGCAACCAATCAGATCACTGCTTTCATTTTGCAGAGGCCTTGTTAAAAATGAAAGAAGCGATCTGATTGGTTGCTATGGGCAACTGGTCAACTTCTCCTCTGCACAAGTTTTGATAAATCTCCCCCAATAGTTATTTTAGTTTTTTATTGACAAGGGCCATACGAAGGCTTGTTTTTATATACTTTAAGGGTAGGTTAACAAGTAGCTTATACGCAGCCTCAGGGTGCGTTCACACGCTATTTGTTTCTGCAGGGGGCGGGCTCTTCTCGGCTATCCGTAGCAGATTTTTCGCGGCAGAATTTACGCTGTCGCAGTCCCTACTGACTTCAATGGGGCTTGCGGCGAATTTTCCGCAGCGTAAATTCCTCCGTGGGAAATCTGCTGCGGACAGCCGAGAAGAGCCCGCCCCCGCAAAAACAAATAGCGTGTGAACGCACCCTAAAATATGCTGCGTATTTCAGTGCTAGCAAAGTCTATGGCTGTTTATTATTACTCTCATAGACTTTGCTAGTACAGAAATACGCAGCATATTTCAAATCTGAAACACGCAGTGTAAAACACGTTGGGGGGAGATTTAGCAAAAGAGTGTATGTGCACTCACCGCTCGGTACTTGTCACTGCGTTCCGGAGTCCGGGTCACGGCTCGATGGGTCTCAGTGTGGACGCATGGTGGTAGCGCTCAGAGGCAACGCCCTGGGCGTTGCCTCTGAGCGCTACCACCATGCATCCACGCTGAGACTCAGCGACCCCTGACCCGGACCACGGAACGCAGTGACAAGTACCGAGCGGTGAGTGCACATACACTCTTTTGTTGCATTACTTATTGATACTTCACCTTTAGTCCATGCACCCCGCAGGAGTCACTATTTACATAGACCGCTGAGGCAGACTGCATACTCCATACAGGTGAATGTTCCGTTCATGGTTTCGGAAGTTTTTTTTTTTTTACGGAAGTTATGCAGTACGATTGTAGTCCATATTTTTTCTGTACTGAGTTGTGGTTTTTATTGGTAGCATTTTGAGTTAGATGGAACTTCTTGGTTGCTTTTTATTCCATGTTTTCTAGAATGACCACTAAATGCCAATGGAAGCATTGTTTTTTTTTTCGTTTACGGTGTTCAATATGCAGGATAAATATTGATATATTTTAATGGTTTAGATATTTCTACACATAGAGTGTTTCTACAAATTGCGATACCAGTTCTCCAGTTATGCAAATTTTTTTTGTCATTGATATTTTTATATGAAAGATGGGGAAAAAGTGTGTTTTTGTTATGGGGATTTTTACTTTTTTTTTTGCATTGCTTTACTGTTCAATTGCTTGGCTGCTTGGACAGTACACTGCATTACGTAGTCAAGCTTCTATCACAGTCAACCATGGAAGCCTTCAGAAGGTCCCTGGCTGCCATGATAACCAAGCAGCACCCAATGGTTGTGTTGCAGGGGGTGACTGGGCACTGAAAGTATTCTGCATGTAGATTATAACCACCTAGATGCCACAGTTGCTATTGAAAGTGGCATCTAGGTAGTTAAATGACCATCAATGTCAGCTGTTGGATACGGAGCAGGCTTGGGTCTATATATCCGCTACATTAAAGGGGTATTCCAGCTTTATACATCTTATCCCCTATCCAAAGGATAGGGCATAGGATGTATGATCGCAGGGGTCCCACCGCTGGGGATCCCTGCGATCTCGGTGCAGCCCCCGGCATTCTGCGCCAGGCACTGCCTCCAAGACGGGGATATGACATCACCACTATGCCCCCAAGTGACGTCACGCCATGCCCCTCCATTCATGGCTATGAAAGGGGGGTGGTGGCTCAAAGGGGCATGGCTATGATGTCACGTCCCCATCTTGGAGGCAGAGCCTGGCACAGAATGCCAGGGGCTGCACCGAGATTGGCGGGACCCCTGCGATCATACATCTTATCCCCCATCCTTTGGAAAGTGGATATCATGTATAAAGCTGGAATACCCCTTTAACTTACAGGACAGGTCCTCCAGAATGAAAGAGACTCTTTTTATCCATTATCTACCCTGACCAATATATAAAGCTCCTGAACAAAGGATCCCCTTCTAATAACTCAAAATTACCCAAAACTGGACAATCCTTTTAATGGCAATTGTACCCCATTTGCAGGAGAGTCTCTTCTCTTAAGGAAAGGTTCATATGAATGGTCTATTGTTTAGAGTTCTCTCATGATTGATGGTGGCGCAACTTATGAAGTCACCAGATATTCCCTGGTGGACACCAGATGCTCATGAGATGCTATGTCCTTGTCACACTATACACAGAGATATATGGGAATTGCCCCTAGCTGGATGTTCATGTTTTTCAGGGAATAGTCATGGGATTTATAAGATGTCAGAAGGGTAATGTACATAATATGTATGTAGCCACTTGAAAAGAGAGTCATGACGTTTCGGTTATATATTCATCTTCCATCCCTGTAGGTTATCATCACTGGTCATACACTGCACGCAAACAAAAATGAACACCCAACAACCAACAATGATAATGGGAGATAATCGGACAAACAATACTATGGACTCATTGGCCTCTTGCTTTTAGTTGTACAGATATTGTACAATGTGATCTTTTGGCCAAAAGGACCGAATGTGGCATTGAACTTGTCCGAAGTTTATAATTTATTGGATATCTACAGGATAGGCAATAACAAGCTGATCGGTTGGAATCTGGGAAACCCAATCATGAGAACGAAGGTCCCTTGTCCCCTGGAGGAATGGAGAACTCTATTCACTCTCTATATAACTTCCTACGATGCCAAGTACAGCACTGACAACTGACAGCTACATGGGTTGGTCAGCTATATGTTCCTAGACGCTGTATTAATACATTGTACTTTGGGTTTTGGATTATAATACATCTTGCCCTAGTCTATAATGGTGGATTGTGTGGATCTAAGTGTAATGTTATTGGTTATAATGAGAATTGGTTTGGTTTTTTACCTTCCAATTATTGGTGCACAGACAGAAGAAGGAATCCAAGAGATTCAGGCACGTTCCAGAATTCTGGCATGGATAACTATTACACAACTTCCGGTCAATTTTCTGTAATAAAGAGAAGTAAAAAATCAACTTTGCTTCTCTGATGCTGCCAACGGGAGTAACCAAAAAAATACACAACATTGACCATCTCTAATAGTGTTTAAAGGGGAACTCGGCTACTTAAAGGGAACCAATCATCAGATTTTACCCTATATAACGCTTGGCAAAGCGTTATATAGGAAAAAAAAAACCTATAAATACGCCACTGCAGCGTATAGGGTAAACCCACCAAGAGTAAAAGATGTATATAATAAAATAAATAAAAAATATATAAATCTGAAAAATCAATTACCATAGAATTATATAAATATAATTTTATTTTACAAAAAATACATATATCATACACAAGCAAGAAAAGTTAGTAATAATATATAGCTATATAGCATACATAAAATTAATAATCATGAGCGCAATTTGATAATGTGTATAATCATTTAAAAAATATATTTATATGTATATATATATGTAAATAAATAAGCTTAAAAATGCAAAGGATAGCAGGGACGGGAAAAAGGATGTAAAAAAGTTGTAATAAGGGAAGACGTAAATGTCGGGGTCAACTGATCACCAATGGATCATAAAAACACCTTTTGCTAAAAAATATATATATACGTGCAATGTGACACTCAATTTAAAACATAACAAAATGTATGTAACCTTAAAGATAAAGATATATAAGGTGCAATGTGCAACACAGAAATGTACGTGTATACTATAAATATAAGAAAAGGGAAAACAGTGCAGAAAACAAAAATTAAGGTGCTGGGAGTAAAGGTGTCAGAATGTAAATACTTGACCCCACATGTAAAAAAAGGAGAATGGGTTCCACGTCCCTGCGATCGCCTCCGGAGGCGATCGCAGGGACGTGGAACCCATTCTCCTTTTTTTACATGTGGGGTCAAGTATTTACATTCTGACACCTTTACTCCCAGCACCTTAATTTTTGTTTTCTGCACTGTTTTCCCTTTTCTTATATTTATAGTATACACGTACATTTCTGTGTTGCACATTGCACCTTATATATCTTTATCTTTAAGGTTACATACATTTTGTTATGTTTTAAATTGAGTGTCACATTGCACGTATATATATATTTTTTAGCAAAAGGTGTTTTTATGATCCATTGGTGATCAGTTGACCCCGACATTTACGTCTTCCCTTATTACAACTTTTTTACATCCTTTTTCCCGTCCCTGCTATCCTTTGCATTTTTAAGCTTATTTATTTACATATATATATACATATAAATATATTTTTTAAATGATTATACACATTATCAAATTGCGCTCATGATTATTAATTTTATGTATGCTATATAGCTATATATTATTACTAACTTTTCTTGCTTGTGTATGATATATGTATTTTTTGTAAAATAAAATTATATTTATATAATTCTATGGTAATTGATTTTTCAGATTTATATATTTTTTATTTATTTTATTATATACATCTTTTACTCTTGGTGGGTTTACCCTATACGCTGCAGTGGCGTATTTATAGGTTTTTTTAGTGGTTGCTTTGGGTTTTCCCCAATTTTATTCAGACCACAGTACATAGGACTTTTTTTAGGTTGTTGTTAAAGCGTTATATAGGGTAAAATCTTTATTTTCACCATTCTCAGGGGATGCTCCTGCCTGCGGGGATGGTGAAGATATGAAGTTATAAACTAGTCACCGCTGCCGCCGTAAGTAGTCACCTGGGCGGGGAGCTCTTCTCATCTACTCCCGTTCTTCGGCCGGGAGCGACGCCCCCTCCGCTTGATTGACGGGCCACGTCATCGCTCTGCTCCGTCTGTTCAGTGAGCGGAACAATGACGCGGCCCATCAATCAAGCGAGTGTTGTATTCATGTATCTCCCACTCTTCCATAGAGGTGCATGGAGGGGTCTTGTCGACTACCGCTTTGTGCGGTGGTTGACACCGATCCATGCACAGAGTGGTGTTTGCCCTCTGCATGAGGAGTGTCGGGTTGCCGGGCAGGAGATAGCGAGGGGTCCCAGTGGTCTGACCTCCTGTGATCAGACACTTATCCCTTATCCTGTAAGATCTAAGCTCTTCATCTAGTGGACTCAAGATGATCATTCATTTTATTATGTGCCATGTAAATGTTATATATCTCGTTAGGTTACATACAATTTAACTTCATATCTTACCTCTTGCAGCTGTAGAACTCGGTTTTCAATATCAATTAACTAGAAAAAAATGAGCAGGTAACAATATGAGCGTAATAAAACAACAGGCTTATTGTAATACAACCCATGACATTGCACAAATTATATTAATTTTCAAGTATTCAATATTACATTATATGGTCTATCCTTAAAGTGTGACTGAAGAACCTGAGACCCCCATATAGATCACCAGAATGCAGGTGCCACAGTTGTGTCCCCTTCACTGCAGTACCTGACAGAGTGACAGTCATCCATGTGTGGCCTTGTCTGGTACTGCAGCTGAGCCCCGTTCACTCTAATTAAAGATATAGAGGTACAGTAAGGTTTCTTAAACTTCTATGGTTGCTAGATTACAGTTTTGCCTATCTGAGATCTTGTACAGAGAACTAATACTGTTGTGCACTTGAAGGGTTTATACAACATAAGGTGACTTTATTGATTACCTGTCAGCCAGTAATGGACATGCTTATCTGTGCTTGTGTTGGTGGTAAGTGGTCGTGTCCTGTGTCCCCCATCACACTGCTGGCTTGATTGTGTGAACTTCCGGTTTCTGTGCCCTACCTTCAACTACAATTCCCAGGATCCCTTGTTTCTAGGTGGGAAGTGACTTTTCTTCCTCCCACACATCAGCCACCCCGCCCATTGCTGCACAGCTAGGCTCCCTTGCATGCTTTGCTGTGCTTTAAACTACAATTTCCTGTAGAGAATGATCTCCCTCCCACCTAGTAGTCGCTCCATCCATTGAAGCGCAGACATTCTTCCTTTTAACACTTTACTAGGGATGCACTGTATCGGGCCGCACTGAAACCTGGGAAAGGCCCCCTGGGAGAAAACACAGATTTTGCATGCTGCTAAAAATGAATGTCTGGGGAAAAGTTCACATAAGAATTGTGAAACCAGCCATCAAACCCAAGTACAGACAGTATGGGGGAAGATTTATCAAAGCCTGTGTAGAGGAAAAATTGACCAGTTGCCCATAGCAACCAATCAGATTGCTTATTATATTTTTCAGAGGCCTTTTTAAAAATCAAAGAAGCGATCTGATTGGTTGCTATGGGCAACTGGTCAACTTTTCCTCTGTACAGGTTTTGAAAAATCTCCCCCTATATTATGAACTACCGTATATACTCGAGTATAAGCCGACCAGAATATAAGCCGAGGCCCCTAATTTCACCCTAAAAACCCAGGAAAAGATATTGACTCAACTATAAGCCTAGGGTGGAAAATACATCATCCCCCCCATGTCATCATCCCCCCCTGTCATCATCCAGACCCCCGTCATTAACACCCCCATCATCATCACCCTGTCATTTTCACCCCCATCATTATCACCCCGTCATCATCCCCCTTCATCATCACCGCCTGTCAATCCCCAGTGGTCTTCAACCTGCGGACCTCCAGATGTTGCAAAACTACAACTCCCAGCATGCCCGGACAGCCCCCCCCTTTAGTTTTCATTTTCACCGGGAGGCCTGTCCATTTTCACCGGGAGGCCCTCTTCTCCGCTCCGGGCCCGGCGCCGGCCTAGTGACGTTGCCTTGACGATGACGCACAGGGACGTTCAAGCGCAGATACGTCTGCTGCGCAAGAACGTCCCTGTATGTCGTCGTCAAGGCAACGTCACTAGGCCGGGCCCGGAGCAGAGAAGAGGGCCTCCCTGTGAAAATGGACAGGCCCTGCAGCATAGATGGCCCGGACCAGCTCACCCTTCCTTCCCACCGAGGGGAGGGGAGTAGAAAACTAAAGGGGGGTCTGGATGATGACGAAGGCCGCAGTGGTCTTCAACCTGTGGACCTCCAGATGTTTCAAAACTACTACTCCCAGCATGCCCGGACAGCCGATGGCTGTCCGGGCCTGCTGGGAGTTGTAGTTTTGCAACATCTGGAGCTCCGCAGGTTGAAGACCACTGAGAAGGGATTGACAGGTGGAGAGTTCACTCGAGTATAAGCAGAGGGGGGCGTTTTCAGCACGAAAAATTTTGCTGAAAAACTCGGCTTATACTCGAGTATGTACGGTACTCAAAATTCACAACCCTTGCAGCACATTCAAATAAAAATAATTCTGGAACACTCCTTTAAGGTGTGAAGATCATTATTTTGGCTAAATTTGATCCCTAGTAAAGCTGGTGGCGCTATTGCCTAATTCTCTATGGAGAATAAATGGTAAAAAGCGGTACTGCATTTAAAGTTCTTGGAAGAATGCATTCATTAGATCACATGAAGGCATGAATACATGATAGTGATGGTATACCACAGTCAGCCATCCGCCACATACATTACCTTTGTGTTGAGTTGAGTGATTTGGTTTGTAACAGTCTGGTTGCTTCCAATAACACTGGCGCTTAATGCAGCAATTTCTTCTTTATTTTTACGTATCTGAAAATCAATAGGAATAGGATTCAGAATTTTAGAACAAAAAATATCTTCTGTGAAAAAGAAATTGGTTATGGAATCACATAATGGAAATGATTGGTAAGAGACCCCTAGATAAGGCTGGTGCTGCTTATCTCCATAGGAAACAATAATAATTGACATATAAAACCCAGAAACCCGGAAGACCTGCAATGTCCACAGTCTAATGTGTCCACCCATTTGGGCTTATTACAGTGCAAAAAAGAACTTTTGCCCCAATGCAAACTTATAATAGCCCACCCCACCCACCACGTGCAATATATTGTACTTGAGTAAGAGGTGCCTTTGGACCCCCTCAGGCAGCAGGACCCATGTGCCACTACTACCCCCTGCATCCCCTTCATAGAATTGGGACATTAAAGGTGTATTCCAGGGAAAAAAACTTTTTTTTTTTTTATATATCAACTGGCTCCAGAAAATTAAACAGATTTGTAAATTACTTCTATTAAAAAAATATTAATCCTTCCAATAATTATCAGCTGCTGAAGTTGAGTTGTTCTTTTCTGTCTGGCAACAGTGCTCTCTGCTGACATCTCTGCTTGTCTCGGGAACTGCACAGAGTAGAAGAGGTTTGCTATGGGGATTTGCTTCTAAACTGGACGGTTCCCGTGACACGTGAGCACTTAGACAGAAAAGAACAACTCAACTTCAGCAGCTCATAAGTACTGAAAGGTTTAAGATTTTTTAATAGAAGTAAATTTGCAAATCTGTTTAACTTTCTGGAGCCAGTTGGTATATTAAAAAAGTTTTTTCCTGGATAACCCCTTTAATGTCGGATATGTGGCAGAAGTGGCGATTAGGAAGGTGCTTTCCCATTGCCTTTACAGTGTACCTGTCCCTTTAAAAAGCTTTTGACATGTCGTAGAGTCATGTGTGAAACAGTGACAGGAATGGTGGCCGGGGATTGCTCTATTTTTCCAAGGTACCTGTCATATGTGGATATCAAGTTTCAGGAAGCGTTATTTCATCCAGGGAAAGCTGGGTGAGATATGGGAAATGCAGAATGAGTTAAAGGGGTACTTTGTCACTAGACATGTTATCCCCTATCCAAAGGATACTGGATAACGTTTCTGATCGCGGGGAGTCCGACCTCACAAACCCCCCCACCCCCGTGATCTCCTTGCCGGCACTGCGGCGTTACGGTCACGGAAGCCTTTTTTCATTCATGTCTATCAGAAGAGAGGGCGTGACAGTTTGTACGCATGAATAGATGGGGCGTGGCGGTTGTGTTTGCTAGTCATCCGGCACAGAGCGGAGTTTGCTTTGTGCACTGGATGATGGGGGGGGGGGGGGGCTGCAGAGATCGCGGGGGTCCCCATGCGGCCGGACCCTTGCAATTAGACATATCAGACATGTTATAGGAGATAACATTTAAGATAGGAGTGCACCTTTAAGTCCCTTGTGAGACTTGGCTTGGATTTTTATGGGATGAAAGGCAGGTTTGGTAGTGGGGCCTTTCATCCTTTTCCTTGGCCACTCCAGGTTTTCAGACTAACCCAGGTGCTGAAAACGGCTTGTCACGGGGCTTTATTACTAGGTGACAGTCAGTCTACAAGTAAGGGTCTATTCACACGGCAGAATTTCCGCTTGCAGAATTCCGCCTCAAATTATTGCCCAATAGACTTATATGGGATTCTGCACTCCCATTCACACTTCTGAATTTCCGCTTGCGTAATTCCGCAAGGGGAAATTCAGAAGTGTGAATGGGAGTGCAGAATTCAATAGAAGTCTATTGGGCATTAATTAAAGGTGGAATTCCACAAGCGGAAATTCTGCCGTGTGAATAAACCCTAAGGCTGTGGGGAACCTGCACCACTGAGGAGATTTGGTATCCGGAGGCAGCCTCAAAAAGGAGAAGCACACAGCTCTGCGCTCTCTGTGTGCACAAGACGGTACCATAGACTTACATTATAATTCTGTCTCAGTCAGGTGCACAGAGCTGGGAACAACTTTATCTTAGAACTCTGTGATAATTATATTTGGCTTTATGGTGCCCACTATTGGACCATTTTATTCATGCTAAAAGCTGATATATGAGTCTATAAAGAAAAGTGATGCAATGTTTATATCTAAACCGATGATTCCCCCCCAGCATCACCATAAGAAAGCCAACCACAGCACCACCATAACAGGGCCAACCACAGCACCACCATAACAGAGCCAACCACAGCACCACCATAACAGAGCCAACCGCAGTACCACCATAAGAGAGCCAACCACACAACCACCATAACAGAGCCAACCACAGCACCACCATAACAGAGCCAACCACAGTACCACCATAACAGAGCCAACCACACAACCACCATAACAGAGCCAACCACAGCACCACCATAACAGAGCCAACCACAGCACCACCATAACAGAGCCAACCGCAGCACCACCATTACAGAGTCAACCACAGAACCACCATAACAGAGCCAACCACAGCACCACCATAACAGGGCCAACCACAGCACCAACATAACAGAGCCAACCGCAGCACCACCATAACAGAGCCAACCACAGTACCACCATAAGAGAGCCAACCACACAACCACCATAACAGAGCCAACCACAGCACCACCATAACAGAGCCAACCACAGTACCACCATAACAGAGCCAACCACAGCACCACCATAACAGAGCCAACCACAGCACCACCATAACAGAGCCAACCACAGTACCACCATAAGAGAGCCAACCACACAACCACCATAACAGAGCCAACCACAGCACCACCATAACAGAGCCAACCACAGTACCACCATAACAGAGCCAACCACACAACCACCATAACAGAGCCAACCACAGCACCACCATAACAGAGCCAACCACAGCACCACCATAACAGAGCCAACCACAGCACCACCATAACAGAGCCAACCGCAGCACCACCATAACAGGGCCAACCACAGCACCACCATAACAGGGCCAACCACAGCACCAACATAACAGAGCCAACCACAGCACCACCATAACAGAGCCAACCACAGCACCACCATAACAGAGCCAACCACAGTACCACCATAAGAGAGCCAACCACAGCACCAACATAACAGAGCCAACCGCAGCACCACCATAACAGAGCCAACCACACAACCACCATAACAGAGCCAACCACAGCACCACCATAACAGAGCCAACCACACAACCACCATAACAGAGCCAACCACAGCACCACCATAACAGAGCCAACCGCAGCACCACCATAACAGAGCCAACCACAGTACCACCATAAGAGAGCCAACCACAGCACCACCATAACAGAGCCAACCACAGCACCACCAAGAGAGACAACCACAGCACCACCATAACAGAGCCAACCACAGTACCACCATAACAGAGCCAACCACAGTACCACCATAAGAGAGCCAACCACAGCACCACCATAACAGAGCCAACCACAGCACCACCATAACAGAGCCAACCACAGTACCACCATAAGAGAGCCAACCACAGCACCACCATAACAGAGCCAACCACAGCACCACCATAACAGAGCCAACCACAGCACCACCATAAGAGAGCCAACCACAGCACCACCATAACAGAGCCAACCGCAGCACCACCATAAAAGAGCCAACCACAGAACCACCATAAGAGAGCCAACCACAGCTCCACCATAAGAGAGCAAACCACAGCACCGCCATAACAGAGCCAACCACAGAACCACCATAACAGAGCCAACCACAGCACCACCATAACAGAGCAAACCACAGCACCGCCATAACAGAGCCAACCGCAGCACCACCATAACAGAGCCAACCGCAGCACCACCATAACAGAGCCAACCACAGAACCACCATAAGAGAGCCAACCACAGCACCACCATTAGAGAGCCAACCACAGCACCACCAAGAGAGACAACCACAGCACCACCATAAGAGAGACAACCACAGAACCACCATAAGAGAGCCGACCACAGAACCACCATAACAGGGCCAACCACAGTACTACCATAAGAGAGCAAACCACAGCACCACCATAACAGAGCCAACCGCAGCACCACCATAACAGAGCCAACCACAGCACCACCATAACAAAGCCAACCACAGCACCACCATAACAGAGCCAACCACAGCACCACCATAACAGGGCCAACCACAGCACCACCATAACAGAGCCAACCACAGCACCACCATAAGAGAGCCGACCACAGAACCACCATAACAGGGCCAACCACAGTACTACCATAAGAGAGCAAACCACAGCACCACCATAAGAGAGCCAACCACAGCACCACCAGAACAGGGCCAACCACAGCACCACCATAACAGAGCCAACCACAGCAGCACCATAGGAGAGCCAACCACAGCACCACCATAACAGAGCCAACCACAGCACCACCATAACAGAGCCAACCACAGCACCACCATAACAGAGCCAACCACAGAACCACCATAAGAGAGCCAACCACAGAACCACCATAACAGAGCCAACCACAGCACCACCATAACAGAGCCAACCACAGCACCACCAGAACAGGGCCAACCACAGCACCACCATAACGGAGCCAACCACAGAACCACCATAAGAGAGCCAACCACAGAACCACCATAACAGGGCCAACCACAGCACCACCATAACAGCGCCAACCACGGCACCACCATAACAGAGCCAACCACAGCACCACCATAACAGAGCCAACCACAGCACCACCATAACCTAGCCTACTACAGCACCACCATAACAGAGCCAACCACAGCACCACCATAACAGGGCCAACCACAGCACCACCATAACCTAGCCTACTACAGCACCACCATAAGAGAGCCAACCACAGCACCACCATAACAGAGCCAACCACAGCACCACCATAACAGAGCAAACCACAGCACCAACATAACAGAGCCAACCACGGCACCACCATAGCCTAGCCTACTACAGCACCACCATAACAGAGCAAACCACAGCACCACCAGAACAGCGCCAACCACGGCACCACCATAGCCTAGCCTACTACAGCACCCCAATATATAATAAACATATAAAATGCAGCATTCACAGATCCCATAATATCCATTAATAATAAAGGAGATATTATAGTGTTACCTGGGACAGGAGTTCTGTCAGATCATCATCATTCATTTTAATCTTCCCATAGGAACTGGTTTTGAATTCAATATTTTTACTTTGGCTGACCGTAAATATTAAATTTCCATTTTCAGAAGACATTCGAGGCCTATGACAGAAAAAAAAACATATCTATAATACATCACTCCACTGTGTCATAATCCCACAGAGAATATCAATGATCATCACATTAAACATTTTATTATTTCACATGAATCTTTAATACGACTCAACAAATACAGATCAATGATCAATAGAGGAGCTGTCAGTACAGAAATCCTGAATGATAGTGTATGGCTACTGGGTTTGAAGGGGTTATCCAGGAAAAAACGTTTTTTTTATATATCAACTGGCTCCAGAAAGTTAAACAGATTTGTAAATTACTTCTATTAAAAAAAAATCTTAATCCTTTCAGTACTTATGAGCTGCTGAAGTTGAGTTGTTCTTTTCTGTCTAAGTGCTCTCTGATGACACCTGTCTCGGGAACTGTCCAGAGTAGAAGCAAATCCCCATAGCAAACCTCTTCTAATCCGTGCAGTTCCCGAGACAAGCAGAGGTGTCAGCAGAGAGCACTGTTGCCAGACAGAAAAGAACAACTCAACTTCAGCAGCTGATAATTACTGGAAGGATTAAAAAAAATTTAATAGAAGTAATTTACAAATCTGTTTAACTGTCTGTTGATATATTTTTTATATATTTGTTTGGCACTAATGATTTGTATGAGCATAAAAGCCCTCATAGGTTTGTGCATCACTATGCTTGAAAAAGGCTCCAGGAGGAGCTGAAACGTTGTAATGCTGACATGAGATATTAAATCACTTATTTTGTTGGAGTGCTGCGCCTGTATCTGGTTTTTTTATATATATATATATATATATATATATATATATATATATATATATCAACTGATTCCGGACAGTTAAAACAGATTTGTAAATTACTTCTATTAAAAAATCTTAATCCTTCCAATAATAACTACAAATCCCAGCAAACCTCTTTCAGCTTTTTTCCCCTGGAATATCCCTTTAAGATAACTGCGCTGAAGTATCCCTGCAAGCTGAAAGAGGTTTGCTGGGATTTGTAGTTCCACCATACCTTTATTTAAAGGGTCAGAACAGCATATGTGTATGTGTGTGTATATATATATATATATATATATATATAATTTATTTATTCATTTTTTTCTTCAATCAGAAATGGCTGATAACAGAGAACAATAGATGTTCTTCTTCTGCATAAGACATGTACAGAAGAGTTTTAGGTGTAGGGCAGTGTTTCTCAACCAGGGTGCCCCCAGCTGTTGCAAAACTACATCTCCCAGCATGCCCGGACAGCCTTCGGCTGTCCGGGCATGCTGGGAGATGTAGTTTTGCAACAGCTGGAGGCACCATGGTTGGGAAACACTGGTGTAGGGTTACTGATCTCCATCACTTACTGGTCAGTGTTTGCATCTCTTTTCTGTCTGGTTTTCACAGGTTCTCCCAGTTGACATATTAGTCCAGAAAGTATAAATAATGCCGCTATAAGGTGCCTGGGGATCTGGCCTGGAGACAGCATGGTCCTGCTCGCTCCCTCCAGGCAGAGTTGTTTAGGCAGAAGACGTCTTGGAGGTTTATAGAGATCTGCACTTTGGCCTCTTGGATGTGTTCATTCCCACGAATACAGCAGAAAATAGTTAACGCAGCTTCATTCATATTAATTGTTCACCTCGGGTAATGGAAGGGGACAAAGGGCTGACTAGGTACATTCCAAACCCCTAAGAAGGTTCCATGGCGGCTATCCATAAGTGCTATATGACCTTTGCAACACATGAAGACTCACAGGAACTGTACTGACAGGTCATAAAATGTATTGAAAGTGTTAGGGAAATATGGATGTCATTCATTTATAAAACACTACATGTTCTACTATTTATTACAGAGCAAACATACCTGTCGTACAGAAGTAAGGACACCTATTTCTGCATGGTCTAGTTATAAGGGATGTGGGTACGTAGACGACCATAACAGGATAAAGTTGGCGTATTCACGCTTTATTGGGTGCATTTTGTAAGGGTCCACACAAGAGTCATCTATTTAATAGTGATAAGTAACAGTACAGCAAATTGTCTCTGCTGGAGGCTTTTATAGTCTTTAATAGCTAAGTACCCAGTTTTGTCCAGTCTTTCTACCTAAACCTTGTGGGAGAAGAAAAGTAACAATGAGGCTCTCGTTCCCATATCCCGTCCTTACAGCCTGTCCTCATATCCAGTCCTCATATCCCAAACTTATAGCCCGACCTCATATCCTGAACTCATATCCTGTCCTCATATCCTGAACTCATATCCCGTCCTCATATCCCGTCCTCATTTCCCAAACGTATAGCCCGTCCTCATATCCTGAACTCATATCCCGTCCTCATATCCCGTCCTCATTTCCCAAACTCATAGCCCGACCTCATATCCTGAACTCATATCCCGTCCTCATATCCCATTCTCATATCCCGACCTCATATCCCGACCTCATATGCTGTCCTCATATCCCAACCTCATATCCTGTCCTCATATCCCGACCTCATATCCCGAACTCATATCCTGTCCTCATATCTATCCTCATATCCCGAACTCATATGCTGTCCTCATATCCCGTCCTTATATCCAGAACTCATATCCCGAACTCATATCTCGTCCTCATATCCAGAACTCATATCCCGTCCTCATATCCCGAACTCATATCCCGTCCTCATATCCCGAACTCATATCCCGTCCTCATATCCCAAACTCATATCCCTTCCTCATATCCCGTCCTCATATCCCATTCTCATATCTCGTCCAGGGGCGGATCCAGACTCTAGTCTCGGAGGGGCACTATTAGGGTATTTTTGTGTTGGCGGACAGAAAATAAGGTGTTGCTTACGAAACTTACAATATTATTAAATGTATCATACAGTCCTAACCTTGTTTAAGACTCTTAGGCCATGTTCACACGTCGGAATTTCCACTTCAGAATTACAGGTGACGTCTTCTCTATAGTGAGGAGAATACACAATATCAGTGACTACAGGTGACGTCTTCTCTATAGTGAGAATACACAATATCAGTGATTACAGGTGATGTCTTCTCTATAGTGAGCAGAATACACAATGATATCAATGATTACAGGTGATATCTTCTCTATAGTGAGGAGAATACACAATGATATCAGTGACCATAGGTGACGTCTTCTCTATAGTGAGGAGAATACACAATATCAGTGATTACAGGTGACGTCTTCTCTATAGTGAGGAGAATACACAATGATATCAGTGACTACAGGTGACGTCTTCTCTATAGTGAAGAGAATACACAATATCAGTGACTACAGGTGACGTTTTCTTTATAGTGAGGAGAATACACAATATCAGTGACTACAGGTGACGTCTTTCCTTATCTAATTCAGCTGGTACATACCGCCGGGTCCAGCTAAATCTTCTCTCTGCAGAACTTGACGCCCAGATGACTCCTCACTATGTCAGCAGATTTGGATTCTATATATGAAAACAATACTTATAATAATACTGACAAACACCATATCCTTTTAATATAATACTGGCACACACCCTCGGAATATAATTCTGACACACTGTACCCTCTGAATATAATACCGCCACACACCGTATCCTCTAAATATAATTGTACTACACACTGTACCCTCTGAATTTAAAACTGCAACACACTACACCCTCTGAATATAATACTACCACACACTACACCCTCTGAATATAATACTACCACACACTACACCCTCTGAATATAATACTACCACACACTACACCCTCTGAATATAATACTACCACACACTACACCCTCTGAATATAATACTACCACACACTACACCCTCTGAATATAATACTACCACACACTACACCCTCTGAATATAATACTACCACACACTACACCCTCTGAATATAATACTACCACACACTACACCCTCTGAATATAATACTACCACACACTACACCCTCTGAATATAATACTACCACACACTACACCCTCTGAATATAATACTACCACACACTACACCCTCTGAATATAATACTACCACACACTACACCCTCTGAATATAATACTACCACACACTACACCCTCTGAATATAATACTACCACACACTACACCCTCTGAATATAATACTACCACACACTACACCCTCTGAATATAATACTACCACACACTACACCCTCTGAATATAATACTACCACACACTACACCCTCTGAATATACTACCACACACTGAGCCCTCTGAATATAATACTACCACACACTGCACTCTCTGAATATAATACTACCACACACTACACCCTCTGAATATAATACTACCACACACTGCACCCTTTGAATATAATACTACCACATACTGCGTCCTATAAATATAATGTTACCACACACTGTATCCTCTGAATATAATACTGTCAAACACCGTACCCTCTAAATATACTACCACCCACTGCGCTCTCTGATTATAACCTTACCATGCAGTGCAACCTCTGAATACAATATCATAACGTATTTTGGCCCAAAAAAATCGTCCCAACCACCCCGTTAAAAAACCACCCCAGAAATTCCTTATAATATACACCATACCTCTGAAATGCAAAATACTCTGTGCCCTTCACATATAGCAATAATGCCCCATCCTGTGCCCCCAACATATAATTGCCCCGTTGTCCCCCCTGGATCATATTTATCCTTATATCCCGACCTCATATACTGTCCTTATAACCTGTCCAAAGGCTGTCCAGGTATGCTGGAAGTTGTAGTTTTGCAACAGCTGGAGGCACCCTGTTTGGAAAGGGGTACTGGTAGTCAGATCTACAGTGATCAGTAGGGGGCAGTTATCGCAGTTTTGGATACCCCTGGCTTATTGCACTGAATATGTCTATATGACTATACACAGCAGTTCATGCTTCACCACGTGAAAGTGTCATAAAGTATTATTACAATTCTCTATTGGAATTCTTTATTGCCTATAGTTTTTTCTCCCCTGGAATACTAATCACATAGTGTTCCCTCACGAGCAGTTTTTTTGTCCTTATTGACCTCTATGTTATCTATATCAGTAAGCATTCGCATTTTACGATCGGAATAATAGTCTACAAATTCTATGTCGCCTGTTCACACAGCACCTAAGCAGGTTTACAGAGGCCCCTGGTTATAACATGTGGTTGGGGATTGTTTTAAATAATTTTGGAAAAAAGAAAATGTGTAAAAATGACTGTTTAGTGCCAAATAATACTGCACAAAATCAACCAAATAGCTATAATACAAACATGAGGTAAAATATATAAAATCACTATGGGGGAGATTTATCAAAACCTGTGCAAAGGAAAAGTTGCCCAGTTGCCCATAGCAACCAATCAGATCGCTTCTTTCATTTTTAACAAGGCCTCTGAAAAATGAAAGAAGCGATCTGATTGGTTGCTATGGGCAACTAAGCAACTTTTCCTTTGCACAGGTTTTGATAAATCTCTCCCTATATGAATGCATGACATACTTAAAGGGGTTATCCACCATAAGGTGACGCCAGACCTGCCAGTCAGAAATGGACATGCTTAAGAAGGATCTGTGCTTGTCTTGGGGATAAATGGATATGTTGTGAGTCCACCATAACGCTGCTGCTTTCTTTTTGTGAAATGGCCTGTTGGAGTTCCCTCCATCCAACTTCAAGTACCATGATCCCTTGTTTGTAAATATTTGGTCACTTTTCTCCCTCCCAGACATCAGCCACCGCACTCATTTCAGCACAGCTGAGCTCCCTTGCATGCTGGGATGTGCTCAAAACTACAATTCCCTGCAGCTCTGTGGAGAATGATCTCCCTCCCACCCAACAGTTGCTCCACCCACTGAAGCAGACAGGCTCCCTTTCAACACCTGACTAGTGATGTACTGTCTCCGGGCGCACTGCAACATGTGAAAAGCTGAGACAATACGCATTTTGTATTCTGCTAAAAATGAACATCGGGGCAAAGATCACATAAGAATTGGATAGGGGGTAAGATGTCTAAGGGCGAAGAACCCCTTTAAGTAAAAACATTATACAATTACAGCAAAAAGAACAAGGGTGCCTCGGCACTGCTGTGTCTGACCACGGGTGCACTCTTAAAGAAGGTAGGATAACTGCTGGGGCAAATACGGTGGTGCTCTGACTTAAATAAAATGTAGCAAATCACAATCCAAGAGAAGAAAGAATCAGTCGGCGACTCACCATTCAGTTGCTTCACGGTTCTTCTTTTATTGAAGGAACATACTCACATACATAGAAAGGGGAGAGAAGGACAACAAACAGGTGCGGGGGGTACTGCTCAACAGGCGACGGGATCCGTTTCACACGGAATCGTGCTTCTTCTGACCGTGAAGCAACTGAATGGTGAGTCGCCGACTGATTCTTTCTTCTCTTGGATTATACAATTACACTTAAAGGAGAATTCCAGAATATAAAAATTGTCCCCCATACTGCCGACAGTAAAAAAATAAAGATGTACATACCTTACTCCGCTCCCCCGGGGCCTCAGGTAACCATCTCCAGTCTCCATAGTGATCCTCTTCCTGGTTGCCGGTGGTCGGAGAATCATACTGCGCTCAGCCAATCACCGGCCACAGTGAAGTCCCGACTCGGCCGGCGATAGGCTGAGCGGCAGTGTGAGAAAAATTCAAGACACACAATTCTTCACTACACCGGCACCTGCTGCCGGGGCCGAAAACGTCACACTGCCGCTCAGCCTATCGCCAGCCGAGTCTGGACTTTACTGCGGCCGGTGATTGGCGTGAAGTATGATTCATCCAACCACCGGCAACCAGGAAAAGGATTGCGGCGGCGAACGGAGCGGGTTACCGGAGGCACCGGGGGGAGTGAAGGAAGGTATGTACCTCTTTATTTTTCTATTGCCGGCAGTATGGGGGACAATTTTTATATTCTGGAGTTCTCCTTTAACTGTATTGTAAAACATTTTCCACAACAAAAATCACTGAGTCAGGTTTTTCCTGTATTCTGCACAAATCAGAGACCTTGGAGACGGTTCACACTGTCTATAAAACTGAGGAATCATTACAGCACGACTGCTCACTAGTAAAACTCACTAGTAAAATTCTAACTAATAGTTTAAAGGGCCTCGTCACTAGGAAAACATCATTTGCCCTTTTATTGGGCATTGAACCATGAAGGATACCAATTAACTCAACACCTTAACTCTCAGTGCGGCCACACAGCCAGGGTAATACAAAGAATTATATCTAGGCACTTCTTTGGCCCCTAGGAACAACCTTTAAAGGGGTACTCCCGTGGAAAACTTTTTTTTTTTTTTTTTTTAATCAACTGGTGCCAGAAAGTTAAACAGATTTGTAAATTACTTCTATTAAAAAATCTTTATCCTTCCAGTACTTTTTAGGGTCTGTATACTACAGAGGAAATGGTTTTCTTTTTGGAACACAGAGCTCTCTGCTGACATCATGACCACAGTGCTCTCTGCTGACATCTCTGTCCATTTTAGGAACTGTCCAGAGCAGCATATGTTTGCTATGGGGATTTTCTCCTACTCTGGACAGTTCTTAAAATGGACAGAGATGTCAGCAGAGAGCACTGTGATCGTGATATCAGCAGAGAGCTCTGTGTTCCAAAAAGAAAAGAATTTCCTCTGTAGTATTCAGCAGCTAATAAGTACTGAAAGGATTAAGATTTTTTCATAGAAGTAATTTACAAATCTGTTTAACTATCTGGCGCCAGTTGATAAAAAAAAAAAAGTTTTCCACGGGAGTCTCCCTTTAAGACTAGATAAAAGGGCTCATGAATGAGGAATTTATGTATATCCACCTATTCCAGAACAACCTTCTTTTATGGCTGGCGTTTTAAAGGGGTACTCCACTGCTCAGCGTTTGGAACAAACGGTTTTGAACGCTGTAGCCGGAAGCTAGTGATGTCATAGCCCCGCCCCTCATGATGTCATCACGGCCCCTTCCATAGACTTGCATTGAGGGGGCGGGGCGTGACGTCATGATGGGGCAGGGCTATGACGTCACGAGCCCCCAGCTCCAGCGTTCGGAACAGTTTGCTCCAAACGCTGAGCAGTGGAGTACCCCTTTAAGGATACATTCACAAATACAGGATCCTGCGCAGATTTGATGCACAGGATTTGTAACTGCCGATTAGAAGCTGTGCTCCGTCATTTATTTTACATTGTAATCTGCAGCAGAAAATCCTCTGCGTACGTGTGAACTTACCCTAAACTCGATGGATGTTTTCATTCCCGGGCCCTCATTGTTGAATGGCTACACAAACTGATTTTCTGGAGGACCCAAGTGTGTAATACTTCATTTCTCCTGAGGGGGCACTGTAGGAAATTAAACACTTGTTATCAGACTAACCCACAGATAACAGCTGATCACTATGATCAGCAGTTAGTTGTGAAACCTTCTATTTATAAATTGGTTATACAGTACATGGCTCAACTAGATTTGACTAAAGTTGAAGAGAAATTGAGCCATTTGGAGGATTGTAAATTCTAAAACTTGTACATATTGAAGTACAGACGTGTGTCTCAATCATATATATCAATTAATCTCAATAACTTTTACAGAGAAAGGCCATCCATAGGCAGATATCTCACCAATGACAGGGGCAATAAAATGTCTGTCTTCAGGGCCACAATCAGTTATTCGGGCCCAATACACACAAATGGTCAGGGGCTATGAACTGCCTCCTATAACCTCCATCTAATACCCTGGTCTTCAAACTGTGGTCCTCCCAGCAGGCCTGGTGTTGTAGTTTTGGGACAGCTGGAGGTCCGCAGTTTGAAGATCACTGTTCTACTGTGGTGGACAAGTGGGGAAGACTTTTATATGCCCTTTTTAAGGGGAATTTATATCTGGACGTTTATGGCATTTCTATGGAATATGCAATAAATAGCTTATAGATGTAGGTTGTTCCTTTTGGACCCGTTCCCATCTAGACATCAAGATTTTCCCCCTCTGGGCTGGTTGCTTTTTTAGCTAGTCAACATAAAGGCCATGGGCTTTAAAGGGGTTATGCAGGAATCTAAATTTCTTTCAAAGACCGCTCCCTGTCTGTCTCCATTTTGGGTGTGGTATTACAACTTGGCTCCATTCACTTCAATGGAACTGAGCTGCAGAACCACACCCAACCTGGAGACAGACAGGGCAGTCTTTGAAAGAAATTATCTCTGTTTTTCAATTGCTGGATAACCCCTTTAATGGAAATTAAGTAAAGAGCGTAGAATAATGAGTATCTATATATCGGGAGTTACAGAAAAGTGTAGATTGTGGCGCTATACTGTTTACATCATTCCCATTAACATCAATATGAGGTTCGCAAACTGCATACAATAGCTGTCTTGGCTGTTTTTCAGCTTTCCAGTCACCTGTGGGGGCCACAACCAAGATGTTTCAATTGGGGGGTCCTTAATCTTGAGATAGGCGATGGGACTCACATCTTTCAGACATTTATACCGTATCGTGTGAATGTCATACGTGTCCAGATTTGTGCAGAATACAGGAAAAGGCTGAACCCATACACACGAAAGCTCTACAGGGAACATGACTTAGCTCTATGAGGACTAAAAGGATTGGGCAGCTGAAATCCAACATGCCTGATCTTTCTCTAAACAGATATTATTTGTTTGGGAAAAGTCATGAAGCTCTCAGCACATTTTCACTTACGGGAAAGAAAGTGCACCATGTTAGGAACCAAGTTCACCCATTGTTACCCATTAAATGGAACTATTGAGAATCTCCCATGCAAAGACTACTAGGAAAAAGGTTGGTGCTAGATGACAAGGGAGTCTGGGCCCCTGACAACAATATCATCTATACAGTCCCAATGGGCGTTGAACATAACTGGTCCCAATCCTTTTTCTCCTAAATATAAGGTGGCCAGCTTATCCAAGACCTATACACGTACATGGTTAAATATCATCGAACCAAAGTGTAACGTCTGGCTCTGGCCGTACACGAAGAGCTAAATGACTCTAGCTGGGCTGGAGCTGCTTGGAGCTCATCTGTGTCGTCTGGGTGTGGTTCAGCTCTGCTACCTATCAGGAAGGTGTATCCCTGATCACTTTTTCTATATAAGCTAGGAGCAGTGATCAGTTCACTGTCTGTGACAGGTTTTACCTTAGCTGACACCTCCTGCTTATTGGATACTTGCTTGTCTATTGATCTTTGGCTTTCCCCTTGACTCTTCACTTGCACTGCGTTCCTGTACTCCACTATCTCCTGGTACCGACCTTGGCTAGACTGACATTGATTTGGCCTTGTGTGTGTGTCTTAGTGTATCTATGTTAGTTTGTGTGCCTCCAGCTGTTCCACAACTCCATCTGTTTTGTATTTTATTATTTTGACAATGTTGCCCCAGCACTTAGCAGGTAGGGTTTGTCATCGTGGTTGTCAATTCGTCACTTAGGGCAGATAGGTAGGGACAGTGGCTGTGGGTGAGTTAGGACTTCACTGTTCCCTTCCCATACATGACAACAAGTTTCCAGAATCCTTATCCTTTTTTGGATAATCCAGTTGGATCAGTGAGCACTAGGGGAGGAATAAAGTGATATTTAGGAATTGTGTATAAAACCTTTCTCCAAAATAAACAGCGTCTTTCATAACCTAGCATAAGAGTGCAGTCAGACTTTTATCCCTGTAATTCCAAATCTCCAAGGGATTTGTTCTAATCGTGTACTCTCTTTGATCAAGGCTATAATCATACCCGCAGACTGAAATCTCCCCCTTGTAATCTCGTAATTAGATTGTCTTCACACTCGTACAAGAACGCCTTGGAATCTCTTTAAAAGTCTCATATATCTGTCTTAGACTTTTTCACATATAACATAATAATCATTAGTCAAAATTCATTAAAAGCACATTCATTAATTAACATTTGGAATTATAGAAGCTTTTATTATTAGCGTAGGGATATGATAATCCTGTTCTTCATTGAGCCTCCAAAATGCAAGTCACTGTTCCGATTCTGAACCTTGTTAATTCGAACATCTTTAAAGGGGTACTCCGCCCCTAGACCCTGAATCCGTGTAGTTGACTAGGATGGTGATGGTGTGCCCAAACCATCGTCGAGGGTAAAACATATAGGGGGCATACCCAAAAAGGTGAAGCGTGAGAAAAGGGGAGGGAGGGTCACAAGAACGAGACCTGCAATGATAGTGGAGAGCCCTTCCCACAAACACAGGCTGACAATCAGCCTTAACTATCTGGAGAGCAGCAGGCCGTATTTGGTGAGCCTACACCGCTTCCCACAAGACAGCTGTCACGCCCCCTCCCATAGGCTTGCATTGAGGGGGCAGATTTGACATGTGTGTCCTTCATATAAGGATATACTGGCTAATGTCTCAATTTTACATCAGTTTTGAGGGTTAGCTTATGCCATTGTTTACATCTACCACAGTTGTGAAACCACATTGTGATCCATAGGGGCAGGTCCTCCACTCCAACGTAGGTGCACAACTGCACTTGGGGTAGAGCACCTTGTATCACCTTAGATCATGTCAATGTAATTGTTTGTTTAAAGTCAGCCATGTTTAACGCATCCACATACACATTTATCTGGTGTCAGGATGCCATTGTGGTACTTGTAACCGTTTGCAGGCATCCTCCATTGTATGCAATTCTTGCTGAGGATATCGCCCTTAGCAACGGTGTACAAGTGCAGGACCTCCGCCCCAGCAAAGGTGCACAACTGCACTTGGGGTCGAGAGTTTCCTGCTATAACCACGTTCATGTAAATATAAGCCGTTTTCTTTGTTTAGGCTTATACTAATGCACCCTTTTATCTTGCTGGGTAGCATTAGGTTTCACCTGTGAGGCCGGCTATAAATGAACTAACCAGGGTGGGGCTTGTAGCCTGTCTCCCCCCTCCCATTGTAGCCTGTCTCCCCCCTCCCATTGTAGCCTGTCTCCCCCCTCCCATTGTATGTGTGCTGAGCCCACACTGGAGGTAAGTGAGGAGCAATCTGCAAGTCGGGCCTATGGCTGCCGTAATTTGGTTCCTGGTTTTACTTATCTGGCCAGGTAGGTTAGTTGATAGGACCCGCACCATTTGAGAAACCTTGGCGTGGTGTGCGGGCTCAAGTGTGTCCTTCATATAAGGATATACTGGCTGATATCTCAGTTTTACATCAGTTTTGAGGGTTAGCTAATGTCATTGTTTACATCTACCACAGGAGTGAAACCATATTGTGATCCATAGGTGCAGGTCCACTCCAACGTAGGTGCACAACTGCACTTGGGGTTGAGCACCTTGTATCACCTTAGATCACATCAATGCAAGTGTTTGGGCAGATTTGACACTACAATTCCTTGCATAAAATGTAACAGACCAGTGTTTCCTAACCAGGGTGCCTCCAGCTGTTGCAAAACTACAACTCTCAGCATGCCCGGACAGCCTTTGGCTGTACTGGCATGCTGGGAGTTATAGTTTAGCAACAGCTGGAGGCACCCTGGCTGGGAAACACTGTAATACAGTAGAAACAATGTTATTTTTGATTCACTGTAGCAGTGGGCCCCTGTACATCTGATATATTGTAGATTTTCTTATGGGTAGCCAGGCCGATATTGGAGTGACTATACACTGGGCCAGCAGCGAGACAAAGAAGGTTCAGCGAAAGTAAATAGAAACTCTCAATAAAGAACGTGAACATAAAAATAAAACAGAAACTTTATTGTATAATTTATGAAATGTTAAGCAAAATGTTTTCCCAGTATAAAATCTTTGCGCCTATGAAGTTACCCTGTGTCGCGCCGCGGGGGCCTGCAGCATAAGTGCTATGAGTTTGGCTACAATGTGTACATTCAGACTGTTCCCCAGGAGACGGTATCGTTGCTTCGTTGTTATCTTATCGGGAAAACCTAAAAAAAATAAAAAAGAAAGAAGATGGCAGATAAATACCGTATGATTCTTAAAGTGAAAACATATAAACAGCATAAATACAATAATGGAACACTCCAGGAAAAAGGACGCTCCAAAAGGACGACAGTAGTGCAAGTGGGAGCCCTGGGAGTTTAAACCAGACATGGACCATTCATAAAAACAGTGACAGACTAAACCAGACATGGACGGGTCATATAGACAGTAACTGACTAAACCAGACATGGGTGGGTCATATAGACAGTAACTGACTAAACCAGACATGGACGGGTCATATAGACAGTGACTGACTAAACCAGACATGGACGGGTCATATAGACAGTGACTGACTAAACCAGACATGGACGGGTCATATAGACAGTAACTGACTAAACCAGACATGGACGGGTCATATAGACAGTAACTGACTAAACCAGACATGGACGGGTCATATAGACAGTAACTGACTAAACCAGACATGGGTGGGTCATATAGACAGTAACTGACTAAACCAGACATGGACCGTTCATAAAAACAGTGACTGACTAAACCAGACATGGACGGGTCATATAGACAGTAACTGACTAAACCAGACATGGACGGGTCATATAGACAGTAACTGACTAAACCAGACATGGACGGGTCATATAGACAGTAACTGACTAAACCAGACATGGACGGGTCATATAGACAGTGACTGACTAAACCAGACATGGACCGTTCATAAAAACAGTGACTGACTAAACCAGACATGGACGGGTCATATAGACAGTAACTGACTAAACCAGACATGGACGGGTCATATAGACAGTAACTGACTAAACCAGACATGGACCGTTCATAAAAACAGTGACTGACTAAACCAGACATGGACGGGTCATATAGACAGTAACTGACTAAACCAGACATGGACGGGTCATATAGACAGTAACTGACTAAACCAGACATGGACGGGTCATATAGACAGTAACTGACTAAACCAGACATGGACGGGTCATATAGACAGTAACTGACTAAACCAGACATGGACGGGTCATATAGACAGTAACTGACTAAACCAGACATGGACGGGTCATATAGACAGTGACTGACTAAACCAGACATGGATGGGTCATATAGACAGTGACTGACTAAACCAGACATGGACGGGTCATATAGACAGTGACTGACTAAACCAGACATGGACGGGTCATATAGACAGTAACTGACTAAACCAGACATGGACGGGTCATATAGACAGTAACTGACTAAACCAGACATGGACGGGTCATATAGACAGTAACTGACTAAACCAGACATGTACGGGTCATATAGACAGTGACTGACTAAACCAGACATGGACGGGTCATATAGACAGTAACTGACTAAACCAGACATGGACGGGTCATATAGACAGTAACTGACTAAACCAGACATGGACGGGTCATATAGACAGTAACTGACTAAACCAGACATGGACGGGTCATATAGACAGTAACTGACTAAACCAGACATGGACGGGTCATATAGACAGTAACTGACTAAACCAGACATGGACAGGTCATATAGACAGTAACTGACTAAACCAGACATGGACGGGTCATATAGACAGTAACTGACTAAACCAGACATGGACGGGTCATATAGACAGTGACTGACTAAACCAGACATGGACGGGTCATATAGACAGTAACTGACTAAACCAGACATGGACGGGTCATATAGACAGTAACTGACTAAACCAGACATGGACGGGTCATATAGACAGTAACTGACTAAACCAGACATGGACGGGTCATATAGACAGTAACTGACTAAACCAGACATGGACGGGTCATATAGACAGTAACTGACTAAACCAGACATGGACGGGTCATATAGACAGTAACTGACTAAACCAGACATGGACGGGTCATATAGACAGTAACTGACTAAACCAGACATGGACGGGTCATATAGACAGTAACTGACTAAACCAGACATGGACGGGTCATATAGACAGTGACTGACTAAACCAGACATGGACGGGTCATATAGACAGTAACTGACTAAACCAGACATGGACGGGTCATATAGACAGTAACTGACTAAACCAGACATGGACAGGTCATATAGACAGTAACTGACTAAACCAGACATGGACGGGTCATATAGACAGTGACTGACTAAACCAGACATGGACGGGTCATATAGACAGTAACTGACTAAACCAGACATGGAGGATCTAGAGCAGTGTTCTCCAAACTGTGGACTTCCTGATGTTGCAAAACTACAACTTCCGGCTGTCCGGGCATACTGGGAGTTGTAGTTTTGCAACACCTGGAGGGCCACAGTTTGGAAACCACTGATTTAGATGTATTTGACACCGGATTAAAGGTGCAAAACATTAGAATTCATGCTCTATTGATGGTAATTTTTTTATACATTTCCAGTAGGAACAACAGAGGAACGGTACAAAAGTTATTCCAGGATTAGTATATGTCAGGAGAACACAGGGACGCTCTTTACACTCTATTACCCGGCTCTACATAAAGATATAATGAATACTTTCACAAGTGCGGCGCTCCACATACCGAACGCGGCCGGGAATCCGTGAAGATTGGCGATTTCTCTGGGTGTGAAGTATCGGAGCTGCAGCGCGGAGAGTTTGTCGAGCTTCTCTTCATCAGACAACGTCTCCAGTGAGTTATACGCCGAACTAATCTGCATGAAAATGAGAAGAAGCAGAAGCGTTCACGGGCCTGTAAACAACGGTGCGCTAATGTAACAGTATATGGCGGCCATGACAATAAAGACCGGGTACATTCGTATGTCAGAGTACCCCCGGGCGCAGTGTTTGTGGACATCACAGGCATTTTGTGCCACATTTAGCCCAGATAATGAAAGTGCTATTGTCTAAAAGCAACAAAGCGTGCAGCGATGTGGGGAGGGGGGACGGGGGCTGGGGGGTCCAGACTGTCGTCTCGCCTCGTGATGGAGGAAATAAAGAAACACTTCAGATGCTTATTAAAGTTGTTCTTGTCATTATGGTGCATGATCAGCACAACGGGTATAAATAGTCATAGTAATAGTCTTCAAATGTAAAATTCTTCCCAATGAATGGTCTTTTAGAGAGTTTTCCAATGCATTATAGACTATCAAACAAAATGTAAAATTCCCCTCACTAGTGTTTCCCAAGCCATGTGCCTCCAGCTGTTGCAAAACTAAAACTCCCAGCAGGCAGGTGCAGAGGATAGTTAGTGTGTAGGATGGGATATGAGAAAGGGATATGGGGTCAGTATATGAGGATCAGATATAGGGATGGGATATAAGGACAGGATATATGGACAGGATATGAGGACTGGATATAGGGATGGGATATGAGGACGGGATATAGGGATGGGATATGAGGACAGGATATGAGGACAGAATATGAGGACAGGATATGAGGACAGGATATGAGGACAGGCTATAAGGACAGGATATGAGGACAGGATATGAGGACAGGATATGAGGACGGGATATGAGGACAGGATATGAGGACGGGATATGAGGACGGGATATGAGGACAGGATATGAGGACGGGATATGAGGACAGGATATGAGGACAGGATATAAGGATGGGATATATTGATGGGATATATGGACGGGATATGAGGACGGGATATGAGGTCGAGATATGAGGTGGAGATATGAGGACAGGAAATAAGGATGGGATAAGGACGGGATATGAGGACTGGATATAAGGACAGGATATAAGGACGGGATATGAGGACAGGATATAAGGATGGGATATGAGGTCGGGATATGAGGGCGGGATATGAGGGCGGGATATGAGGTCGGGATATGAGGATGGGATATAAGGACGGGATATTAGGACGGGATATAAGGATGGGATATGAGGACGGGATATAAGGATGGGATATGAGGACGAGTGATGAGGATGGGATATGAGGACGGGATATGAGGACGGGATATGAGGTCGGGATATGAGGACGGGTAATGAGGTCAGGATAGGGGGCAGGATATGAGGATGGGACAAGAGGACAGGATGTAAAAACAGACTATGAGGACAGGATATAAGTATGAGGCAGGATATAAGGACAGGATAAGAAATCGGGATAAGAGGTCAGACTATGAGGACGGGATATAAGAACAATAGCGTCACTGTTGCTTTTCCTTTTCCACAAGGATTCGGTAGGTAGACCGAGCAACGCTGAGTACCTAGTATATTATATAGTTTTATACTCTATTATATTACTAACAAAATGATATAATAGGACTTGCAATAAGCCTACCATATGTAACCGAGCGCATGGTCCCTATGAAAGCTCTTTATTAACCATTTACGTGAGTTCATTATCACATCTTTATTACTATTTAACAACAGTAAATACGCTGGAGAAAACAAGACATTTGCAGTCAAGAAACTGAAAATTCAGACCTCTACATCTGCTGCTGCCTGAAGAATGGAACCTGTCCCCTCCACATAATGTCCGTACCTACAAAAAATAAAATACACACAAATCTTTTTTTTTTTTAAATTAGAAAAATGATATGGGTAAATTAGGCCTTTCCCCAGCAGGTACATACATATAGGACAATAGGCTTCAAACTATAGACCTCCAGATGTTGCAAAACTACAACTCCCAGGATGCCCGGACAGCCAACGGCTGTCCGGGCATCCTGGGAGTTGTAGTTTTGCAACAGCTGGAGGGCCACAGTTTGGAGACCACTTATATAGCAAGATACTTGGCACGCACTCACCCTTTTGTAAAGCAAGTTGACCTTCTACATGTCGGTTTTACAATATCCAAAATCAAAGCGTATCTCAGTAAAGACTTTGGGGGCAGAAGGTACTGGCTGATCTCCACATTCTCCTCCAGGAAGTCCTGTAGCCTTTGTACAGAGGGGTCATTGTCTTGATTCATTTTCCTCTCCAGCTCCTCAGCGGTTTCTAGTTTGTAGAGAAAGGCTCCTTCTGGGCCTTGGTTGGGGCTTAGAAGTCTCTTCTGATCTGCATCTGTCTGTACGTTTCCTTCTGAGCATAAAGCGCTGCTGGAACGACCCAGCTCTGATGTATTGGTGCAAGGAAACGCTTCAAGAATCTAGCAAAGAAAACATCATTCTTAGACTGTTAGTGACGGTCAATAAACCTTTTCACGGGGTACCCTTCTGGGGTACTGTCTATCTTCTGCCACTAATGGTTGGAAGCAGAAATCCTGGGTGTTCAACCCTTTTAATGCCCAGGTCAATAGCAGCCATGGCATCTAAGTGGTTTACGGTAAGATGGGGCTCCCTCTATAATTAAAGGGGTACTCCAGGAAAGTATATATATATATATATATATATATATATATATATAATAGAAAGCTCCAAAGCCAGCACACTACCTGCATATGTCCCCTGTAAACCACCCTGCCTGATATGCATGGCTCCAGCGGCCCCCTGTTGTCTTTTCTGGCTGCTTGATATTCTTTCCCATCCTCCCCTCCCCTTGCCTACATCTCCCAGAAATCATTGTAGCTCTGCCAGCCCCCACCCTCCTGCTCTGAGCATCAGAGAGAGATTCAGTGTCTGATTGGCTGAGGCTGCACACACCTTCCAGTTCTCAGCACTAAAGAGAGGATGACTCATCAGTGCAGGGCAGATACCACATGGCCTGTGTCTCTCAGGAGGGTGGGGGCTGCTTTCAATGAGGGATTTGGACAGAGACAGAGTGGATGGCTGGATGATGTCATTTCCTCACTCTCTGCATGTAAGTCACAACCAAAGAGGGGAAACTGCTCTATATAGCTAATGAATGATATTTAGACCATAAAATAGGTTGATGAGAGGGAAAGGATGGGCTATGGGAGTACCCCTTTAAGGCATAAAAAGAGGCACAACCACGGACCAGGGCTTTCCAAACTGGGTGCTGCAACACAGTGTGTCTGTGGCATTCCTCAGGTGTGTCGCTGGCCTGTCAGATCCCACAGCAGCAGCCACTGCTGCTCACTAATTTAAAGTAGCTGCGATGCCGGCTGTCTGTCCGGATCAGCGGCACAGGCTGTGGCCACTTTAAATCAGCGAGCAGCAGTGGCACATGGACACATGAGCAATGGCCCTGGCATTGCACCGAGGATCAGAGCGGGTAGACCTCACATGTCAGACCCGCTTAGACTGCACCTGCACATGCCAGAGCACACTGGGAGACATAGTCCAGGTGCCAGCTGGAAATGGCACAGAGAGGGATCGGAGTAGGAGGGAGGGGGATGAGGTGGCATGGGCGGGGTGAAGTTATATAGTCAAGGGGTGGAAAAAATGGCACAGGGGAGGATTGAGGGGGGAAATGATGTGGCACAGAAGGGTGATAAAGGTGTGGCATGGGGTGGGGGTCAAGAGCGGGGATGGCACAAGGGAGGGGGGATGAAATGGCACAAGGGCGATGAACAAGGGGGAATGAAATGTCACAGTGGGGATCGAAAAGCGAAATGATGTGGTACATAGGGTGATAAAGGGGGGAATGAAATGGTATAGGGGAGGATCAAGGAAGGGGGGTGAAATGACACAGGGGGGATCAAGGGGGGGAGAATGATGTTGATCAATGGGGGGGGGGGGAGAATGGAATACAATAGGAGTTGATGAGGGTGGGAAATGAAATGGCATGAGTGGGTAGCAGCCACATTTGTAATGCAGATACTGGTATAATGTCATGTTTCATAGGATGAGCAGCGTGTTACGTGAAATTAGCGGTACACCCAGGAGCGTGTCACCGAACTATATAAGTCTACAAAGGTGTCACCAACCTAAAAAGTTTGGAAAGCTCTGCCATAGACCACCAGGTGTGACTACTGCTTCATTCTGACAGGAAATACACTGTGGATGCACTGTGAGGTCTTCCCTGACGCAGCTTTGTGTCTGCAGTAAGGTATGGAGGCGGGCCCAGCACGCCCATATGACTGAAGCGTAGGGCCGCCTTCAAACCTTACTGCAGACACAAAGCTGCGGCAGGGAAGCCCTGTGTGTCTGCTCACAGCGCATCCGCAGTGTATTTCCCACTGCCTGGCAGATTTAATGCAGCCTGAAATACGCTGCGTGCAACCCTACCCTTAGGATGTTTTCACATGTAGGGTTTTCTGCGCATATTTGAAGCACAGGATTTAGCTTACACTGAAATATGCAGCTTCAAATATGAAAGATACAGGATACTGTACATGTGAATAGACCTTTATGAAGAAGTGAAAAAAACATTTAAAGGGGTACTCCAGCATTCTGAACATTTAGTTCAGAACGTTCGGAGCTGGAGGCCGTGTTCGTGACATCACTACCACGCCCCCCTCGTGATGTCACACCACACCCCCTTCACTCATGTCTATGGGAGAGGGCGTGTCGGCCGACACGCACCCTCCCATAGACATGAATGAAGGGGGTGTGATGTGAAGATATATGAGGGTCGTGGCCGTGATGTCATGACCACTGCCACAGGAACCCGGTGTTTGTTTCACAAATGCTGAGTGCTGCGGAGGTCGCGGGGGCCCCAGCAGCGGGACCCCTGCGATCAGACATCTTATCTCCTATCCTTTGGATAGGGGGATAAGTGGTCTAGCAGCAGCGGAGTACCCCTTTAAACAAATTGAAAGCAAAGGGCAGTGCAATTAATTAGATATACAGGTAGGTTTTTTGGGTGAGTTGGAAAAGTTCTGCAAATTGTTTCAATGTTCTTTACTGACCAATCCAATAACAAATCTGCTTAAACATTTGTCAAATAATCTAAAGATAGATATTTATTAGGCCTTATGGTGCTTTAAATACAAGGCAGAGATGGGAGTCATTTCAAGTAAAAAAAATAAAATAAAGAAACTCACTTTATTGGTGGTCTGGAACGCGAATTGTTCTGCTTGAAGCTTCGCAATGAGAAAGTATCGCAGTCTTGAATTTGGGATGCCAAGCTTGTAAAATAAATGTCAGAACAGCGAAAGATTTAATGAGGACCTTACTATATAACTTGGCATTCCGTCTTTGGAACAAGAGTAAAGCACAAGGAAACAAAGCAGGGGGTGGTGCGGGGGCACAGTACCCTTATTCTTGTGCTTGGTTGGGGTCCCAGTGATCAGACCCCCCCCCTCCTGTAATGTGATTGGACAGTCTGGCCCTCAGCACTACTTTTTCTCTACACTCATCTATATTCAAATAACAAAGTAAAAAGAAAGTCCAGCAACTCACTGCACCGTGCATTCAGAAAATAAAAGCCGCCATGGATGTCCGGGATCTAGCGGGAAGCTCAGAGGCTACAATCCGGTAGGTTTCATGCAATCAGAGGGTAGAGGGGCCGGAAGAAGTGCTGATTGCACGAAACCTACCGGTAGAGGAGCCGGAAGAAGTGCTGATTGCACGAAACCTACCGGTAGAGGGGCCGTAAGAAGTGCTGATTGCATGAAACCTACCGGTAGAGGGTCCGGAAGAAGTGCTGATTGCACGAAACCTACCGGTAGAGGGACTGGAAGAAGTGCTGATTGCATGAAACCTACCGGTAGAGGGTCCGGAAGAAGTGCTGATTGAATGAAACCTACCGGTAGAGGGGCCGGAAGAAGTGCTGATTGAATGAAACCTACCGGTAGAGGGTCCGGAGGAAGTGCTGATTGCATGAAACCTACCGGTAGAGGGACTGGAAGAAGTGCTGATTCCATGAAACCTACCGGTAGAGGGGCCGTAAGAAGTGCTGATTGCATGAAACCTACCGGTAGAGGGGCCAGAAGAAGTGCTGATTGCATGAAACCTACCGGTAGAGGGGCCAGAAGAAGTGCTGATTGAGTGAAACCTACCGGTAGAGGGGCCGGAAGAAGTGCTGATTGCACGAAACCTACCGGCCCTAGAGGGGCTGGAAGAAGTGCAGATTGCACGAAACCTACCGGTTTGTAGCCTCTGAGCTTCCCGCTAGATCCCGGACATCCATGGCGGGTTTTATTTTCTGAATGCAGGGTGCGGTGAGTTGCTGGACTTTCTATTTACTTTGTTTTTTGATTATTACTACTTTGGATTCCTTTGCACCACTGACATATTCAGTTTTCCATTTTTTTTTAACTGACTTTCCATTGAGTTTTTCCCTCCGCTTAGTATCCTATTGTTTGTAGTTAGGTGTTTATAGTCAGGTGCCTCCAGCTGTTGTGTTCTCCTATTATTGGTATTTTTTTTACTCATCTATATTCACTTTCTGGTTTGCACCTTCCTGCATCTTGTACACAACGCTCTGCATTAACATTCTGCATTTTGCTTTCACTCTGTGCTCCTTCTGATAACACGGTGTAAAATCACTAGTTTTGTCACATGACAAACTCAGCCCCACTACATATATTACTACAGCAAATATACAGAGCAGAGGTATTATGTTGGACAATACATCTGATGGGGAACAGTCTATTCTAAGACTCCTGAAACATTCTCTGTACAATTTCCATTTCCTGTTTAAAGGGGTACTCCGCCGCTAGACATCTTGTCCTCTATCCAAAGAATAAGGGATAATATGTCTGATCGCAGGGGTCCCACCATTAGATCCCCCCTGCAATCTCCCGCAGCACCCGGCATTCTAAACAAATGCTGGATCGTAACGCCTCACCCACTTCATTCATGTCTATGGGAGGGGGCGTGACGGCATGAAAGGAGGGGGCGTGGCGTGACGTCATGGGGGCATGGCCGTAACCCAGCATCACCGCTACATAATGGATAAAGCCAAGGCTTCCCACTTCCTAACTACTTTACAACTGGACGACATCCTGGCTGCAGACCTCCCAGGCCACCACCGATGATCGCCTATTGATGGCCTATCCTGTACACCGGCCACCAGTGAATTTTCCCTAGAAAACTACTTACATTTTTAGTCTTATAAGAAAGTGTTATGTTTATGAAAAACCTAAGAAAATATCATTAAAAATAAATATAAAAAATTAAAATTAAAATAAAGACTTAAACCAAAAATGATCTTACCAAACACTAAAGAAAATTTATTTTTTCAAGAAAATGAATTATTTCTCACAGAAAAGGATTGCAGTAACACATGTTTTGCTATACACATGTTTATTCCCTTTGTGTGTATTGGAACTAAACCAAAAAAGGGAGGAAAAAAAAAAAATTGTGAAAAATGAAAGAAGCGATCTGATTGGTTGCTATGGGCAACTGGACAACTTTTCCTCTGCACAGGTTTTGATAAATCTCCCCCATTGTCCTGCTGGAAGACCCAAGATCTCGGATGCAAACCCAGCTTTCTGACACTGGGCTGGGACCTCATTCCGTTTTCAGTAAACAGTAGAATGATGTGCTTTACCAAAAAGCTCTATCTTGGTGTCATCTGTCCACAAGACATTTTCCCAGAAGGATTTTGGCTTACTCAAGTTCATTTTGGCAAAATGTAGTCTTGTTTTTTTATGTCTCTGTGTCAGCAGTGGGGTCCTCCTGGGTCTCCTGCCATAGCGTTTAATTTCATTTAAATGTTGACGGATAGTTCGCGCTGACACTGATGCTCCCTGAACCTGCAGGACAGCTTGAATATCTTTGGAACTTGTTTGGGGCTGCTTATCCACCATCCGGACTATCTTGCATTGACAACTTTCATCAAGTTTTCTCTTCCGTCCACGCCCAGGGAGATTAGCTACAGTGCCATGGGTTGCAATCTCCTTGATAATGTTGCGCACTGTGGACAAAGGCAAATCTAGATCTCTGGAGATGGACTTGTAATCTTGAGATTGTTGATATTTTTCCACCATTTTGGTTCTCAAGTCCTCAGACAGTTCTCTTCTCCTCCTTCTGTTGTCCATGCTTAGTGTCGCACACACAGACACCCAATGCAAAGACTAAGTGAACTTCTCTCCTTTTTATCTGCTTTCAGGTGTGATTTTTAATATTGCCCACACCTGTTACTTGCCCCAGGTGAGTTTAAAGGAGCATCACATGCTTGAAACAATGTTATTTCTCCACAATTTTGAAAAGGTGCCAATAATTTTGTCCAGACCATTTTTGGAGTTTGGTGACATTATGTCCAATTTGCCTTTTTTCCTCCCTTTTTTGGTTTAGTTCCAATACACACAAAGGGAATAAACATGTGTATAGCAAAACATGTGTTGCTGCAATCCTTTTCTGTGAGAAATTCTTAATTTTCTTGAAAAATTTAAGGGGTGCCAACATTTACGGCCATGACTGTATATATCAGTATATGTGAGAACTCCACTTACACAGGGAGGTGACAGGAGGAACTCCTGATAAATGTATCCACAACTCTCTAAAGTTCTGATCATCGTGTCCCTGCAATTAATGAAAGAACAAATGTTAACATACATACAGAAGCCTATCAGTGTTATGACATATCTATAGGATATGGCATTGTTTTCCCAAACAGTGTGCCTCGAGCTATTGCAAAACTACAACTCCCAGCATGCCCGGACAGCCTTTGGCTGTCCGGGCATGCTGGGAGTTGTAGTTTTGCAACAGCTGGAGGCCCCCTGGTTGGGGAAATACTGGGATATTGTACAACATATAACTGGTGATCTCATATCTGCAGTTCCTGGTCTACCCTCTATGTGCGGCGCGGTTGCAATGGCTGCACCTTAAAGGGCCAGTGTGCGCTCTGTTCTCCACCTATCCCTGCCTGGAATTACCTATTTAAATCTGATCCACCCAGTCACCTGAGCCTCAGTAATATTGTGGTTTTGCCAGAGCAAGCATATGTATTACTGTTCTGCCATCCTGTATCTGACCTGTGCCTGTTTACCTGACGTTGCCTCTGCCTGACCCTTGTGTACCTCGCTGATTCTTCCGTGCACGAAATGGACTTTCGACAATGAACCTGTGTCTAGCGCAACCAATTCATCTTACTGCTACAAGAACCTCTTCAACACTGCTATATCAGGCTGCTTTACCTATTGAAGCTGCCTTTTGCTACTGATTGTTAAAGGGGTACTCCGGTGGAAAACCTTTTATTTTTTTTTTTTTTAAATCAACTGGTGCCAGAAAGTTAAACAGATTTGTAAATGACTTCTATTAAAAAATCTTTACCCTTCCAGTACATTTTAGTAGCTGTATACTAGATTTATACTATTCTTTTTTGTCTTGTCCACAGTGCTCTCTGCTGACACCTCTGTCCGTGTCAGGAACTGTCCAGAGCAGCATAGGTTTGCTATGGGGATTTTCTCCTGCTCTGGACAGTTCCTGATACGGGCATCAGGTGTCAGCAGAGAGCACTGTGGACAAGACAAAAAATAAATTCAAAAAGAAAAGAATTTCCTCTGTAGCATACAGCTGCTAAAAAGTACTGGAAGGGTAAAGATTTTTTTTTTTATAGAAGTCATTTACAAATCTGCAATAAAGAAAGCATGTACGTGCACTCACCGCTCAGTGGAGACAGCTCGGTGTGGGAGTCCGGTTCACGGAAAGCTGGGTCTCAGCATTGGCGCAGGTAGATGGGCATTTGGAGGCTACGCCGGCTGTTTCACACGTGAATGCGTGCTTCTTCCGACCTGCACCAATGCTGAGACCCAGCTTTCCGTGAACCGGATTCCCGCACCGAGCTGTCTCCGCTGAGCGGTAAGTGCACGTACGTGCTTTTTTTTAATTGCATTTATTGATACGTCATGCTTTTCGTATGTGCACCCCGCAGGAGACGTTGTTATAGGCCACCGATACTATGCTGTATCTCAATTGTATCTTTTTGTGTGCCCTCTCCGTTCTTGCCTCTCCACGTCTTTTCATTTACAAATCTGTTTATCTTTCTGGCACCAGTTGATTTAAAAAAATAATAATAAAGTTTTCAATCGGAGTACCCCTTTAAACCTACCACATAGGACTGTGCTGTGCCTCCTGTCACCACCACCAGGCTGCTGATCTGGGACCTGGAACGCTCTTTCAGCAGAAGTCACGCTTCTGCATCCTGGAGTGGCAGTCTGGAGAGGATGCTTAGACTCTGGTCTACACCTTATTGGGGTGTTAGACACTTGAATTCCTGATTCTCTTTGGAGAGCACCGAACAGACGAGAGTACAAGGGGGCACAGTGCCGAGTATTGCTGCCCACCAGTTTTAGCGCTGGTGCAGGTGCTAAGACCCCAAATCAATCAAAACGTCTGACGGTACTGGGATAACTCTTAATTATGAGAAGGGACCTTTGTGCCATGCTGTTGGACTGTCCATTGACTTTAATAGAGATTTCATGTTTTTATATTAAAGGAGATCTCCGATGAAAAAAAAAACGTATCCTCTATCCACAGTATAGGGGATAAGTAGCAAGTGGTCCCAGTGCTCTCACTGAGGAGTGCGTCACGTCTAACGGTAGACGCCACACCCTCCATTCATAGCAAATAAAAACAGGCGTCCTGCACTCACCGTCCAAAAGCTGATGATTCGGTACCCATCTCGGGCTGCTTAGACCGGCATGGTAAACGGGAGTAGCGTGGGGCGCTCAGCGGCGACTGCCGGCGGTTTCACGCATACAGGTGTGCTTCTTCCGGCCGACGGTTTCACGCATACAGGTGTGCTTCTTCCGGCCGGCGGTTTCACGCATACAGGTGTGCTTCTTCCGGCCAGCGGTTTGACGCATACAGGTGTTCTTCTTCCGGCCGGCGGTTTCACGCATACAGGTGTGCTTCTTCCAGCCGACGGTTACACGCATACAGGTGTGCTTCTTCCGGCCTCTTTCGAGGCCAGAAGAAGCGCACCTGTATGCGTGAAACCGGCGGCAGTCGCCGCTGAGCGCCCCACGCTACTCTCATTTACCATGCCGGTCTAAGCAGCCCGAGATGGGTACCGAATCATCAGCTTTTGGACGTGCAGGACGCCTGTTTTTCTTTGCTATATATTATACTTACTGGGTTTCCCATTGTCCTAGCACCGCCGTCAGCTGAATGGATCTGGCTGGTTGTTCAAGCGTCCACACTTCCGTCTCGAGGTATCTACAGGTATCGGTGCGCTATTCTTTCTCTTTATTGTAGGACACCCTCCATTCATTCCTATGGGAGAGACGATGATTCCCCAGAGCTGCACTCGAGTCTTTTTGGCACTCCCATAGGAATGAAGTGCGTGGCGGCTGCAGTGCACGCTCCTCACTGAGTGCCGCGTCCCGTCTCCCGGTGATCGCGGTGGGTCCCAGCGCTCGCAATATAATGTCACCACCCATTTGTTCAAGAACATGAAAAAACATTTCTCCATGACGTGTCCGAGGATGGGGCCAAATATACAATGAAATCTATTTGTATAAAATAAAGTCTTCCATAACTAGACTATAAGCAAAGACATCTAGGATCTACACCCTAAGGTATTTCCCTGTTTTGTCTAAATTGGTGGAGCTAAGAGCGTCCCCCCCCCCCCACAATCCTTTACTTCTCTTTGTCGATTCCGATCTTTTATTTGATCCTTAACTATTCACTATGGAGCTCGGAGTGAATGCACCACACAACAATGGCGGCTTTTCTTTTAAAAAAAATTCCTATACCCTCTACTGCATCCATTCCAAATCCATGACCACCGCTGGCTGCGGCTGTAAAGGTTTCCCTTTAAGTGGATATTTACTGTATGGTCTCATTTATTTCATGATGTTCCTACGGAGTTTCTACAAGCAGAGGCCATGGCTGAAATTTATCATTGTCTTTAGACTGTTTTTTTTGTGTCCAGAAAAGGCATTAAAAAAAAAAAGGCGCAAGCAGGGTTTATTTGCGCCTTTTTTGCGCCTTTTTGTTTACACATTTCTGCTGATTTTGAGTTGCAATCCACTGATTTTGGCAATACACATGATACGGAAGGGATTTATGAACTGAGCCTTTTTGTGAAAGGCGCAAAAAAGGCGCAAAGCCACTCAAAAGAAAAATGCTTCACTTACACCTACATTGATAAATGTCCCTCCATGTGCGTAATGCAAATGCTTATGGCAGTGTTTCACAACTAGGGTGCCTCCAGCTGTTGCAAAACTACAACTCCCAGCATGCCTGGACAGCCTACAGCTGTCCAGGCATGCTTGGAGTTGAAGTTTTGCAACAGCTGGAGGCACCCTGGTTGGGAAACCCTGGATTACGCAGTGGTTCTTCTTTGGTTCCCAGCAGTGACAATGCTTTTTTCAGTCCCATAGTGTTAAAGGGGTACTCTGAAGAAAAAAAAAAAAGTTTTCAAATCCACTGGTGCCAAAATGTTATACAGATATGTAACTAACGTCTATATTTAAAAATCTTAATCCTTCCAGCACTTATCAGCTGCTGTATGCTCCAGGGGGAGTTGTGTAGTTCTTTACGGTCTGACCACAGTGCTCTCTGCTGACACCTCTGTCCATGTCAGGAACTGTCCAGAGCAGGAGAGGTTTGCTATGCGGATTTGCTCCTGCTCTGGACAGTTCCTGACACGGACAGAGGTGTCAGCAGAGAGCACTGTGGTCGGACTGAAAAGAACTACACAAGTTTCTGTGGAGCATACAGCAGTTGATAAGTACTGGAAGGATTAAGATTTTTATATAAAATTAATTTACAAATTTTTATAACTTTCCAGTTGATTTGTAAACATTATTTTCTCTCTCTAGAGTACTCCTTTAACCCCATAGGGCAGTGGTTTTCAAACTGCGGCCCTCCAGATGTTGCAAAACTACAACTCCCAGCACGCCCGGACAGCCGTTGGCTGTCCGGGCATGCTGGAAGTTGTAGTTTTGCAACAGCTGGAGGGACGCAGTTTGGACACCACTGCCATAGGGACTGCGAATTGTGTAGACAGGCTGCCATTCCATTTATACAGGGGACACAGCACTCCTGTCCTTGTGACTGGTGATCAGAAACCTACAGATGTGGCAGCTGCCAACACCATAACAGCACAAAATCTAGGTAGGGCGACAAACCAACCGGCCCTTCCAACCTTCCAGTACTTCTTAGCAGCTGTATACTACAGAGGAAATTCTTTATTTTTTGTGTTGTCCACAGTGTTCTCTGCTGACACCTCTGTCCTCTGCAATGGGGATTTTCTCCTCCTCTGGACGGATTCAGGCTTTAGGTGTCAGCAGAAAGCACTGTGGACAAGACAAAAAAGAAATTCAAAAAGAGAAGAATTTCCTCTGTAGCATACAGCTGCTAAAAAGTACTGGAAGGGTAAAGATTTTTTAATAGAATTAATTTACAAATCTGTTTAAGGCTGGGTTCACACTACGTTTTGTACTTACGGTTCCCGCATACGGCTGGGAGGAGGGGGGGGCAGGGCTTAATCGCGGCGCCGGCACTCAGCCATTTAGGGGAAACGTATTTAATGTATGTCTATGAGCCGACCGGAGTGAACCGCAGCCTCCGGTCGGCTGCGTTTTCGGCCGTATGAGGTTTCCCGACTGTAGGCAAAAACGCGGTCGACCACGTTTTTGCCTGCGGTCGGGAAACCGCATACGGCCGAAAACGCAGCCGACCGGAGGCTGCGGTTCACTCCGGTCGGCTCATAGACATACATTAAATACGGTTCCCCTATATGCCGCGATTAAGCCCCGCCCCCCTCCTCCCAGCCGTATGCGGGAACCATAAGTACAAAACGTAGTGTGAACCCAGTCTAACTTTCTTTCCACCGGAGTACCTCTTTAAATATTACCGTGCTTCTGAAGACTCAAATCCTTTCACGTTTTCCAGGAGAATATAACTAGGAGTTTTGCGTAGTCTGTAAAGAATCCGAAACAAAAATTGTGAGTGAGGCAGAGGTTACTATGGCTCATATACCTTTCTACAGTGTGTCAATGATATGAGGCTTACATAAACATTTGCAACTTTGGTAAGTTTTAAAAATGGTAAACAGGAAATTATGAATTTTTATATATATATATATATATATATATATATATATATATATATAGTGGGGATCAAAAGTTTGGGCACCCCAGGTAAAAATTTGTATTAATGTGCATAAAGAAGCTGAGGAAAGATGGAAAAATCTCCAAAAGGCATCAAATTACAGATTATTTCAAAATAACAGAAAACAAAAAAATGGAGTCTGCAAACGTTTGGGCACCCTGCAGAGTTAATATCTTGTACTGCCCCCTTTGTTAAGTATCACAGCTTGTAAACACTTTTTGTAGCCAGCCAAGAGTCTTTCAATTCTTGTTTGAGGTATCTTTGCCCATTCTTCCTTACAAAAGTCTTCCAGTTCTTTGAGATTTCTGGGCTGTCTGTCATGCACTGCTCTTTTAAGGTCTATCCATAGATTTTCAATTATGTTGAGGTCAGGAGATTGTGAAGGCCATGGCAAAATCTTCAGTTTATGTCTCTTGATGTAATCCCCGTGGTTTTCGAGGTGTGTTTAGGATCATTATCCATTTGTAGAAGCCGTCCTCTCTTTAACTTCAGCTTTTTCACAGATGGCATCAAGTTAGCCTCCAAAATTTGCTGAAATTTTATTGAATCCATTTTTCCTTCTCCTCGTGAGATGTTCCCTGTGCCACTGGCTGCAATACAACCCCAAAGTATGATTGATCCACCCCCCCCCCATACTTAACAGTTGGACAGAGGTTCTTTTCATTAAAGTCTGTTCCCCTTCTACTCCAAACGTACCTTTGCTCATTCCGGCCAAAAAGTTCAATTTTAACCTCATCGGTCCACAGGCTTGTCTATATGTTCATTTGCAAAGTTCAATCGCTGATTTTTGTGGTGAGGGTGTAGAAGAGGTTTTCTTCTGACGACTCTTCCATGAAGACCATATTTGTACAAGTATCTCTTTATAGTGTAATGGTGTACCACAACTCCAGTGTCTGCCAGATCTTTCTGGAGGGATTGTGCAGTCAAATGTGGGTTTTGAATTGTTTTTCGCACAATCCTGCGAGCTGTTCTGTCTGATGTTTTTCTTGGTCTGCCAGATCTTGCTTTAACTTCCACAGTTCCTGATGCCTGCCATTTCTTAATTATATTCCGAACAGAGGAATAGTTTGTGAGCGTCAACTATTTTCAGTTTCAGATTTCTAGACAACTGCTTAGAAGAACCCATGGTGCTGATTGTTGGGGCAAGGTCAGATGAGTCTGGCTATTTAAAACCTTTGAGACTGACATCACCTGGTCTTCCCAGATGATGATTGAGAACTATCCATGACACTGGCAGGTCTCAGCTTTGCAAAGGGGCAGTGCATGCTATAAATTCTGCAGGGTGCCCAAACTTTTGCAGACGCCATTTTTTTGTTTTCTGTTATTTTGAAAGTGTAAATGATGGAAATAAAATCTAACTTTTGTTTACATATTATAAGAATGTCTAATCTGTAATTTGATGCCTTTTTGGAGTTTTTTCACATTTTCCTTGGCTTCTTTATGCACATTAATACAAATTTTTACCAGAGGTGCCCAAACTTTTGATCCCCACTGTATATATATATATATATATCTCTATCTCAGAGCTGCACGATATCGCAATCGAATCACGATTTTTTCTTCGGCTGTCTGGACATGCTGGAAGTTGTAGTTCTGTAACAGCTGGAGGCACCCTGGTTGGGAAACATTGTCCTGAGTAATAATAGGGGCATAGGGGAAGCATGAAAACCTGAACCTAGCCATGTGGCTAGGTCCTGATCCTAGCAAATCCTGTTCTCCTCCATGTGGTCAGCTGGTAATCAGCTGATTCCAGGACCTATCCTGCTCAGCCAATCAGTGGCCGCAGCGATGACATGCATCATGCCAGTGATTGGCTGAGCAGGAAGGTCCTGATGTGACAAGGGGGAAAAATGTGGAAAGGAGGAGATGTGACATAGGGAGGGAAGAGACGACATGGGGTGGGGATGTGACACAGGGGGATAGATGCAACATTGAGGGGAGATGAGCCTGGTGGGTGGGGGTGATACATGGGGGGTTGACATAAAATGGGGGGGGGGGTTGAAATTGGGAGATATAAATGAAATAGGGGAGATTGGACATGAAATTGGGAGATTTCGCCATTTGTTTATTATATCACAATCGCATATTGAAATCGCAATATCTACCTCCATAATCGCAATCGCACATTTTCCCCAAATCGTGCAGCTGTAATATTTATTATATTTATTTATTTAAACCTACTTTAGCAAACATCTAATGACATAAAAAGGGATAGTTTATTAAAAGGTTTCTTTTTTTATTTGATACTTAATTTTACTTCTTTCAATAATTATGTTTTTTTGTGTTTCAAGTTCCCATTCTGTAAATCTACAAACCTATAATGCCCTGGCACAACCCTGGTATAAAGCAGGTAACAGATTAATGATATTTAATCCAAGAATACAATGAAGTTTCATAACTATAAAAGAGCAGACGCTGCACCTTGGAAGGATTTCCAAAACATACAAGAAACTCTTTGCCCTCGGGTCCGACACATCACCTTGCAAGCCGATCCTGGAAGGAGACGGAATACACAGTGACACAAAGGCTTAAGAAAATACTCTTATTCCTCATAAAATAACAATCCTGTATTGTGCCATTCCTCTATTACTCCTCCGGGAAATGTAAATTGACATGAGCACGACCATTCTACTTATCAATGGGATGTGTCCCCGCAATGCCAGACCCCATTGGTAAAGGGCCATTACTAATTTATCAATACATGCCCATGTGGAATAATAAAGTAAGACACAATGCAGAGTTGTAAGAAAAGATGCTCTAGCGCTTGAGGTACTAGACACAATAGCACTTTTGTCATTATTATCCATTCAGCTTTATTTTTGTTAATACATTTTTGTTATCATAGATATTCAAACAAGCATCTTTGGTGCACTGGGGACGTTACCTAGCTGTGCACATGGGGCCAAGGTAATATATCCAGTGCCTAGGTAATGCCCCCCCCTCCCCCAATGTGCTTTATTTTTTTTTTTTTATACATTTTTTTTAATATAGATATGCAAATGAGCATCCTTGGTGCACTGGGGGTGTTACCTAAGGTGCACTTGGGGCCTAGGAAATTAATTCAGTGCCTGGTAACGACGCCACCAATGTGCAGTGACAATCCAGGGCTGCCATGTAGGAGAGGTTGCTCAGGCACAAGATTTCCGTGCTTAGGCTACATTCACACCACGTTTTTGCAATACAGTTCCTGTATATGCTTTCAATTTGAAAACCGTACGGAACCGTATCGAAAACCGTATGCATTGACTCTCCATTGAAAACAGTATGCCAAACAAGGCATCCGGTTGCATCCGTTTTGCGTCTTGTACGGTTTGTCCGTTTTTTTCCCGTACCAAAAACCGTAGCCAACCACGTTTTTTGATCCAGGTGAAAAACCGTATTGAAATGGTATACTTTTTTTTTTTAAAACACGTGAGTCAATGGGAACTTTGAGAACCGTATGTGCGTACGGTTCCATCCGGTTTGCACCATATGGTTTTTAAATTTGCATTTTTTTCCCTTGGAATTTCAATTAAACAAGTGAAACTTTATTCATATTGGAGTGAAAAAACGCATACAATCGGACATCACAGGGGTTAAAATTTGTACACATGTTTTGATACAGTCAGGTACAGTTTTGAGGAATCCGTTTTTCATCAAAAACCTAATACAAGAACTGTATTGCAAAAACGTGGTGTGAATGCAGCCTTACTTGTGCTACATCACTGAAGAAGAATATAAATATTAAAGAGTACCTCTCATGATCTTGTTAAATGTTATAATCCCCCCCAGTTCCCTGCCCCCATCATGATAAACCACCCCCTGCCTTTATTTTTATTATTTGTTAGTTTTCTTCCTTGATAGTGCTCTGTATTTTCCGCTCAGTCAGATTCACAGACTGGGAGGGGGCGTTCCCCAGCAGGCGTGACATCATCTGAAGCCATACAGGGGAGAACTTCCTCCCTCACTCTGCTATACATAGCCCAGAGCAGTTCAGTGTGAGAGGAGCTATGATTGGATAAGGCTGCACACACACCCCTCAGCATTTCCTGATTTTGGACTTCTGCCAGGCCAGCAGGAGTCCAAAGTCTGTGCAAGAGATGAGGGGAAATGTGCTCTGGACAAGTAGGGAGACACCTAGTGGCAGCTTTTTTAAACACAAATAAAACATAGAAAACTTCATATATTTTTTTAACAAAGTACATTAGAAAGATTTTTTATTAATCATAAGGAGTGGGTTCCTAGGTAACGTCCTTTGTGCTTAGGTAACTCCTACAATGCGTAGAAACAATCCAGGCATTGTTACAGATCCAGGTGGCCGGGCATAGCGTAGGTAACACCCGCAATGCACCAAGGATCCTCATTTGCATATCTATAATAACACTGTCATTAAAACTTGCTAAAAATTTCTGCAATTGCATTCCTTTTGGCAAATAAAAAATCTTTCTAATGTACTTTGTTAAAAAAAAAATTAAGTTTTATTTGTGTTTATGAAAAGCTGCCACTAGGTGTCTCCCTACTTGTCTAAAGCACATTTTCCCCATCTCTTGAACAGACTTTGGACTCCTGCCGGCCTGGCAGAAGTCCAAAATCAGGAAATGCAGTCTGGAGTGCTGAGGGGTGTGTGTGCAGCCTTAGCCAATCATAGCTCATCTCACACTGAACTGCTCTGGGCTGTGTGCAGCAGAGTGAGGGAGGAAGTTCTCCCCTGTATGGCTTCAGATGATGTCACGCCTACTGGGGAACGCCCCTTCCCAGTCTGTGAATCTGACTGAGACTGAGCAGAAAATACAGAGCAATATCAAGGTAGAAAACTAAAAAATAATAAAAATAAAGGCAGGGGGTGGTTTATCATGAAGGGGGCAGTGAACTGGGAGGATTATAAAATGTAACAAGATCATGAGAGGTAATCTTTAAACTTCTCTTTACATTAAGGATCAGGTGTATGTGAATAGACTCTAATACTGACATGAAGAGCGTCAAAATTCAGAGTATGAATCCGGATTTACTTGAACTCCCTAAATATGAAAAAATAAATAAATAAAAATGTAATTAAACATCACAAAAACAACTATTCGTTGACAAAAATGGGATGTGCTGTATGCAATTAGAAAGTCATAGTTGACCCCCCCACCCCACCCCCCCCCCCCCCCCCAAAAAAAAATTACTGCTTTTCCTGCAATAAAAGTTACAGGTCTTAGAACACGGTGACCCCAAAATAAATAATAATTTAAAAAAATACTGTGCAAAAGCAATAAAACATAATCCAGTAAAATCAAAATCTCATAGCAGTGTTTTCCAGTGTGTCTCAAGCTGTTGCAAAACTACAACTCCCAGCATGTCCCCTGTATAAATGGAATGGCAGTCTCTCTACACAATTTGCAATCGCTTTGGCAGTGGTGTCCAAACTTCGGCCCTCCAGCTGTTGCAAAACTACAACTTCCAGCATGCCCGGACAGCCAACGGCTGTCCGGGCATGCTGGGAGTTGTAGTTTTGCAACATCTGGAGGGCCGCAGTTTGGACACCACTGCCATATGGGGTTAAAGAAGTACTCTAGAGAAAGAAACATTTTTTGCAAATCAACTGAAAAGTTATACAAATTTGAAAATTAATTCTATATAAAAATCTTAATCCTTCCAGTACTTAACAGCTGCTGTATGCTCCACAGAAACTTGTATAGTTCTTTCCAGTCCGACCACAGTGCTCTCTGCTGACACCTCTGTCCATGTCAGGAACTGTCCAGAGCAGAAGCAAATCCCCATAGCAAACCTCTCCTGCTCTGGACAGTTCATGACATGGACAGAGGTGTCAGCAGAGAGCACTTTAGTCAGACTGGAAAGAACAACACAACTACCCCCTGGAGCATACAGCAGCTGATAAGTGCTTGGAAGGATTAGGATTTTTAAATATAGACGTTAGTTACACATCTGTGTAACATTTTCTCACCAGTGGATTTGAAAACTTTTTTTTTTCTTCAGAGTACCCCTTTAACACTAGGGGACTGAAAAAAGCATTGTCACTGCTGGGAGCCAAAGAAGAACCACTGCGTAAGTCGGTGTTTCCCAAACAGGGCGACTCCAGCTGTTGCAAAACTTCAACTCCCAGCATGCTCGGATAGCTGTAGGCTGTCTGGGCATGCTGGGAATTGTAGTTTTGCAACAGCTTGAGGAACACTGTTTGGAAAACACTGACTTATAGGCATATGAGGACAAAAAATAAAATGATAGTAATAATTTTGTGTGTAAACACTATAGAATCAGTTCAGAATTAGAATGTTATTACAGATGAAATCTTTATTCTTACCTTGTAAATGGCTGGCACGGAGGACTCATCAGGATCATATCGAATGACAAGGAGTCCAGCTCTTTTAGGGATATTCCCTGGTACGACATCAAAAAATATATATACAAAATCACAATAAGCAAACATGACGACGACCAGAATTAAAGGGGTATTCCGGGATCTAACATTCCGGGATCTCAAAGGATAGGGGATAAGATGTCTGATCGCGGGGGTCCCGCTCATCTCCCTGCAGCAGCCACATTGTATGGGGGCTGCATCTCCAGTTTTGGAAACCACCGGTTTCCAGGACTGGAGACGTGACATCATGCCACGCCCCCCCTCGTGACGTCACACCACGCCCCCTCCATTCATGTCTATGGGAGGGGGTGTAACGGCCGTTACACCCCCTCCCATAGACATGAATGGAGGGGGCGTCCGAAACCAGAAGTGTCCGAAACTGCATACAATGCTGCAGGGAGATTGCAGGGGGTCCCAACGGCAGGACCCCCGCGATCAGACATCTTATCCCCTATCCTTTGGATAGGGGATAAAATGTTAGATCCCGTTATACCCCTTTAAATGGGCACTGGCAGAATAAAAAACTTTTTACATGTTGTACATTTTGGCAAAACATTAACGTTTCTAATATACTTCATAAAAAAAATCTCTTTTTTTTATTTTTTATAGGAATCAGAAAAAAATATAGAATATAGAAAACAGACCACTAGGGGTCCCCATACCATCTAGAACATGATCCTTTCCGGCTACAAAATCATCTTTGTCCCAGCTGTAGCACAGGCTGGGACAAAGTCCAGGAAGTGAGGGCGGGACTAGCACTTCTCTGTGCTCACTCCTGTCCTATCAGACTGCAGAATGCTGTTTGCATAACTCCCATTAAAGTCAATGGGAGTTACGCAAATTGAGTATCTTCCCCACTTTGGCTACTTTTGGCTTTTTTAATAACCACCTCTGGCCACTGCAAACAGACCAGAGTAGCCAAAAAAACCTGTAAGTAGCGAGGTGGGACAACTCCTTTAACCCTCCAATAATATGTTTATCACATTGGACCATAATGACTGGTCCGGGCAAACAATAAAAGATATGAAGACTGAATTACATAATGCGGTACGGCCCCAGATCCCACTTTATCATGTCCACAGTCCAGATTATCAATTATAAGAGATATAAAGGTCAAGTGATTACCGTGTCTGGATGAGATATAGAAGCTAAATAAACTGCTAAGACTGCACTGATACCACAGGAGCTTTATAAACATGACGGTATAATTAAGGAAAAATACAATTATACAGCCATAAACCCGCCTGCTGAAGGAGATCACGTCCTCCAAGAATTATGCGCATGTTTTTTTTATTCAGCCAATAAACTTATAATTTTTATACTAATTATCAAATAACAATCACAGAACAGACAGATCAACGTCACAGAAATGGCATTGCACCTAATAAAGGAAAGGATCATTTGTAGCACCCACAAAAATAAACATAACTGGTGTAAAAAATCTCTGTATACTGCGAAATTGCCTCAATATACTCAGAGCAATGACGGTATGGCTCAATACACAAATCTCATGAATAAAAATCAATTACCAGGTGACCACGGACAGAATACAGTGGGGATCAAAAGTTTGGGCACCCCAGGTAAAAATTTGTATTAATGTGCATAAAGAAGCCAAGGAAAGATGGAAAAATCTCCAAAAGGCCTCAAATTACAGATTGGACATTCTTATAATATGTCAACAAAAGTTAGATTTTATTTCCATCATTTATACTTTCAAAATAACAGAAAACAAAAAAAAAGGCGTCTGCAAAAGTTTGGGCACCCTGCAGAATTTATAGCATGCACTGTCCCCTTTTGCAAAGCTGAGACCTGCCAGTGTCATGGATTGTTCTCAATCATCATCTGGGAAGACCAGGTGATGTCAATCTCAAAGGTTTTAAATGCCCAGGCTCATCTGACCTTGCCCCAACAATCAGCACCATGGGTTATTCTAAGCAGTTGTCTAGAAATCTGAAACTGAAAATAGTTGAGGCTCACAAAGCTGGAGAAGGCTATAAGAAGATAGCAAAATGTTTTCAGATGTCAATATCCTCTGTTCGGAATGTAATTAAGAAATGGCAGTCATCAGGAACAGTGGAAGTTAAAGCAAGATCTGGAAGACCAAGAAAAATATCAGACAGAACAGCTCGCAGGATTGTGAGAAAAACAATTCAAAACCCATGTTTGACTGCACAATCCCTCCAGAAAGATCAGGCAGACATTGGAGTTGTGGTACACCATTCCACTATAAAGAGATACAAAGGATAGGGGATAAGATGTCTTATCGCGGGGATCCCGCTGCTGGGACCCCCCGCGATCTCCGTACATCACCTGCATTCTATGCCGGGCTACGTCTCCGGTCTCGGAAAGCTCTTTATTTCCGGGACTGGAGAAGTAACATAGCACCACACCCCCTCCATTCATGTCTATGGGAGGGAGCGTGACGGCCGTCACGCCCCCTTCCGTAGACATGAACGGAGGGGGCATGGCGTGACGTCACGAGGGGCGTTAAGTCACGTCTCCAGTCCCGGAAACAAAAAGCTTTTCGAGACTGGAGACGCAGCCCGGCATAGAATGCGGGTGCTGCTCTTTGGCCGGATAACCCCTGTAAGTGAATGGAAAATGTGGATACCAAATTATCAATTGGTAAACTGTGATTTATCATTGTTGGGCGACCACGACAATGATCGCAAATCCCTGGCCGGCAAACCTTTCCTCTATCTAGACTTTTATGCAAAAAAAAGTTTGTCTCCGCCGGCCAAAGAGGGAGTGGAGCACAATGGTAAAATCCCTGTATTATTAAATTGTATGTACTGATTTGCTGTCTAGTAGCGCCTCCACATAGTTTAGTGCGGTACTGTACTGCTCTTTACCTGTGCCAGGACAAACTGCTCCTGTGGACTCCGGGTGAGAGCGGCTCCATTATGTATCTCCAGTACACTGTACAGGACCCTGAAGAAGCACCTGCCCTCTATGTATAAAGTGATTTACAGATTTACATACATTTTATGTAAGAACTGACTTTATATGTATTTGTTATCTTATCATTTTTCTTTAATCTTAATTTTTTCGTATTTTAGGTTGACATTTTGGGAGACTTTGGAATCAATGACTAGTTATGGTCTCAAAATACAATTTTTACCTCTCATGATCTTGTTAAATTTTATAATCGTCACAGTTCACCACCCCCTGCTTTTATTTTTTATTATTTTTTTGTTTTCTACCTTGCTATTGCTCTGTATTTTCTCCTCAGTCAGATTCAAAGACTGGGAAAGGGCGTTCCCCAGCAGGCGTGACATCATCTGAAGCCATACAGGGGAGAACTTCCTCACTCTGTTACACATAGCCCAGAGCAGTTCAATGTGTGAGATGAACTATGATTGGCTAAGGCTGCACCCCCCCCCCCCCCCCTTCAGCACTCCTGACTGCATTTCCTGATTTCGGACTTCTGCCAGGCCAGCAGGAGTCCAAAGTCTGTGCAAGAGATGGGGGGGGGGGGGGATGTGCTCTGGACAAGTAGGGAGACACCTAGTGGCAGCTTTTTTAAATACAAATAAAACATAGAAAACTTCATTTTTTTTAAAACAAAGTACATTAGAAAGATTATTTATTTACCATAAGGAGAGCAATAGCAAAAACTAGTTTTAATGAAAGTGCCCATTTAAAGCAGAATAGTACTGATACTGGAGATTTTATCAGATACAGCCCAGCCATGTCACTGTGACATGCACTGAACGTGATGACTGCAGTAATATAAGGACCGGCTTATCATAGAACCTTTGCTCTTTGGGTATAGTCTCTAAATTCTCTACAAGCCTCCTAGCACACGTACTGTCTACAGCACACAGTGTACCGAAAATACTCATCACATGACTATCGGAGATTAAATGATAACACTAGGACAGTGTTCCCAACCTGTGGCTCTCCAGATGTTTCAAAACTACAACTACCATCATGCGTAACGGGATCTGTAGTTTTGCAACAGCGAAAGAGCCACAGTTCAGAGTAAACTGCCCTAGGGAGACCACCACAAAAAAACATCCTTGTATTGAGTTTGCCAAAGTGGACGCATTGCAGTGACTCTATGATGTAGCTCGGACCGGACCTGCTCTCTATAAGGGCTATCCATTTTTTTCATATATTACAGGACATAAGGAAAGAAGACAACCCATTTAATCAAGTCACACAGATTTGTGCCACTGTCTCCATGAATTGATATGGGTTTGTATAGTCCAGTGTTTCTCAACCATGGTGCCTCCAGATGTTGCAGAACTTACTGTATTGTAACTGCACATATTTGTACATGTATGACAGACAAGGGTCCTAACTCCGAGACCCCCTCCCCCACCCATACTTTAAGAAAATGAAGGTCTCTCTTGGAGTGAGCACCACGTATCCTCAGTCTGCTCTCTCCTCTGCTTCTTGGGCACCACCATTTGATCTGAAGGGGGTCCCAGAGGCGAGACCCTCAACCATTCAGAGGATTTTTAAGTATTCCACAGAAACATCATGGTCGGAATACTCTTTTAAAGGGGTATTTCCGCTGCTCAGCGTTTGGAACAAACTATTCCGAACGCTGGAGCCGCCGCCGGGAGCCCCCTCAAGACGTTACGCCCCGCTCCCTCAATGTAAGTCTCCCATAGATTTGCATTGAGGGGGTGGGGCGTGATGTCATGAGCAGGCAGGGCTATAATGTCACAAGCTCCCGGCGCCGGCTCCAGTGTTCAGATCAGTTTGTTCCAAAGCGGAAATACCCCTTTAAGGGGGTACTCCCCTGGAAAACATTTATTTTTTTTAAGCAACTGATGCCAGAAAGTTAAAACAGATTTGTAAATTACTTCTATTTAAAAATCTTAATCCATCCAGTACTTATCAGCTGATGTATGTTTCACAGGAAGTTCTCTTTTTGAATTTCCTTTCTGTCTGACCACAGTGCTCTCAGCTGACACCTCTGGCCATTTTAGGAACTGTCTGGAGCAGGAGAGGTTTGCTATGGGGATTTGCTCCTACTCTGGACAGTTCCCAAAATGGACAGATGTGTCAGCAGAGAGCACTGTGGTCAGACAGAAAGGAAATTCAAAAATAAAAGAACTTCCTCTGGAAACATACAGCAGCTGATAAGTCCTGGAAGGACTAAGATTTTTAAATAGAAGTGATTTACAAATTTGTTCAACTTTCTGGCACCAGTTGATTTAAAAAAATAAAATAAAAAATGTTTTCCAGTGGCCAGTGGAGTACCCCTTTAAAAACAGCCTTTAGATATTGGTGGGAAAAATCTTTATATTTCAAACCCAACAAGTGTAATCAGTTGTTTCTGGATATCTCAGTTATGGTGAGGATAATATGTTGGAAATGCTAAGACAGTGGGGCAGTGTCTCCTTCCTACTATTTTCAGGCTCCATGTTTGAGTTAAAGGAATACTGTAGTGGAATAGAACTTGTCCCCTATCCGAAGGGTAGGGGATAAAGTTATAGATCGCGGGAAGTCCGACCACTGGGACCCTCCACGATCTCCTGTAGGAGGCCACAGCAGTCCGCATGAAGGGGGCGTTCCGTCCCCGCATGATGCGGCCTCCAACACACCCCCTCCATGTATCCCATATAGCAGGGGTTCTCAATCAGGTGTACGCCAAGTGTTATGTGGGGGTACAGCAATTCGCTGACAAATAAGAGCCATGCATTGGCCAGAGTGGGAATTGGACGCCGCAGCAGCTCACTATATTGTACCATGGCTGGAGCTGGAGCCGCAGCCACTTTACGTGAGCTGCAGTGGCTGCCGGGCCTGCCATGTGACATCCCTGACGTTGTGGGAAGGTGCCGGCACAGCGCAGGAGGACATCACCTGTCAGTGCGGCCCTCCGACTCCTGCCAAACGGGATAGACACAGGCCTGGTAAGAATGTTAAACTAAGTGTTACACCTCAGTATGGATGAGGAAGGAGAAAAAGAAGGCCCTTGCATCCGGCACTGCTCGGTCCAAAGATGGTTCAGGGAAGACGTAGGTTACATTAAAATAGTTTATTTAAATGTAATAATAAAACTATTTTAAAAAGCATGCAGGCAATGACGCGTTTCGGGAAACAGCATATCCCTTCTTCAAATTGCAGATGTATATAGGAAAAATAAAAATGGACATTAAATAGACAGCAAATGGGCACCAAAGAAGATATTCCAGGTCAGAGGGCGTGTATCTGACCCGGATCTGGATCGGAAACCACTGAAATGTCACTAGACTTTACCATTGTGGAGACACATTAAAAAACATAAATATACAAGACATATTTTGTGGGAATAAAACAGATACATATATGAACACTGTGTCATGATTGATGAGTTAGCTTTTGTATACAATGTATATGGAATGGCGTCTGAAGCACTGGGAACATATCCCAAAAGGAGGCTTGGAGCGCATCGGCCGGACAACATAACAGGTATTATTAAAACATAATTAGCTGAACGAAGGAGAATTAGAAGAACTCAGCGTTCAATAATATTGAATGATAAAGGAGAATCAGAGGTTCCCGGGAGACGTTTAAATAAATTTGCAGGCCTGAGAAACCTATACAGCCAATGGAATTTGAAAGATGATGGGAGGGGGCATGACTGGGAAAAAAACAATCGGATGTAAGAAAGGCATATACACAAACAAGTATCTGTTAACCCACGCTTAACCCTCAAGAGGGTCTCCAGGTGAGAGCACACCCTGTTGGGGGATCCACTTGGGTTCACTTGATTTACGGTATCACACGAGGCGCTGTCCTCTTTTCTTTTATTCCCTCATTCTCTTTTTACACCTCAGTATGGGAGGGTGTTATTGTTTGTATCTCATACATTGGCCCAGGGGGATTGGAGGGGGGGGGATAATGGCACAAGGGGATTAAGATGGGGGGGGATAATGGCGAAAGTGGATTAACATGCAGGGGGGGGGGGATAATGGGGAGGGGTACCCGCGAATATCCTTTCACCCTTTAGGGGTACAGTAGCGAAAAAGGTTGAGAACCACTGCCATAGAGATACATGGAGGGGGCATGTCTGCCGCGGCTTCCTGCTGTGGACGGCATGGCGCTTCCTGCCCCGTACAGGAGATCGTGGGGGGCCCCAGCAATCTATAACTTTTCCCCTATCCGAATTATATACCACTACAGTACTCCTGTACTGTAACAGTTAACATAGCTTTAATGCTGATTTTTTCTTGTTTTTCGAGCTTTCCTTGCTGCATAATACAACTGTGTTCTTACGTGTGAGAGCGGCTTTGTGAAATGTTACATAAAAGTCAAGCAGGCTGTTCATTGTATAACATCCAGTGGCAGCTGAAGGTCAGACGATTATTATAGTTTATTGCTGCTGACATTCTTTTCAGTAGAATCCAAGTATTCTGTAGTCCCTTTCCCAGGAAAGCTGTGTGACAATGGCTGGTGTTACAGCTCATACTGGGGTTGTCACTCACATCTCTTCTTTGGTAAATCGTAGTTGTGCAGCAATCTGAGTGTATCACTGTATAACTTCAGAACAGGTCAGGGTTCAGCTTTATATACAGACCATATACCCAGAACGGCCATTTTATTGTAGACGTAGTCTAGTAGCAGATTGGACATATGGAGCCACAGCAGTTTGTGAAAGCACAGGCTCCACTAGGTGATGAAATAGTCCTGGAGGTATATTTGTCCACTGGCATCTTTGCATTTGCCACACATTAGATGGCAGTGCCAATAAGCTCTAAACAGATGTTCTACCCCAGAGATATCTAGGATCTGGGACTGTGAAGGCCCATAAGTGGTTATGTTTCTGGAAGGAATCCATGGCTATATGACCATTGGTGCATTGTCCTCCTGACAGTCACCTTCTGCCATGAAGGAATGAACTTGGTCGCCTCTACTTTCCAATTGTCCTTCCATAAGTTTCAGAGGATCCAGAGTGCACCAGGATAACATTCCTCACAGGACTACTCCTCCTTCACCTGTTTAAACTGTTCATGCTGCTTGTGCCGAATTCTGACCCCCCCATCAGCATTGTGGAACAGAGATCTGGATCCATCAAACCGAAGTCAGACGCCGGCATCTCGCTGCACCAAGCGAGTCGAGCTGGTAATCCCCGGCTCCCTGCGAAATAGCAGGTTATGCTGAGCCCGCGACTTGATACAACTAATCATGGAAACGGCGGCTGTATATGATTTATGTGGCAATAGACTGGCTATAAAAAGGGACAGAACATTTCTCCATAGGATACTGGGCTGTGAATATTCCTTTTTTATAGGACTTTTAGGGACAGCCTTTCCCTTCACAGCAGACCTACATTCCTAGAGTGAAATTCATGTGTTCTTTTCCCAACAGGAACCAATGCCATGTTTTCAGCCAATTAGCCGTTTATTCCTTATCTATATCAATATTTTGTGGTCATTTTTGAATTGTTAAAATACGAATTTTGTACCTCCCTGATGACACCATTATTGAACAGGTGGTAGAAACGTGTCGGCAGTTTATACTTTTGTGTATTTCTCTTGGCACAAGTGGGCTGGCAGGGCCCAGCAGAGCTTTACCTTGTGCTTGTTGTTGCTAATGGTGATGACCATCTTGTATTAATATTTTAATGGTGTTGGTTACACAGGCAAAGTAATGGTAACTTTTAAAGGCACTATTAAAAGCTAAGTTTTAGGCACACCTTTGAGCACATTATTAGTTGCTCTATAATTTTCTGATCCATCTAACCGAGCCATGTTTTCCACAGTGATCTACAGTGAGGATCAAAAGTTTGGGCACCCCAGGTAAAAACATTTATTAATGTGCATAAAGAAGCCAAGGAAAGATGGAAAATTCTACAAAAAGGCATCAAATTACAGATTAGACATTCTTATAATATGTCAACAAAAGTTAGATTTTATTTCCATCATTTACACTTTCAAAATAACAGAAAACAAAAAAATGGCATCTGCCAAAGTTTGGGCACCCTGCAGAGTTAATATCTTGTACTGCCCCCTTTGGCAAGTATCACAGCTTGTAAACTCTTTTTGTAGCCAGCCAAGAGTCTTTCAATTCTTGTTTGAGGTATCTTTGCCCATTCTTCCTTACAAAAGTCTTCCAGTTCTTTGAGATTTCTGGTCTGTCTGTCACACACTGCTCTTTTAAGGTCTATCCATAGATTTTCAATTATGTTGAGGTCAGGAAATTGTGAAGGCCATGGCAAAACCTTCAGTTTACGCCTCTTGATGTAATCCCCCGTGGATTTTGAGGTGTGTTTAGGATCATTATCCATTTGTAGAAGCCATCCTCTCTTTAACTTCAGCTTTTTCACAGATGGCATCAAGTTAGCATCCAAAATTTGCTGAAATTTTATTGAATCAATTTTTCCTTCTAAGCGTGAGGACTTAGAGGACAACTGCAGTGGTACACAGGGGACGCCGCAGAGCCGTCGGCGTATCACCGGCCGTAGCAATGTCCCGCCCCGGTCGGTGATAGGCTGAGCCCACTGTCATGTAAGAAGCCAGCCAGAGCTCCTTACATGACAGTGGGCTCAGCCTATCATCGGCCGGGGCATCGCTACGGCCGGTGATACGCCGACGGTTCTGCGGCGTCCTCGTCCCCAGGAAGTGGAATGACGTCAGCACTGCCGGACCTGTGCCTGAGGCCTGTGCCGGACCAACGGGGGCTCGTAGGAAGATATGTATGAGCTTATTTTATTTTTGAGGCCCGGGCATGGGCATATATAAATGTGTACCACTGCAGTTGTCCTTTAACAGTTGGACAGAGTTTGTTTTCATAAAATTTTGTTCCCCTTCTTCTCCAAATGTACCTTTGCTCATTCCAGCCAAAAAGTTCAATTTTAACCTCATCGGTCCACAGAACTTGTTTCCAAAATGCGTCAGGCTTGTCTATATGTTCATTTGCAAAGTTCAATCGCTGATTTTTGTGGGGAGGACGTAGTAGAGGTTTTCTTCTGATGACTCTTCCATGAAGACCATATTTGTACAAGTATTTCTTTATAGTGTAATGGTGTACCACAACTCCAGTGTCTGCCAAATCTTTCTGGAGGGATTGTGCAGTCAAACATGGGTTTTGAATTGTTTTTCTCACAATCCTGCGAGCTGTTCTGTCTGATATTTTTCTTGGTCTTCCAGGTCTTGCTTTAACTTCCACTGTTCCTGATGACTGCCATTTCTTAATTACATTCCAAACAGAGGATATTGACATCTGAAAACGTTTTGCTATCTTCTTATAGCCTTCTCCAGCTTTGTGAGTGTCAACTATTTTCAGTTTCAGATTTCTAGACAACTGCTTAAAAGAACCCATGGTGCTGATTGTTGGGGCAAGGTCAGAAGAGTCTGGGCATTTAAAACCTTTGAGATTGACATCACCTGGTCTTCCCAGATGATGATTGAGAACAATTCATGACACTGGCAGGTCTCAGCTTTGCAAAGGGGACAGTGCTATAAATTCTGCAGGGTGACCAAACTTTTGCAGACGCCATTTTTTTTGTTTTCTGTTATTTTGAAAGTGTAAATGATGGAAATATTATAAGAATGTCTAATCTGTAATTTGATGCCTTTTGGAGATTTTTCCATCTTTCCTTGGCTTCTTTATGCCCATTAATACAAATTTTTACCTGGGGTGCCCAAACGTTTGATCCCCACTGTAGATCCATCTGACTAGACCATGTTTCTCCACAAAGATCTATAACAATCTCACAGGACATGTTTCTTCAAATATCTAGATCATCTCACTAGACCATGTTTCTCCACAGAGCTCTGGATCAATCTGACCAGCACATGTTTCTTTAGAGATCTGAATTATCTGTCTGAGCCATGACTAGACCATGTTTCTCCACAGAGATCTGGATCCATCTGACCAGGCCACGTTTCTACACAGAGATCTGGATCCATCTGACCAGGCCATGTTTCTCTATAGAGATCTGCATCCATCTGACCAGGCCATGTTTCTCCACAGAGATCTGGATCCATCTGACCAGGCCATGTTTCTCTATAGAGATCTGGATCCATCTGACCAGGCCATGTTTCTCCACAGAGATCTGGATCCATCTGACCAGGCCACGTTTCTACACAGAGATCTGGATCCATCTGACTAGACCATGTTTCTTCACAGAGATCTGGATCCATCTGACCAGGCCACGTTTCTACACAGAGATCTGGATCCATCTGACTAGACCATGTTTCTCCACAGAGATCTGGATCCATCTGACCAGGCCATGTTTCTCCACAGAGATCTGGATCCATCTGACCAGGCCATGTTTCTCTATAGAGATCTGGATCCATCTGACCAGGCCATGTTTCTCCACAGAGATCTGGATCCATCTGACCAGGCCACGTTTCTACACAGAGATCTGGATCCATCTGACCAGGCCATGTTTCTCTATAGAGATCTGGATCCATCTGACCAGGCCATGTTTCTCTATAGAGATCTGGATCCATCTGACCAGGCCATGTTTCTCTATAGAGATCTGGATCCATCTGACCAGGATATGTTTCTCCACAGAGATCTGGATTCATCTGACCAGGATATGTTTCTCCACAGAGATCTGGATCCATCTGACCAGGATATGTTTCTACATGGAGTCACACCTTTCTGCATCCCTTAGACACATTGGCCTGGAAGCTGTTGTCTGCAGTTATAGCCGATCGTTGATAAGGGGCGGTAAGTTGGCGTTGTATTCGGCTCCTCTGATCCCTTTTATCTATGAGTTGTTTCTCTCCACAGGATCTCGATCACACTATTCTCTGTATGCTCTAAACACTACTGCACAAGAAAACCCCACAATGTTGGCAGTAAAATCCCACCCCGCTATAGTCTAGCCCTGATGACTAGGCCTCGCTCCTAGTCGCTCCAGTCAACAGATTTTCCCATCTCATGGTAATTCAGACTCAAACTGATTGACGGGAAGCTGATCCCTGGACTTTATTCTCACTGGTCGGGTCTCCATACAATGAAAAAGATCTGAACATAAAAGGGGTACTCCGCCCCCTGACATTTTATCCCCTATCTAAAGGATAGGGGGATAAGATGTGTGATCGCGAGGGTCCCGCCGCTGGGGATCCCTGCAATCTCAGCTGCGGCACCCCAGACATCCGGTGCACAGAGCAAACTTCGCTCCGTGCCGGATGATTGGCGATCACGCCACCTCCCATAGACTTGCATTGAGGGGGAGTGGCCGTGACGTCACAAGCCTTCTGCGCTGCACCCAGTGCTGTAAACAAATTCAGAGGGAGTCATTCAGACACGAGCGCTGCTAGACAAGGTGCAAAGACTGACTAAACAGAAGACAAAACTGACCACTATTACTATTCAACACATATGGATAATGCACGTACCTCTATAGACTTGGGCCATAATGGAGTATTCGGAAAGTTGTGTTTGTAGACTTCATTGGCGGTGGTGTTGACATCCACAGCTGCCACCACCTCGGCAGATACTCCACATTCTGAAACAGTCACAGACAAAGTCATGAAGGATTAGGAAGCGTCTCTGTATATTTGAACTTAAAGGCTACAAGCAGTTCTGAGAGCCGAGGAAATGGGAAGACACCTTAAAGGGGTACTCTGGTGGAAAACAATTTGTTTCAAATCAGCTGGAGCCAGAAAGTTAAACAGATTTTTAAATTACTTTTATTAAAATATCTTAATCCTTCCAGTACTTATCGCTGCTGTATACTACAGAGGAAGTTGAGTTGTTCTTTTCTGTCTGACCACAGTGCTCTCTGCTGCCACCTCTGTCCGTGTCAGGAACTGTCCAGAGCAGGAGAGGTTTGCTATGGGGATTTGCTACTACTCTGGACAGTTCCTGACACAGACAGAGGTGGCAGCAGAGAGCAGTGTGGTCAGACCAAAAAGATCTACACAACTTCCTCTGTAGTATACAGCAGCTGATAAGTACTGGAAGGATTAAGATTTTTATATAGAAGTAATTTACAAATTTGTTTAACTTTCTGCCACCAGTTGATTTGAAAATATTTTTTTCCCCGGAGTACCCCTTTAACTTCAGTTACCAGATGTAACATTGGCCCATACATATATATATATATTTATACTGTAGTATTTTAATAACATGACAAAATACTATAGTTAGTTTCCCCCATTGTGACATGACATCTAGGTGAAATGCCTGTGTTAGTCATCCTATGAAGATGTAGCACACCTGGACAGGTGAGGGAACACTGACATCTAGTGTGGGAGTTCTTCATACTACAACATCGTACCAAGGTTTCCAATTGTTCTTCCCTAGCAGGTTATACCCTGTGGGGCAGTATAGCAAGCTTTACTGTGTAGGGCAACATGGCAAGCTTTACTGTGTAGGGCAACATGGCAAGCTTTAATGTGTAGGGCAGCATGGCAAGCTTTACTGTGTAGGGCAACATGGCAAGCTTTACTGTGTAGGGCAGCATGGCAAGCTTTACTGTGTAGGGCAACATGGCAAGCTTTACTGTGTAGGGCAGCATGGCAAGCTTTACTGTGTAGGGCAGCATGGCAAGCTTTGTTATGGGCAGCAGCATGGCAAGCTTTACTGTGTAGGGCAACATGGCAAGCTTTACTGTGTAGGGCAACATGGCAAGCTTTACTGTGTAGGGCAGCATGGCAAGCTTTACTGTGTAGGGCAGCATGGCAAGCTTTGTTATGGGCAGCAGCATGGCAAGCTTTACTGTGTAGGGCAGCATGGCAAGCTTTGTTATGGGGGCAGCATGGCAAGCTTTACTGTGTAGGGCAGCATGGCAAGCTTTGTTATGGGCAGCAGCATGGCAAGCTTTACTGTGTAGGGCAGCATGGCAAGCTTTGTTATGGGGGGGCAGCATGACAAGCTTTACAGTGTAGGGCAGCATGGCAAGCTTTGTTATGGGGGCGCAGCATGGCAAGCTTTACTGTGTAGGGCATCATGGCAAGCTTTGAAAAGGGGGCAGCATGGCAAGCTTTATTATGGGGGGCAGCATGGCAAGCTTTATTATGGGGGGCAGCATGGCAAGCTATGTTATGGGGGGGCAGCATGGCAAGCTTTATTATGGGGGGGCAGCATGGCAAGCTTTACTGTGTAGGGCAGCATGGAAAGCTTTGAAAAGGGGACAGCATGGCAAGCTTTGTTTTGGGCGGCACCATGGCAAACTTTGTTATGGGGGGCAGCATGGCAAGCTTTGTTATGGGGGCAGCATGGCAAACTTTGTTATGGGGGGGCGGCATGGCAAGCTTTGTTATGGGGGCAGCATGGCAAGCTTTGTTATGGGGGACAATAACTTAGGCTTATGAGTGCCCTTTGGCATATAAAACATTGGCATTTGGACTGACAAAGAGGATAGGGAATCCAGAATTCCACCAGCCCAAGCAAATGGTCTAGATGGAGAAAACATCAACTGGGAGCCATTTATTACAGATTGGCAGCCATATGCCAGGGTGCCAGATAGTCTCATATAGCACCACACACAAGAAGGGGACTGTTAAAAAAAATGTTTTATGCTTCCTAAGGCTGGGTTTTTTGATGAAAAACGGATTCCTCAAAACCGGACTAAACTGCATCAAAAAGTGTGTACAAATTTTAACTCCTATACGGTTAAAAATCATACGGTTTTAAAAATGATGTCCGGTTGCATCCGTTTTTAAGAAAAAAACATATACGTTTTTAAGTTTTCACTCTATTATGAATAAAGTTTCACTTGTTTGATTGAAATTCCAAGAAAAAAACGTTGCAAAGTCAAAAACCGTATGGTGAAAACCAGATGGAACAGTACGCACATACAGGTCTGTACGGCTCCCATTGACTCCCACGTTTAAAAAAACCATATAGGGTTTCCATACGGTGGTAGGCTACGGTTTTGGGTATGGGGAAAAAACGGACAAAACCGTACAAGACGCAAAACGGATGCAACCGGATACATCTTTTGGCATACGGTTTTCAATGGAGAGTCAATGCATACGGTGTTCAATACGGTTCCGTACGGTTTTCAAATTGAAAGCGTATACGGGAACTGTATTGCAAAAACGTGGTGTGAACCCGGCCTAAGAACAGGGACTGAGTAGGCATCTTCAGAAATTCAGATCCCACGTACATGCACAATTGGAGAACATATTACGGTATACCCTAGGACCTGGCACACTTGGTGTAATTTAGTCCTAGGACACTATGGGGGAGATTTATCAAAACCTGTCCGGAGGAAAAGTAAATTTTTGAAGACGCCTCTGAGAAATGAAAGAAGGAATCTGATTGGTTGCTCTGGGCAACTCAGCAACTTTTCCTCTGGACAGGATTTAAAGGAAAACTGTCATCTTGCTCCCCCCCCGCACTAATCAGCGGTACTGGCTGGTAGTGCGGGGGACGCTGATCAGTTTGATGCTTACCGTGCCCGGATCCGCTGCACCCTTCAGCCGTAATCTTCTATTTTCAATATATGCTAATTAGGTGCTAACTTGCACTGGCCGGGCTAACTCGCACTCTGACGTCAGCGTTTCTGGCCGCAGCGCCGCCCAGCTCATCAATATTCCTCCCCTCTCTCTTCATTACAGAGTGGGGAGAAGAGGGAGAGGCGGAGGGAGAGGAGAAATATTGATGACCTGGGCGGCGCTGCGGCCGGAAACGCTGACGTCAGAGTGCCAGTTAGCCCGGCCGGTGCAAGTTAGTACCTAATTAGCATATATCGAAAATAGAAGATTACGGCCGAACGGCTCGGCGGTTCCAGACACGGTTAGCATCAAATTGATCAGCGTCCCCCGCACTACCAGCCAGTACTGCTGGTTAGTGTGGGTGGAGAAAGCTGACAGTTTTCCTTCAATACAACTTTACACATATTTAGTTGCGGTCTCACTAAAAATCACTGTCCAGAAACAGAGAGTGTCCCTTCTATTAACCTGCTGAAACACTCGCATACCAATCCCCATGAGTCACGGCGCTTAATCTTCATGCCCATACTCCTACAATGGAGGGACTGAGGCACCGCACTCTCCATGACCTCGACTATTAGAGAAAACAGCTATAAGAGAAGGTCTACGACACGCCAGCTCTCTCTACACTGGGGGCTGGGTGGAAGGCAGGGACATGTCATCTTATAATAGTATATATCAGGGTTTCTCAACCAGTGTGCCTCCAGCTGTTGCAAAACTACAACTCCCAGCATGCCCGGACAGCCAACGGGAGTTGTAGTTTTGCAACAGCTGGAGGCACACTGGTATATATAGTATCCTATAGCAGTGGTTATTAACCTTTTTTTTCCTGAGTACCCCTTGACAGCCCATTCCTAAAAATTGTACCCGCCCCCCAATTAGAGACATTTGTGTAATGATTATAGTATAATTCATATGCTTTACTTTCCTCTATAACAGGCCCTGTTTCTCTTCCCATCTCCCCAGTCCCCGATTTACAAGTGACGTCTTCTCTAACCGGAGTTGCTTACTTTTTCTTCACTATCTGGCCTAGACCGCCATCAAGATTTCTCCCATACAAGACTTCTCCACAGAACCAGCCAAACAAACATTTAAAGGCCCCTTCCTGCAGTACAATACCCACCTATTTACAAACTCGCCATGTTTATTGTCATACACAGTAATAGTACCCGCTTTGCGTCCCCATAAAGTAGTTAGGTCCCCTCTGTGCCCCCAAATATAGCTGTAGGCCCCCAAACCGCTTTCCATATATAGTTTTAGGCCTCCAAAATGCCCCCATATATACCGTATTTATCGGGTAAAGCTTTTTACCCAAATATGCTTGGTAAAATGAGGGTGCGTGTGTGTGCATGTGTATACCCTGATAGACTGTTTCTGACCCCGCAGAAGCCCCCAGGAAAGGCAGGGGGAGAGAGGCCGTCGCTGTCCGCTTCTCTCCCCCTGCCTTTCCTGGGGTCTAGAGTCCTGCTGCCACCGCTTCTCTCCCCCTGGCTATCCAGAGACTGCCGCCGCTGCCCCATTACCTCCCCATTCCGGTTTTATAATTACCTGTTCCTGGGGTCCACGCTGCTTCTGGCTCCGGCGGCGTCCTAAGCTGTCACTGTGCGCCGTGCCACTGACGGTGATGTCGTGTTGAAGACGTCACTCGTCATTGTGCAGCGCATAGCAACAACGCGGGACACAGAACGCTTCAAGACACAGTTTTCTTCATTACACCGGAGCCAGAAGAAGCGCGGACCCCGGGAACAGGCAATTATAAAACTGGGGATGGGGGAGGCAATGGGGCAGTGGCTGCGGCGGTCTCTGGACCCCAGGATAGGCAGGGGCAGAGAAGCGGGCAGCTACGGATCGGCTTCTGCGGGGTCAGAAACTGTTTATCGGCGTATAACACGCAGATAGACTTTAGCCTAAAAAATGTGTGTCATATGCCGATAAATACGGTAGTTGTTGGCCACCATACTGTCCCGTTTGGTGCTCCACTGCTCCTCCGGTCTGGGGACCTATTGTTATGGCTCATAGTAGTAGGTCCCCGGTCTGCAGGGGCAGTGGAGCAACGAAGCTGATGGTAGTTACTGCCCACAGCAGCCCAGTGCCCGCGCTTCCCCTTTGCTGTCCTCCTGCTCCGCTCCTCGTGAAGTGACGTCAGCCTAACATTTCTTTAAAAGTTGTCCAGACCAGTAACCAGTGGCTGTGGCTGCAATTACTGATTTTTTTCAAGTACCCCCTGGAGAACTGCCAAGTACCCCTGGGGGTACTTGTACCCCAGGTTGAGAATCACTGTCCTATAGTGTTCTTGCATAGTACCATACACACAAGGTCTAGACCACCGTCGTCCTTGCAATGCTCGGCTATAATGGTGACCCATTCTGCATTATTTCTCGAGTGGGATGATATATTTGTTATTATTAATTATATATTTAAATTATTGCTACTAGAGATTTTAGGAGCCTTCACATCTCTACCGTGACATGATAGGGTGTGATGTAAATGTATTATTATTAAAAGTTCTGCTGCATTCTAATATACTTATTGTTTCAATTCCTCATAATTTATAAGATCTCTTCTTTGCACAATTGAATGGAAACATTAAATGGGCACTGTCAGATTCAAAAACTGTTGTACATCTAAAAGAAATATTTTTTCCTTTTCATAGAAATCATGGTTTATAAAAACACACCACTAGGGGTTCCCATACCATCCACAACATAATCCAGTTCGGCCATGGCATCATTTTTGTCCCAGCCGAAGCACAGGCAGGGACAAAGTCTAGAAAGTGAGGGTGGGACTGGCACTCCTCTGTGCTCACTCCTGTCCTATCAGACTGCAGCATTAAAATAAAAAAGAGGAGGGAGTTACAGAGCAACATGCAGTGATTGAATTATGAGACCCAGGACAGTACAGCAGACTCAGGGAGGAAGTGAATGCATGGTGAGTGAGGACATGCCCCCTCCAAAGCACAGAATGAAAAACCAAATGAGAAACAGGAAAAAGGTATTTGTGAGAAATATATAGGTGGTAGACACATATAAACATGATCATATTAGAAACTGAGTAACATATAACTTTTTGTGGGATATTCTGTGAGTCGTAGTATTGCAACAGCTGGAGGCACCCTGGTGGGGAAACAATGGCTTACAGGGGAACCTGCAGCTACTCGAAAAGAAGTTATGGATCACAGTCAATGATGGAGCGTCTTGATATTTATATAGATAATTCATTCAATCTAGGTATAGGGGACATCAGATCTGTCTTGATTATTCTTATTATTATTTATTTTATAGAAGATAGTCCTACATGTAGATTTCAGCAGGAACAGCCAATCCTCCAATGTTTATGGGCCCTCCTGGATCCTACCCCCCCCCCCCCCCAATGTTGAGGAGAAATGTTATACTTGATTAACTTTTAAGCCCCAGTTCTTTTGTTCTCAGGGTCTTGTCATAATATCAAGAATCCAATGGCTCCGGCTGATCAATGATCTACTTGTTTAATTTTATGCCATCTGTGACTTCGCGAAAGCTGAAAGTTCAAAGACATTGACTCTTTCCCATAACGCCTTCACATCGGAGAAACAGAAAATCCCCCCGACCCAGTGAACGTCCTGACGGTCAGTGTCAGGCCTATCCAAACACCATCCATATGTGGCCATACAGTAAGTTCACATTATACAGTCACATGCTTCTTTTCTATCTACGTGAACTCATGAACATGATCCGTAAAGGGATACTCCCGTGCCCCAACCTTCTGAACATCTGGTTCAGAAGGCTGGGGCATGGGAGTACCCCATTAATTATTTCTTGTGACGCTTCATTAGGAATGTAAACCTTGGCCCTTTGTCGAGGTGTCACATAGTGGGGGGGGGGAGGGGGGTACATATACTTAGCAAACACTGATTTCTCAGCTGGCTTTTACTCCTGAATAGTATTACCGGATGGTTACACTAAATGCTGGGTCATGGATCTGATGAAAAGTCACTGTCCCTTCTAAAGATAGAGCGAGCGGACATGGGGATTACATTAGTCACTCTACCGCAGATTGGAGTGAAGGGACGTTTGTGTTCAGGAGATCAGAAATGGATCTATTTCTGGAGGATTGTGAGTATGGGTAAGGGATTATGGGACTAAGGGTATGTTCACACGAGTGGACTCAATGCGTATTTTACGCTGCAGATCTGCCACTGAAGGACCCCTGCATGGTGGCTTTACATGTGCCTGTTCGGAGCAGCAATACGCCGCAGCGAGCAGACACACTGCAAAGTGTGAGTTGCAGCGCACATGCGCAGTATACTCGCACATGGCAGCAGCTCTTGGCCTAGCTCATGGAACAGGGGGAGCGGCCGCAGGTGTGCGAGTACACCGCGCATGCGCGCCAACTCGCACATCGCAGTGTGTCTGCTCGTAGGGGTGTATTGCCGCTCCAAGAAGGCACCTGCAAAGCCACCATGCAGCGGTCCTTCAGCAGCGGATCTGCAGTGTCAACTACCCTGTGGGTCTGCTCGTGTGAACGTACCCTAAAATTGATCAGTAGGGGGGTGGGTCAGTTGGCAAGCCCGTCGTAAGAACAGGAGTTTAGTGGTGTACAAAATATTCTTCTCCGGTAAACTATCGGATCCCAAACGGACCCCATTCAAGTCAGTGGGATCTGTTGGAACCTGGTAGTGTCAGTTGTGCTCTGACCCACGACTGTGGGTTTATCGAATAGACACAGAATTGGACAGAGCACAACGGCAATGTGAACCTAGCCTTAGGAGGCTGACAATAGGTAAAAAATAAGTCGGCTCCTCCCAGCAGGATATACCCGCCCACTGATTCTGAGCTAATCAGTTTAGTCCCAATGCAGTAGGAGAAAAAAAGAGAAAAACAACGAGGAACAACCCAGACAAAAACACAAACCGAGACCCTCACTAAGAGACAACCAACCAAAACTTGGAAACCAATAACAGCTGATGGGTGGTTGCTGTGTCCCCCAATGAGGCTCCGAGAAATAGATTGTACAGTAAGTATAAAAAAATCTAATTTACTTGGTCCCCTACATTGGGGGACACAGGAACCGTGGGACATCCCAAAGCAGTCCCTGGGGTAGGAAAAACCAAAATCCCAGCAAGAGGAAGTCAGGCGGAGGACCGCCGCCTGCAGAACCTTGCAACCAAGTACCGCATCGGCAGATGCAAAAGTGTGCACCTGATAGAATTTAACAAAAGTGTGCACTGACGACCAAGTGGCCGCATTGCACACCTGCATAGCAGAAGCCCTGTTCCGGACCGCTCTAAAGAGGGGCGGGTAGAGTGAGCAGTAACTCGAAAGGGAGGGACCTTTCCCCTTACAGCGATATGCCTCCGAAATGGCCGACCGGATCCACTTGGAGATGACTGCCTTAGGAGCAGGGAGCCCCTTGCACCGTCCATCGGGAATCACAAACAGCGAGTCACAGCACCAAAAAGAAGAATTGACCGACAAATAGGCCTTAAGGGCTCAAACTAGATCCAACTTATGGAGGGAGCGTCCCCGAGGATGGGAAGGGTTGGGACAAAAGGAGGGGAGAATGATGTCCTCAGTGAGGTGGACGGAAGAAACCACCTTCAGCAGAAAAGAAGGGACGCGACGGAGCACCACTTTATCCTGGTCTTGGCCCTTTCCTGCCGTTCTCCCTTACGTCTCTTGTCCGCCGGGGGCCGAAACCTGGCCGCCGCGGTGTCGAAGTGGAGTCCCAGAAAAACCAGGGACTGAGAGGGAGAGAGATTGGATTTGACTTCTCATGGTGCTTCCAAACCGCGTCCAAGAGTTCATCAAATTCAACATGAGATCTGAAGACCTGGGGAGGGCGTCTCGCCCTGCGGAAGGAGACTTCCGGAACTGCCTCGGAAGTTCCAGCGTTCTGCAAGTGAAAGGTGTCTCTGACAGTTGACACTAGGCTGTCCACCATGTCCGACATATGGGACATTTCCTCCGAGTCAGAGGGTGGGTCCAACTCTGTGTCATCAAGTTCTCCAGGAGACTTGGAACAGACCGTAGGATCCCTGGAGTGGGACGAGGTGGACCGGGAACCGTGGAGGAGACTGTGAGCGGTTCCTGGGAGAACGGCTGCGGGAGAGAGGCCAGCTACTGCAACAGGAGCGATGGATCAAGAACCGTGCCCTTAAGAGGAGGCCAATTACTCCTGTCTCAGGCGCTTGTGAGGATAGTGTCTGAAGGAGCGGTGCTGGGAAGCCGCAGAAGTGTCCTGGACAGACGGCTGCAAGGAGGAGCGCACCAGGGCGGTAGCCACCACCTGCGACACCCGCGCCAAATCGGAGATGGACTGAAACCAACCTGGAGTGGGCTCAGGGGACAAACGCTCCGGCGGACCATCCTGAGGGTCGGTCAAGGGAGGGCTGGGTCGCGCAATAGTGCAGGCAGAAAAAGTAGGTTTGGTAAAACCTCCAAGCATCTTGGTTCTGCAACCCAAACAGAAGTAGGCGATCAAGGCAGGGGCCACTGGCTGGAGAAGGGTCTGGGGTCCGACATGAAAACGCTAGACAGACAGACAGGTAACAAGGAGTGAGCTCATCCAGGGTTCCTGTGTCCAGAAGCTGTGGAGAACGGCAGCAGATTCAGCAGCAGGGGAGAAGTGAGAGACCCCCTGAGGAGAAGGACGCAGGAGCACAGGGGGGAGGAGTCAGCTATGACCCCTAAAACGTGCTGGCTGGAGATAGGGCCAGGAGGGGATCATGTGACCCCAGAAACGTGCGCTGCCGTGTGATAGGAGGCTTCCCTGACCCCTATAGCGCGTGCTGCCGGAAATTGGTCAGTGCAGCGTGGGGGGGTTGGGGGGGAAGAGTCAGGAACCCGGCTGCGACCTCCGAGCCCGTGCCAGAAGAATGGCAGGGCTAGAGCAGAGCCGGAGATTGAAAGTGCCGGCCACGTTCATATATGCCCCAGTAAGTCCATACAGCCGTGGTGAAACGCCGGGGAGCGGGGTCGGAGAGTAAAACACCGCCAGCCCCACTTTGAACAGGTACGAGCAGCTGCGGCTCCGGAGCGTGAGCGCCCGACTGCCGCAGCCACACAGACTAATGGCCGCCGGCACTGAGGAGAAGCCGCAGCTGAACACTGCAACCGAAATGAAAGTAAAAAGGTGCCTCCGGGACCCCATGCCAGAACACACCAAGTACTGTCCTATCACCCCCACCACAATCCCAATAAAGTTTCCCCCATTCTGTGCCCGGTGCTGCAATCAAAATAAGGGATGGAGGGGGGAGGTTCGGATGATGGGAGTGATACTTACCATTGAGGCTGAAATACTCACCCAAGGTGTCTTCAGCCAGTATGGTGCCGCGCTGCATCATGTCAGGCCGCAAGAGGTAGGGCGAGCAGGGGCCAGAGGGGGACTCAGACCAAGGGTCGACCAACTAAAAACTGACCATTGGCGAGTGGGGTTAATGGTACATACCTTATGTGCATTGCCCCTACTTCCCAAGTGGGAGACCAGGCAGCGCCCTGCTCCTGTCATCCCAACCTATGAAAATAAAAAAGGAGAGAAAAGCTAACTGGAGCCATCTAGAAAAAAAAAAAAAAGAAAAGAACAAAGACCAGGTCTGGAGAGCTCTAGAGCTCCGTCTGCCTCCTACTGACACTAAGCTAAAACTGATTAGCTCAGAGGAGCTGGGAGGAGCAAACTTTTTTTTTTTACCTAGTGTCAGCCTCCTAGTGATAGCAGCATAATACCCACGGTTCCTGTGTCCCCCAATGTAGACGACCGAGAAATACTTTTTTTTTTTTCTCAGCAACTGAATGGGGGCTGTCAGGACCCGGCAGTAGCCGTTTACAAAAGGGGGAAAAAAAGCCGATTGGACCCTTAATTGGTTCAGATGCGAACGGCAATGTGAACCTAGCCTTAAAGGGGTACTCCAGTGTAAAAAATCTTATCCCCTATCAAAAGGATAGGGTATAAGACGTTAGATTGCGGGGATCCTGCCGCTGGGATCCCTGCGATCACCAACACGGCACCCCGGTCATAAGTGCACGGAGCGAACTCTGCTCCGTGCCAGATGACTGGCGACTACAGCCGCCACGCCCGCTCCATTCAGGTCTATGGGAGGAGGCATGGCATGAATAAAAGGGGTGTGGTGTGTCGTCACGAACATGGAAGCTCCACGCTTCCGTGTTCCAGAGATCGCGAGGGTCCCCAGCGGCGGGAGTACCCTTTTAAAGGGTTGTCTCATCAAGACAATTCCCTCATGACCAGTCTCTTGAAATGCTTGAGACCTCACCTATTACTCAGGAGGTCCCTATGTATTTAACGATAAGCTAATCGCCAGGTGGTGGCTTCAGTATAAAAAGGGGTTGAAAGGGACAAGCGAGGGAAATCTTGCAGGGATATAACTTGTGTTTTCAGAGTTGAAAAGAGCCCCTAGGGACCAGATCTTGACCCTTGCCCTAAATGCATTTGACAGCTACATTCTTCCACCATCAAAACGTGGCAGCATGACCCCCACTTGTCGATAACCAGTATGATGCTTTTACCAGGTATAGTTAGGATAATGCATTGGTCATCTGTGGTGAGGATAATGAATGTGCATCCAAAAAGATGGTGAGTTGGAACGAGGTATCCTAGTAAAATCGTAGTAAAAGTTAAAAACAGCTAAAACAGTTTAGATCAAAGCGATACACTTGGACAGCAAATTGGTGCAATTTATATATATATATATATATATATATATATATATATATTGATCCGTCCTGTCCAAATACAACAAGTCGAAGGAAAACAAAGATTATATAGTATGGCCTCTGAGGAAGACATCTATATCACAGGTAGGGATGGGCTCAATAATAGGAGCGTTGTAGTTGTCATGTTCCCTTTACCTAATTGCAGCTGGGGAGGAATCCTCCTGGCCTCCAGATGTCATGGCTGGCTAGAACCAGTCTGAGTGAAGCGTCCTGAATTCAATGTATTTCCCCTGCAATTGCCATCAATGAATGACCTGCCGGGTCCATCAGAACATGAGCTGTTTGCTCTGGCCAATAGAAGGGCATTGACGAGCAAGGGACCCCCTCACTTTAGCTTGTCATCATCATCAGTTCAGTGCTTAGTGTAAGCCCTTCCTTGCTGTGCTGCTGTTTATTTCTTTTCTGCTAACATAGCACCTTGCAAAGTCAGCACATCAGTAACCCCCTTCTCCCTCCACATGCCATCTATAGTAGTGTACTGTAAATGATGTCCCGGCACTGTACCTGTTAATTTCTGTGCATTACTACAGCAACTATGTCATGGTATAGCAAGGAGAAGTAGGTAAAGTGATGTGACTGGCCAGAGAAGTAATGGAAGAAGTAACTGTGTGTGTACTACGGGCAAACAGCCCAGCCCTAGTCCCACCACTGAATAGGAGAGAATAAGAATTATCTGTGCACCATGAAGGGGGCTCTCAGGGACTCAATGACAGCAGTGAGCACCCTAAAATCCCCTTGTCACTACTCTAAAGGGTTAATGTAACAAAACTAGGCAGCAAGTGTTCAAATCCCTTGTAGCGCCACTACAGGAGAAATGACCCAAAGGATAGGGGATGAGATGTCTGTTCGCACTGGCGTCCAGCCAATGGGACCCCCTTTGCGGTGTTCGGAACACGAAAGCTTGGAGCTTCTATGTTCGGAACGTCGCACCACGCCCCTTCCATTCATGTCTATGGGAAAGGGCGTGACAGCTAGTACATAGACGTCACACCTCCTCCCATAGACATGAATGAAGGGAGTGCGACAGCTGTGGTCACCCGTCATCCAGCACTAAGCGGAGTTTGCTCCGTGCTCCGTATGACTGAGATGCCTCGCCGGAGATCACAAGGGTCCCAGCGTCCGGACCCCCGCGATCAAACATCTTATCCCCCCATTCCTTTGGATAGGGGATAAGATGTCGAGGGGCGGAGTACCCCTTTAATATATGAGGAGTTAGAAGGTTTCTTCTTCAATCGTCATAGGACATTTCTAGGTTACAAACCCCATGCAAATTCCAAAGCAGTGTTTCCTAATCAGGGTGCCTCCAGCTGTTGCAAAACTACAACTCCCAGCATGCCCAGACGCTGTTTTAGTAAAATTTCGTAGACGGGTTGTAGCACTGAAAAGCGAATTGCTGCTCCTGCTACGGTAAGGGATATTCCCATCTTCCACATAATAGCCATTGCTGTAACTGGGGTCATGTGATCGCCATTCGCCATGTTCTCTCCATTGTTGGCGACTGAGAAGCCTGAGTGTAACCCTATCACTGCCATGATGTACATATGGGGGGACTAAGCCTGCCACATGGAGGGTGGGTTAATACTTAGGGCTTAACAAACCATGCCTATGTGTCTATGGCAGTGTTTCCCAACCAGTGTACCTCCAGCTGTTGCAAAACTACAACTCCCAGCATGCCCGGACAGCCTTCGGCTGTCCGGGCATGCTGGGAGTTGTAGTTTTGCAACAGCTGGAGGCACACTGGCTGGGAAACACTGGTCTATGGTCTCCAATAATCCAGCACCTAGCCAGCCCACCCATGCCAGATAAAAGGAATTCTACAGTACAATAAATCACTTTCGCCTGTGGTAAACGCAGCGCAGCCGCACGGTCTGAATACACCGGACGCACATGTGTGTACTGGGGGAGGATAAACATGGAGGCCACGTGTCTCCGTTACCTGCCAGGCCGCAGTGCATGCCCCCGATCCCGCTGTACAGCTCCAGCACCCGCAGCGGCGCCATCACCCGATCCCGAGGTCCCTGCGGCCTGTGCGGCCTCGTCCGTCTCCACCAGGCCGGGCGCTTCCGTGTGTGTGAGCGGCCGAGCAGGGAGCCTGAGGCCGGGGCTGAGCTGTGCTGGAGGCGGGGGGTGAGCGGTGTACGGAGGAGGCTCCCTCCCGGGATATACCGTGTGCAGAGATATATGAGGCGTCTGATGGGTCTCTGCCCTGGTTCAGTTCTCGCATCCCCCTCCCTGCTCACCCTGGGGTATTTTTGTTGTTGCTCCAGGTACCCCCGTCCTTTGCCCCTGCTCCAAGTGCCCTTCACCTCCCCCCTGGCAAGTTCTATTGGCTCCCAGCATATACAGTGTACAGTATATATATATTATGTGCAGTGTCCTACTTTATCTGTGCCCCTGCCCTGATTGTCCCTCAGTAGTGCCCCTGCTCCAGATGCCCTCCTCCTCACTAGTGCCCCTGCTCCAGATGCCCTCCTCCTCACTAGTGCCCCTGCTCCAGATGCCCTCCTCCTCACTAGTGCGCCTGCTCCAGATGCCCTCCTTTATAGTGCCCCTGCTCAAGATGCCCTCCTCTATTGCCCCTGCTCCAGATGCCCTCCTCTCTATTGCCCCTGCTCCAGATGCCCTCCTCTCTATTGCCCCTGCTCCAGATGCCCTCCTCTCTATTGCCCCTGCTCCAGATGCCCTCCTCTCTAGTGCCCCTGATCCATATGCCCTCCTTTATAGTGACCCTCCTCCAGATGCCCTCCTCTCTAGTGCCCCCGTCTCCAGATGCCCTCCTATCTAGTGACCCTGCTCCAGATGCCCTCCTCTCTAGTGCCCCTGCTCCAGATGCCCTCCTCTCTAGTGCCCCTGCTCCAGATGCCCTCCTCTCTATTGCCCCTGCTCCAGATGCCCTCCTCTCTAGTGCCCCTGATCCATATGCCCTCCTTTATAGTGACCCTCCTCCAGATGCCCTCCTCTCTAGTGCCCCCGTCTCCAGATGCCCTCCTATCTAGTGACCCTGCTCCAGATGCCCTCCTCTCTAGTGCCCCTGCTCCAGATGCCCTCCTCTCTAGTGCCCCTGCTCCAGATGCCGTCCTCTCTAGTGCCCCTGCTCCAGATGCCCTCCTCTCTAGTGCCCCTGCTCCAGATGCCCTCCTCTCTAGTGCCCCTGCTCCAGATGCCCTCCTCCTCACTAGTGCCCCTGCTCCAGATGCCCTCCTCTCTAGTACACCTGCTCCAGATGCCCTCCTCCTCCTCACTAGTGCCCCTGCTCCAGATGCCCTCCTCTCTAGTGCCCCTGCTCCAGATGCCCTCCTCTCTAGTGCCCCTGCTCCAGATGCCCTCCTCCTCACTAGTGCCCCTGCTCCAGATGCCCTCCTCTCTAGTGCCCCTGCTCCAGATGCCCTCCTCTCTAGTGCCCCTGCTCCAGATGCCCTCCTCCTCACTAGTGCCCCTGCTCCAGATGCTCTCCTCTTTAGCACCTTTGATTCAGATGCCCTCCTCTCTAGTGCCCCTGCTCCAGATGCCCTCCTCTCTAGTGCCCCTGCTCCAGATGCCCTCCTCTCTAGTGCCCCTGCTCCAGATGCCGTCCTCTCTAGTGCCCCTGCTCCAGATGCCCTCCTCTCTAGTGCCCCTGCTCCAGATGCCCTCCTCTCTAGTGCCCCTGCTCCAGATGCCCTCCTCTCTATTGCCCCTGCTCCAGATGCCCTCCTCTCTAGTACACCTGCTCCAGATGCCCTCCTCCTCCTCACTAGTGCCCCTGCTCCAGATGCCCTCCTCTCTAGTGCCCCTGCTCCAGATGCCCTCCTCTCTAGTGCCCCTGCTCCAGATGCCCTCCTCTCTAGTGCCCCTGCTCCAGATGCCCTCCTCCTCACTAGTGCCCCTGCTCCAGATGCTCTCCTCTTTAGCACCTTTGATTCAGATGCCCTCCTCTCTAGTGCCCCTGCTCCAGATGCCCTCCTCTCTATTGCCCCTGCTCCAGATGCCCTCCTCTCTAGTGTCCCTGCTCCAGATGCCCTCCTCTCTATTGCCCCAGTTCCAGATGCCCTCCTCTCTATTGCCCCAGTTCCAGATGCCCTCCTCTTTAGTGCCCCTGCTCCAGATGCCAGAGAGCGGTGGGCGCCGTTCATTTCAATAGCCTGAATAGAGTCATCTACTGATGTACACATTGGGGGAGATTTATCAATAAAAAGTTGCCCATAGCAACCAATCAGATCGCTTCTTTAATTTTTAACAAGGTCTCTGCAAAATGAAAGAAGCGATCTGATTGGTTGCTATGGGCAACTAGGCAACTTTTCCTCTGCACAGGTTTTGTTAAATCTCCCCCATTTTAACTAGAGTGGACAGCACAGCAAACCACACATTTTTTGGTCCCATTTAAATGGCATATGCAGCCCGAATATAGGAGGCACTAGGAGACTCTGTTCGAGCCTTTGGCTGTCTATGCATGCTGGGAGTTGTAGTTTTGCAACAGCTGGAGGCATCCTGGTTTGGAAACACTGCATTAGGACCATGCTTAGGCTGAATGCCATTTTGTTTAAAGGGTTACCCCGCTCCCCAGCGTCCGAAACTCAATGTTCCGAAAGCTGGGTGCGGGCTTCCGTGTTCCCTCATGATGTCGCGCCCTGCCCCTCAATGAAAGTCTATGGGAAGGGGGCGCGACGGCCGTCGCGCCCCCTTCCCATAGACTTTCATTGAGGGGGCGGGGGTGTGACATCACGAGGGGGCGGGCGTGTACACGGAAGCCCACACCCAGCGTTCGGAACATTCAGTTCCGGACGCTGGGGAGCAGAGTAAGCCTTTAAGCCAAATTTTTCTAGCTTAATCTGATTTTTTCAAGGGAAAAAACATGGTTAGGTTATCAGATCAGAGTGGCTGCACTGTGTTCCATAATCATGGCCAATGTCTCGCGCACTGTACTATAATTCCATAAGGTGGGGTGCAGGACGAGTAAATAGTGAAGAGGAATATAAGTCCCTTCCTAATAGAGTTTCCCTTTAAATCAGAGCAGCATATAAATTATATTTTTCCGCTTACATCTGAGGGTTCCATTACATTCCGGAAATAACGTGAATAAATGGAAAGAATGTATAAACTGCGGGGACTCGGCGTGTCAAGGAGAAGGATGATGATGGCAATTTTCTAATGGCATTCCCGATGTTTTATGCTTGTCTCTGGTGTGACTGCATGCCCCCTTCACATCAGTCCTAGTGGTCATATCACCACCAGAATACTTAGAGGGGTCAGTAGCGTGTGCTCTTTGGTGGTGTCCACAGTGACCCCCACAGATCACAAGAATAGGGGTCCTGTGTAAATTGGGACATGCGCGCTGCTGTCAAACTCTGGGACTGGTGGCTGTGGTCAGCTAACTTCACCAGTCCCATAGAGTCCGACAGCAGCGTGCATGTCCCGATTTATACAGGACACTGAACCCCTATTCTCGTGATCTGTGGGGGCCACTGGGGACAGTTGTCACACCAAAGAGCACACGCTACTGACCCCTCCAAGTATTCTGGTGGTGATATGATCCTAAAGTCCGACCATTGATTTATTCAAGCAGGGAAGACATGAAACCCCGTTCTTTATAGTTCCCAATGGTTCTACACTCACCGATCAAACACATTCTGCATATATGTAGATTATGAGTGTCCTTAAAGGGGTACTCCGGCGCTTAGACATCTTATCCCCTATCCAAAGGATAGGGGATAAGATGCCTGATTGCGGAGGTCCCGCCGCTGGGGACCCCTGTGATCTTGCATGCAGCACCCCCAGTTAAAATCAGTCCCCGGAGCATGTTCGCTCTGGGACTGATTACTGTCGATCACGGGGCTGGTGGCGTGTGACGTTACGGCTCCGCCCCCGTGTGACATCACGCTCCGCCCCTCAATGTAAACCTATGCGAGGGGGCGTGACAGCTGTCACGCCCCCTTGCATAGGTTTGCATTGAGGGGCGATGCGTGACATCACACGGGGGCGGAGGCGTGACGTCACATGCCGCCTGCCTGTGGTCGCTGGTAATCAGACCTGAAGCGAACACTCTCCAGGGACTGATTTTAACTGGGGGTGCTGCATGCAAGATCACGGGGGTCCCCAGCCGTGGGACCCCCTCAATCAGGCATCTTATCCCCTATCCTTTGGATAGAGGATAAGATGTCTAAGCGCCGGAGTACCCCTTTAACCCCTTAAGGACGCAGGACGTAAATGTACGTCCTGGTGCGGTGGTACTTAACGCACCAGGACGTACATTTGCGTCCTGTGCATAACCGCGGGCATCGGAGCGATGCCCGTGTCATGCGCTGCTGATCCCGGCTGCTGATCGCAGCCAGGGACCCGCCGGCAATGGCCGACGCCCGCGAACTCACGGGCGTCCGCCATTAACCCCTCAGGTGCCGGGATCAATACAGATCCCGGCATCTGCGGCAGTGCACGATTTGAATGAATGATCGGATCCCCGCAGCGCTGCTGCGGGGATCCGATCATTCAGAACGCCGCACGGAGGTCCCCTCTCCTTCCGGCTCCCGGCGTCTCCTGCCGCGTGCGTAAATGTCCGAACTATTGAAATAAAATGTTAATGATCCCGTACGGTGAACGAAAAAAAAAAAGTACAGATCATGGCGCAAAAAATGAGCCCTCATACTGCCGCTTATACAGAAAAAGAAAAAAGTTAGAGGTCATCAAAATAAAGGGATTATAAACATACTAATTTGGTTAAAAAGTTTGTGATTTTTTTTAAGCGCAACAATAATAGAAAAGTATGTAATAATGGGTATCATTTTAATCGCATCGACCCTCAGAATAAAGAACAAAACCTTCCAAAATTAGCAAAATTGCGTTTTTCTTTTTAATTTCCCCAGAAAAATAGTGTTTTTTGGTTGTGCCATACATTTTATGATATAATGAGTTATGTTATGTCATTACAAAGGACAACTGGTCGCGCAAAAAACAAGCCCTCATACTAGTCTGTGGATGAAAATATAAAAGAGTTATGATTTTTAGAAGGCGAGGAGGAAAAAATGAAAGCGCAAAAATTAAATTGTCTGAGTCCTTAAGGGGTTAAAGGAGTACTCTGGTGGAAAACATTTTTTTTTTTTTTTTTATCAATTGGTGCCAGAAAGTTAAAAAGATTTGTAAATTACTTCTATTAAAAAATCTTAATCCTTCCAGTACTTATCAGCTGCTGTTATGATCCACAGGAAGTTCTTTTCTTTTTAAATTTCCTTTCTGCCTGACCACAGTGCTCTCTGCTGACACCTCTGTCCATTTTAGGAACTGTCCAGAACAAAATAGGTTTTCTACGGGGGGTTTGCTCCTACTCTGGACAGTTTCTATAATGGACAGAGGTGTCAGCAGAGAGCACTGTGGTCAGGCTGAAAGAAAATTCAAAAAGAAAAAAACTTTCTGTGGATCATAACAGCAGCTGATAAATACTGGAAGGATTAAGATTTTTTTTTTTATAGAAGTAATTTACAAATCTGTTTAACTTTCCAGGACCAGTAGATTTATAAGAAATGTTTTCCACCGGAGTACCCCTTTAATGGGAAAAAAAAAATCTAAAAGGGGTACTCCGGTGGGAAAAAAAAATGTGATGCCAGAAAGTTAAACTCATTTGTAAATTACTTCTATATAAAAATCTTAATCCTTCCAGTACTTATCAGCTGCTGTATGTTCCACAGGAAGTTGTGAAGGTTTTTCCAGTCTGACCACAGTGCTCTCTGCTGACACCTCTGTCCATGTCAGGAACTGTCCATAACAGGAGCAAATCCCCATAGCAAACCTCTCTTTCTCTGGACAGTTCCTGACATAGACAGAGGTGGCAGCAGAGAGCACTGTGGTCAGACTGGAAAGAACTACGCAACTTCCTCCGGAGCATACAGCAGCTGATAAGTACTGGAAGGATTAAGATTTTTAAATGGAAGTAATTTACAGATCTGTATAACTTTCTGGTACCAGTTCATTTGAAAACCCCTTTTTTTCACTGTAGTACCCCTTTAAAGCAGTCTTCTGTGACTTTTATATTGAATGTCTATCCTCATGCTATTTGGGCATGCTGGGAGTTGTAGTTTTGCAAGAGCTGGAGACCCACATGTTGGGGAAGACTGTCCTATAAGATTGTTTCAATGGTATGAAAATGTCAATAGGACTTCAAGAATTAAAACAGGGGTCAAAGGTCTCATGTTCAGTCACTTCCATGGGGGAGGGGGGGGGGTAGATTATGGATATAGAGTTTCTCTTCTAACTAAAATAACACAAAGCTTCTCTCAATGGAAACATCTGGTGGGTGTTATGGGGACCACATGGACGTCCAGTACCATAAACTTGTCTTTTCCATCTGGTTATTTCTTTTTCGGCTAGTATACCTGCTGGACTCACTATTATGTAAACTCTTATTACTTCATATCTAGTCACCTGTTCAGGGTTCTATAAGAAATGATGTTGATATATACAAAGTAGATGAGGTTCCTGTCAGTATAACAATGAACAGTCTGAATTAGGCCATAATACGGTGTCTGGACGATGGGTGTAACACTGTGATCTGGGGTCTTATATCTGTGATTATAATAAAATGCAGCTACATTACTACCCTCAGAATGAGGCCGGAGATGTAAAGGGTTACTGTCATTTATATTCACTTTAACATGTCACACCGGGCCGGTCACGTTCTCCCTCATCAGGTTCACCCAATCTTGTCTTTATGGACCTTTATGCATTAGGGGAAAGAGACAAACCGAAATCCATATAGTCTAATCTAATCTAATCTAATAATGAATAGAGTCCCAGAGCACACAAAGGTAAAGTGCAAAAAGCTGGATGTGTTTATTCCATCAGAAAGTGCGCAGTACAGTACAGGCTGCTGAAACGTAACTGTACTGCGCACTTTCTGATGGAATAAACACATCCAGCTTTTTGCACTTTACCTTTGTGTGCTCTGGGACTCTATTCATTTTTACATGGAGGATTTTTGTCCAAAATCCACAGAACCTGTAAGACCTGTGCTGCTTATCTATCTATCTCATATCTATCTATCTCATATCCATCTATCTCATATCTATCTATCTCATATCTATCTATCTCATATCTATCTATCTCCTGTCTATCTATCTGTCTCATATCTATCTATCTCATATCTATCTATCTGTCTCATATCTATCTATCTCATATCTATCTATCTCATATCTATCTATCTGTCTCATATCTATCTATCTAAAATAAAAAAAAGTCCTGGCAGCACTCCCATAAGGATCAAAAATGATAGAATTATTGACATCCACTTGTGTCAATAAATCTATCATTTTTGGGGAGTGCTGCCAGGACTTTCTTTATTTTGGATTTAACTTCACGGTCTGCGATTGGGACTGTGTCTCCTGGCCTATCTCCACCCCAGTGCACTGTGGATTACTTTGGCTGTGCTGCTCCTGCCTTTCCAGTTTGTATCTATCTGTCTATCTCATATCTATCTATTTTTATCATATCTATCCATCTCATATCTATTTATCTATCTATCTCATATCTATCTATTTATATCATATCTATCTATCTATCTATCTCATATCTATTTATCTATCTCATATCTATCTATCTATCTCATATCTATTTATCTATCTCATATCTATGTATATCATATCTATCTATTTATCTATCTCATATCTATCTATCTATCTCATATCTATTTATCTCATATCTATGTATATCATATCTATCTATCTATCTATCTGCCTCATATCTATCTATCTCATATCTATCTATCTATCTCATATCTATCTATCTATCTATCTATCTATCTATCTATCTCATATCTATCTATCTATCTATCTATCTCATATCTATCTGTCTCATATCTATCTATCTATCTCATATCTATCTATCTCATATCTAAGTAGATGTGGAGCAGCACAACCCAAAAAGGAAAAAAGGTGGTGGGTGCCAGCAACTCATTGTCCCAGGTGACAGGTCAAAGGATACACAGCAAAGAAAAAATTGCAGCACTCCAGATTCCAATGCAAAAAGTGTAGGATTTATTAGCCTGGCGGCATAGCGACGTTTCGGCTGCCCACTTGCAGCCTTTCTCAAGCTTGTGAAGCTTGAGAAAAGCTGCAAGTGGGCAGCCGAAACGTCGCTATGCCGCCAGACTAATAAATCCTACACTTTTTGCATTGGAATCTGGAGTGCTGCAATTTTTTCTTTGCTGTGTATCTCATATCTATCTATCTCATATCTATCTATCTATCTATCTCATATCTATCTATCTATCTATCTATCTATCTCATATCTATCTATCTATCTCATATCTATCTATATATCTATCTCATATCTTTCTATCTATCTATCTATCTATCTCATATCTATCTATCTATCTCATATCTATCTATATATCTATCTATCTATCTCATATCTATCTCATATCTATCTATCTATCTCATATCTATCTATCTCATATGTTTCTATCTATCTCATATCTATCTCATATCTATCTCATATCTATCTATCTCATATCTATCTATCTATCTCATATCTATCTATCTCATATCTATCTCATATCTATCTATCTATCTATCTATCTATCTCATATCTTTCTATCTATCTCATATCTATCTAACTCATATGTATCATCTATCTATCTTATATCTGAATCAGAATACCATAAAGGTCCATGACTGTTTACATTCACAGGGACAATACATACACAGATCTTTACATTTACATAATAATACAAGGAGTTGTCCACTTCACCCAAACTCTTCATGTGGGGTCCCAACAGTAAAAAAAACTTGGTGAAGTAGTGGAGCCCAAAGGGTCTGTCTCATGTACGACCCCAGTCCATACCACCTATCAGGTCACACTGAGGTCACATGCCCCAATCAGCCGCCATATAATGCTTCATTTCTCCTGTATTTTACATGAAACAACCTCCGCCAACATGGGTGTTTTTTCTTTTTCAGTGCGCAGCCTGTAGTGTGGAGTATTACACATTGGATGTGTGTTGGAGCAGGTTTTATCTATGCCTCACATGTGTATCTTAGTTGGGTGTTGATCATTTTTGGCTTTCAGAATTGTGGTTTGCTTAAAGGGATATTCAGGGTAATGTGCTGGGATGGGAGGAAAATAGAAAAAAAAAACCTATGCTTACCCAGCCCCGCTTCCCCGCTGGTCCCACACAGTTCTAGTTCACCTCATCCACTTTCCCAATCTCTCTTGTTCCTGCTTCTGGGATGAGCTGTTGAAGCAGGACCTGCCAGCTAAACCAATCACTGGTGGAGAGAGGTCACCACTGTGATCAATGACTGTCTCATTCCAGAAGCAGAAAGAAGATCATGAGACACAGAGGAGGTGAATGGGAGCTGCGGGGACCGGGCTAGGTAAGTACAGGTTTTATTTTCTATTTCTCCATCTGTTTCAGCACATTATCATTTTTTAAGACAGCCTGGAATAGCCCTTTAAAGTGTTAGTGTCTTAAAGAAAAAGTTTTAGAAAACGTTTTGATTGGTTGGAGTCTGGGTGCTGAGACCCTCACTGATCGCTAGAAGAATCCGGCAGAAGTGTTGAGCTGAAGTGTTCTCCCTGTCCTAGCTGAAGAAGACAGATTCTATAAAAAGTCTGTGGAGCCTGTCCTGTGGGAGCTATGCCTCCATGTTACTGTGGATGACCATGTGACTGGTAGAGATAGTAAACTTAGCTGCATAACACATCATTTGCCTTGTAGACAGCGGATGTAGAGCTCCATCTCCACCCATGTTCCCATCCTGCCTGCCCGGTGCTCTGCCGGTTATATATGAATCTTGATCGATAATTTGTATTGACAAAAGTCTTCATAATACTGTAATAAAGAAGTCCTCAGACTGAGAGCATACAATGAGTGAGGGTGAGCTTTGCCATCTGTTCACACTGTTGTGGTGCTGTGTGGCGGCCATTACTGCCGTGGCACCGTGTCTGTGCTGCGGCCCAGTGCCGGAGGCTAAGTCGGGCAGCAGTGGGGCTGCTCTGCCACAGGGCCGTTTCCCTTTTTTGCACTGGTGTGGAGGTGGTGGTCACCATTCAGCGCTGTGCCATTTTATGTTAGGGACCCACTACACACAAACTCATGACCTGTTTTATATATATATATATATATATATATATATATAATATATATACACCAATAGAAGAATGCAGCAGTACACTGCCAGCACAAGGATATAGGTGAAACATGAACATGCAGATAAAACATGGAGAGCTATACAGCTATGGTGTAATAGATGCAAATGTGAAACTATGAAATAGTGAGGCACTTAGCTCACAAATTTGTCTCCGCCGGCAGTCAAATAGCTTGGACCGTCCCACCGCGATAAGGTGGCCTCATTGGGACGGACCCTACACTGTGTATATGCCTCTGTGTGAACAGTTCAGTAAGCATGGCAGGATCTGGAACATCCAAGACACCTTATATACACCTGATAGAGGTGGGTGGGGTGCAAGGCCAACATGGAGGTAGCCGCTCCCCCGTATGTGCAATACAGACAAAGAATAAGTCAGCCAGCACTTTAGTTGATACCAAACTATTATATGGAACTGGCCTATCTGTAGGCCAGGTCCATATAATAGTTTGGTATCAACTAAAGTGCTGGCTGACTTATTCTTTGTCTATATATATATATATATATATATATATATATAGATAACTATTTGCAATATGATCTTCCAGGCAAGTATTCCCCATATATGGTGTGTACATATATAGCTATTTCAAGAAAGTGTTTTTCTTGGAAGCTGATTCTTTCCATGGTTTCACATAATTCAAGCATGACTAAGATATAAAATTGCAAGCGTGCAAAAAAGAAACAAACAAAAAACTGTAAGAAACAGAGCTACAGTCATGGCCGTAAATGTTGGCACCCCTGAAATTTTTCTAGTAAATGAAGTATTTCTCACAGAAAAGGATTGCAGTAACACATGTTTTGCTGTATACATGTTTATTCCCTTTGTGTGTATTGGAACTAAACCAAAAAAGGGAGGAAAAAAAGCAAATTGGACATAATGTCACCAAACTCCAAAAATGGGCTGGACAAAATTATTGGCACCCTTAAAGGGATACTCCGCACCCCTAGACATCTTATCCCCTATCCAAAGGATAGGGGATAAGATGTCAGATTGCGGGGGTCCCGTCGCTGGGGCGTGACGGACCTCCCATAGACTTGCATTGAGGGGGCGGGACGTGACATCACACAGGGCGGAGTCGTGACGTCACGCTCTTCCGACATTGTGGCCAGGATCCGAAACCTCCAGCGTTGCCGGTGTGAGGTGGAAGCTGTACAGGTGGGTGCTACAGCCGAGATCCCGGGGGTCCCCAGCAGCGGGACCCCGGCGATCTGACATCTTATCCGCTATCCTTTGGATAGGGGATAAGATGTCTAGGGGTGCGGAGTACCCCTTTAGCTTAATATTTTGTTGCACACCCTTTGGAAAAAAATAAGTGAAATCAGTGGCTTCCTATAACCATCAATAAGCTTCTTACACCTCTCAGCCGGAATGTTGGACCACTCTTCCTTTACAAACTGCTCCAGGTCTCTCTCATTGGAAGGCGCCTTTTCCCAACAGCAATTTTAAGATCTCTCCACAGGTGATCAATGGGATTTAGATCTGGACTCATTGCTGCCACTTCAGATCTCTCCAGATCTTTGTTGTCATCCATTTCTGGGGCTTTTTGACTTATGTTTGGGGTCATTGTCCTGCTGGCAGAACCAAGATCTCGGACGCAAACCCAGCTTTCTGACACTGGGCTGTACAGTGTGACCCAAAATCCCTTGGTAATCCTCAGATTTCATGATGTCTTGTACACATTCAAGGCACCCAGTGCCAGAGGCAGCAAAACAACCCCAAAACATCATTGACCCTCCACCATATTTCACTGTAGGTACTGTGTTCTTTTCTTTGTAGGCCTCATTCCATTTTCAGTAAACAGTAGAATGATGGGCTTTACCAAAAAGCTCTATCTTGGTCTCATCTGTCCACAAGACGTTTTCCCAGAAGGATTTTGGCTTACTCAAGTTCATTTTGGCAAAATATAGTCTTGCTTTTTTATGTCTCTGTGTCAGCAGTGGGGTCCTCCTGGGTCTCCTGCTATAGCGTTTCATTTAAATGTCAACGGATAGTTCACGCTGACACTGATGCTCCCTGAGCCTGCAGGACAGCTTGAATGTCTTTGGAACTTGTTTGGGGCTGCTTATCCACCATCTGGACTATCCTGTGTTGACACCTTTCATCAATTTTTCTCTTCCCCCCCACGCCCAGGGAGATTAGCTACAGTGCTATGGGTTGCAAACTTCTTGATAATGTTGCGCACTGTGGACAATGGCAAATCTAGATCTCTGGAGATGGACTTGTAACCTTGAGATTGTTGATATTTTCCCACAATTTTGGTTCTCAAGTCCTCAGACAGTTCTCTTCTCCTCTTTCTGTTGTCCATACTTAGTGTAGCACACACAGACACACAATGCAAAGACTAAGTGAACTTCTCATTTTTATCTGCTGTCAGGTGTGATCTTTATATTGCCTACAGCTGTTACTTGCCCCAGGTGAGTTTAAAGGGGTTCTCCGGCGCTTAGACATCTTATCCCCTATTCAAAGGATAGGGGATGAAATGCCTGATCGAGGGGGTCCCGCGGAGCATGACATCACACGGGGTCGGAGGCGTGATATCACACGCCAGCGGCCCCGTGGTTGCCGGTAATCAGACCCGGAGCGCACATGCTCCGGGGACTGATTTTAACTGGGGTGCTGCGTGCAAGATCATGGGGGTCCCCAGCGGCGGAACCCCCGTGATAAGGCATGTTATCCCCTATCCTTTGGATAGGGGATAAGATGTCTAAGCGCCGGAGTACCCCTTTAAGGGAGCATCACATGCTTGAAACAATCTTATTCCGCCACAATTTTGAAAGGGTGCCAATAATTTTGTCCAGACCATTTTTGGAGTTTGGTGACATTGGGGGAGATTTAGCAAAACCTGTGCAGAGGAAGAGTGGTGCAGTTGCCTATAGCAACCAATCAGATTGCTTCTTTCATTTTCCACAGGCCTCGAAAGAGGCCTGTGGAAAATGAAAGAAGCAATCTGATTGGTTGCTATGGGCAACTGCACCACTCTTCCTCTGCACAGGTTTTGATAAATCTCCCCCATTATGTCCAATTTGCTTTTTTTTTCCCTCCCTTTTTTGGTTTAGTTCCAAAACAAACAAAGGGAATAAACATGTGTATAGCAAAACATGTGTTACTGCAATCCTTTTCTGTGAGAAATACTTCATTTTCAGGGGTGCCAACATTTACGGCCTTGACTGTATATCCGGCCAACTTTCACTCATTTTATTTGGAGGCCATTTTTGACTTCCTGGTGGTAGATAAACAAACATGGAGGAACATGAGGAAATGCTCTGAGGCTTCATATGAGATAAAGTGATCGGCAGGAACTCATCAATACCTAATGGCACTTAGAAAGAAAACAAGGAGCAGCATTGTCCCCCTTAGTGAGGACATGGGGGGACTCAACTACAGCTCGGGAGAATTGCTCAATTCCGATCACTTTTTTTACCAGCAAAAGGCCATTTCACCATGGCTACAACACAAGGAGGACCATGGAAAGGATATGCAACGTGCACCATGTTCCTCCACCAGCCATGTCGAGCACAAATCAAGACCACTGATCGACACGGGCCTGTCTACAGAACCTGGGGCTGCCATTTTTGTATGCCATTTACTCAGATGACCATGTAGTAGCTGAACCTACTAAGCCCTCCATACGGTAACACCCATTATAATGGATAGAGGATGTCCATGTGAATGAGTAGCCCTTTACCCCACAGCAATTTGCCTTATCTTGTCCAGCAATATTGTAGTTCACCAAATTGGCATGCCCGTGCTACAAGGTGATCATACTACAGTGATCCCTCAACTTACAATGGCCTCAACATACAATAGTTTCAACATACAATGGTCTTTTCTGGACCATTGTAACTTGAAACCAGAGACTCAACATACAATGCTAATGGAATCTGCGAAACGTGTCAATGGCTGGAAGAACCGACCAATTGGATGGATATTTCACTGGTAAAACACCTGTATTCCTAAAGTGCTTGCAGTGACTGGTGTCTGGTAGTGCCCCCTACAGTACAGGGAGGTATTACATGTTCTGTACTCTTTACCTGTATTACTGAATTGTATGCACTGACTGGTGTCTGGTAGCGCCCCCTACAGTACAGGGAGGTATTACATGTTCTGTACTCTTTACCTGTATTACTGAAGTGTATGCACTGACTGGTGTCTGGTAGCGCCCCCTACAGTACAGGGAGGTATTACATGTTCTGTACTCTTTACCTGTATTACTGAAGTGTATGCACTGACCAATAGTGTCGTTCTATCACGTATCACCCCAATAGTGTTGTTCTATCACATATCACCCCAATAGTGTCGTTCTATCACGTATCGCCCCAATAGTGTCGTTCTATCACATATCGCCCCAATAGTGTCGTTTTTTCACTTATCGCCCCAATAGTGTCATTTTATCACATATCGTCCAAATAGTGTCGTTTTTTCACGTATCGCCCCAATAGTGTCGTTCTATCACGTATCACCCCAATAGTGTCGTTCTATCACGTATCGCCCCAATAGTGTCGTTCTATCACGTATTGCCCCAATAGTGTCATTCTATCACGTATCGCCCCAATAGTGTCGTTCTATCACATATCGCCCCAATAGTGTAGTTTTATCACGTATCGCCCCATTAGTGTCGTTCTATCACGTATCGCCCCAATAGTGTCGTTCTATCACGTATCGCCCCAATAGTGTCGGTCTATCACGTATCGCCCCAATAGTGTCGTTTTATCACATATCGCCCCAATAGTGTCGTTTTATCACATATCGCCCCAATAGTGTCGTTTTATCACATATCGGCCCAATAGTGTCGTTTTATCACATATCGCCCCAATAATGTCGTTTTATCACATATCGCCCCAATAGTGTCGTTTTATCACGTATCGCCCCAATGGTGTCGTTTTATCACATATCGCCCCAATAGTGTCGTTCTATCACGTATCACCCCAATAGTGTTGTTCTATCACATATCACCCCAATAGTGTCGTTCTATCACGTATCGCCCCAATAGTGTCGTTTTATCACATATCACCCCAATAGTGTCGTTCTATCACGTATCACCCCAATAGTGTCGTTCTATCACGTATCGCCCCAATAGTGTCGTTCTATCACATATCGCCCCAATAGTGTCGTTCTATCAAGTATCGCCCCAATAGTGTCGTTCTATCAAGTATCGCCCCAATAGTGTCGTTCTATCACGTATCACCCCAATAGTGTCGTTTTATCACATATCGCCCGAATAGTGTCGTTTTATCACATATCGCCCCAATAGTGTTGTTTTATCACATATCGCCCCAATAATGTCGTTTTATCACATATCGCCCCAATAGTGTTGTTTTATCACATATCGCCCCAATAATGTCGTTTTATCACATATCGCCCCAATAGTGTCGTTTTATCACGTATCGCCCCAATGGTGTCGTTTTATCACATATCGCCCCAATAGTGTTGTTCTATCACGTATCACCCCAATAGTGTCGTTTTATCACGTATCGCCCCAATAGTGTCGTTCTATCACGTATCACCCCAATAGTGTCGTTCTATCACATATCACCCCAATAGTGTCGTTCTATCAAGTATCGCCCCAATAGTGTCGTTCTATCACGTATCGCCCCAATAGTGTCGTTCTATCAAGTATCGCCCCAATAGTGTCGTTCTATCACGTATCACCCCAATAGTGTCGTTCTATCACATATCACCCCAATAGTGTCGTTCTATCACGTATCGCCCCAATAGTGTCGTTCTATCACGTATCGCCCCAATAGTGTCGTTCTATCAAGTATCGCCCCAATAGTGTAGTTTTATCACGTATCGCCCCATTAGTGTCGTTCTATCACGTATCGACCCAATAGTGTCGTTCTATCACGTATCGCCCCCTCATCTTGCCGTCAAGTGACTTGATTCGCTTTCACGGGCCGATTTCTAAAGGTCAGCTATAAAATCCAGAATACGGACATTCCCCCCCCCCCCCCCCCCTCCACTACATCTCTCATGGCTCGGAAGAAAAAGTCTGACTCTCCATTAGTCATGGAAACTTCTAGACTCAGACTGAGACCATAGTGGGAGGAAAGGTTAATCTCTGCAAGTATTGGATGCACATTTTAGAATTTTCTCTTTTTTTTTTTTCTTTCATTTTGGAAATCCTCCCAAGATTTCCCGCGCTGCGGTGAGGAAGGAAATGGCCGCGATGGGATGTCCCCACAATGCCGGGCAGCCACGCCTCGACTCTCCCAGATGCAGAAGTATCTCACTTAACCATTGAAAGCGCATATCAGTCTCTCGTGGCGCGTTCACTTACACTGCGCCGCCGTTTCCTGCTGCGGTTTTAACAAGAAATCTCTACATCTGCTATTATCTCGGAAACATATAAAAGAGAACTGTAGATATAGCAGAGCTGAGCTTGTCATTTCTACAATGGCGCTATTACGGCTGTTTTCACACTATGGGGTATAAGTGACGACAAATAAAATAATAATAATAATAATAAAAACGCGGTATATGTTTTTCTATTTTATAAAGGTCTGCAATAGAGATGAGCGAACTTACAGTAAATTTGATTCGTCACGAACTTCTCGGCTCGGCAGTTGATGACTTATCCTGCATAAATGAGTTCAGCTTTCAGGTGCTCCGGTGGGCTGGAAAAGGTGGATACAGTCCTAGGAAAGAGTCTTCTAGGACTGTATCCACCTTTTCCAGCCCACGGGAGCACCTGAAAGCTGAACTAATTTATGCAGGATAAGTCATCAACTGCCGAGCCGAGAAGTTCGTGACGAATCAAATTTACTGTAAGTTCGCTCATCTCTAGTCTGCGATATTCCATCCGTAAGAAAAACCGGAAACCAACACAAACCACCCAGGGACCAAAAATGGCGCTTTTTATTTTTTTGCATCCGACAGACGACTGGAGTCTATAAATGTTTGCCATGTGACACGGTAGATTTTTGATGAGAAGGAAGCCTTATATGTGGTACCGAAAATAAATGGGGGTATAGCAGAGCTGACTTTGTCATTTACACATGTGTTATCTGTGGTTCTCTATCTGCCAGTACATTGAGCGGCGTATTGCAAAACTACAACTTCCAGCATGCCCAGAAAGCCTTTGACTGTACGGGCATGTTGGAAGTTGTAGTTTGCAACAGCTGGAGGCACGCAATATTGGAAACACTTTTCTGTAGACATCAAGGTAACATCTGGCTGCAGTGTTTTAGATGGTATAAAGCAGTGATCATTGTGAAACGGTGGCCCTCCAGATGTTGCAAAACTACAACTCCCAGCATGCCCGGACAGCCAACGGCTATGGTTCCCAACCAGGGTGCCTCCAGCTATTGCTAAACTACAAATCCCAGCATTGCTGGGACAGGGAATGCTGGGAGTTGTAGTTTTGCAACATGGAGCAGTGTTTCCTAACATGGAGCAGTGTTTCCCAACCAGTGTGCCTCCAGCTGTTGCAAAACTACAACTTCCAGCATGCCCAGAAAGCCTTTGACTGTTCGGGCATGTTGGAAGTTGTAGTTTGCAACAGCTGGAGGCACGCAATATTGGAAACACTTTTCTGTAGACATCAAGGTAACATCTGGCTGCAGTGTTTTAGATGGTATAAAGCAGTGATCATTGTGAAACGGTGGCCCTCCAGATGTTGCAAAACTACAACTCCCAGCATGCCCGGACAGCCAACGGCTATGGTTCCCAACCAAGGTGCCTCCAGCTATTGCTAAACTACAAATCCCAGCATTGCCGGGACAGGGAATGCTGGGAGTTGTAGTTTTGCAACATGGAGCAGTGTTTCCTAACATGGAGCAGTGTTTCCCAACCATTGTGCCTCCAGCTGTTGCAAAACTACAACTCCCAGCATCCCCAGAGAGCCAAAGGCTTTCACAGGTGGCATCCCCCTACAAAAAAGCAGCAAAATTAGACTGTGAGACGGAGACAAAAACGTAGCGTGAACCTACCATTACTTTTCAGTATTACCCATTCATTTCCCTGGAATAATCCGCCAGTGGGGCCCCTTCCTTGGCTCAATTCCAACCATCAAATACCCCCCCTACCCAATGACACTTTTATGACATCACCCGGGTAATCTCTTTACAGCAGTGTTTCCCAAGCAGAGTGCCTCCAGCTGTTGCAAAACTACAACTCCCAGCATGCCCGGACAGCCGAAGGCTGTCCGGGCATGCTGGGAGTTGTAGTTTTGCAACAGCTGGAGGCGCCCTGCTTGGGAAACACTGCTTTACAGATGATGCTGAAACAACGCAGTCTCCAAAGAGTTAAATGACCTATTCAACTCTGCTACATCTGCAAGTGGCTAATGAAATTCCTTCGACTGTCTGGGCATGCTGGGAGTTGTAGTTTTGCAACAGCTGGAGGCACCCTGCTTGGGAAACACTGCTTTACAGATGATGCTGAAACGACGCAGTCTCAAAAGAGTTAAATGACCTATTCAACTCTGCTACATCTGCAAGTGGCTAATGAAATTCCTTCGGCTGTCCGGGCATGCTGGGAGTTGTAGTTTTGAAACAGCTGGAGGGGCCCTGCTTGGGAAACACTGCTTTACAGATGATGCTGAAATGAAGCAGCCTCCACAGAGTTAAATGACCTATTCAACTCTGCTACATCTGCAAGTAGCTAATGAAATTCTTATGTGTTGGGGAGGATGGGTCATGCATGGAGAGCAGACAGAGGGGCTGGACTCAGCTGCTGCAGCCCCCCTTCCCCCCAGATTGGGCTCTCCCTGGGATCCTTTGTCTACAGAGCTGTATAGGCGGATGCTACTTGTGCTCCCTAAATGTCATATATACCATAAAGTGAAGACATCAAAAATTACCAAAAATACAACATTCTATATAACACCTAGGGGTGACTGATAACACCCACTTTATGGTGTCATGGGATACATTCTGGAAACTTTTTTGTCATGTTACTCTGTTACCATGGCGATGGACACATTGGGGACTGGAAATGACTTCATCACCTCACAATGGGGTGAGGCGAACAAAGGCAAATAGCCTGCTTAGCAGCTGCTGTAGAACTGCAAATACCAGCATGCCAAGCAAGTCACAATACAGCTACCAATACGTTGTGCCAACTTACTGCCATAGCATTCTGGAAGCAGTCACTTGCATGGCTTACTGGCTCACAATAGGGTGAGAAAAACCTAGATTTCTGCTGTGGAACTACAAATCCCAGCATGTCACATTTTAGTATTGTGTAGCTATTGGGCGTGTAGCCTCAATTGCCAGCGTGTGCTGCCTTACAAAAGCTTGGCATGATAAATCGGCATGAATTAAAGGGGTACTCCAGTGGAAATTTATTTATTTATTTATTTATTTTTAATCAACTGATGCCAGAAAGTTAAACAGATTTGTAAATTATTTCTATTAAAAAATCTTAAAGGGTTACTCCGCTCCCCAGCGTCCGGAACATTGAGTTCCGAACTCTGTGTGTGAACTTCCGTGTTCACACCCGCCCCCTCGTGACATCACGGCCTGCCCCCTCAATGAAAGTCTATGGGAAGGGGGCGCGACGGCCCCGTAGACTTGCATTGAGGGGATGGGGCGGGGGGGCGGGCGTGAACACGGAAGCCCGCACACAGCGTTCAGAACTCAATGTTCCGGACGCTGGGTAGCGGAGTAACCCTTTAATCCAGTACTTATAAGTGTCTGTATACTACAGAGGAAGTTCTTTTCTTTTCTGTCACAAACACAGTGCTTTCTGCTGACACCTCTGTCCATTTTAGGAACTTTCCAGAGCAGGAGAAAATCCCCATAGCAAACATATGCTGCTCTGGACAGTTCCTAAAAATGGACAGAGGTGTCAGCTAAGAGCACTGTGTTCATGACAGAAAAGAAATCCAAAAAGAAAAGAATTTCCTCTGTAGTATACAGATGCTAATAAGTACTGGAAGGATAAAGATTTTTTTTTTTATAGAAGTAATTTACAAATCTGTTTAACTTTCTGACACCAGTTGATTTAAAAAAAATATATAAAAATAATGTTTTCCACCCGAGTACCTCTTTAATGCTGTTGTGGAACTACTAATCCCAGCATGCCAAATAGTTATTACTTATCACTTGTGGTGTAACTGCAACTGCCAACATAAATCGCCTGCAAAAACATGGCATAGTAATCCGGAATTTTTCGCTCTACATTAATATGATTTAATGTTATTAATAGTGTTGTAGAACTACTAATCCCAGCATGACAGATAGTATTGTGTATCACTTGCGGTGTAGCTGCAGCTGCCAACAATGTTTTGCTTGCAATTCCTTGGCATAGTAATTAACAAAGGGACTGCATTCATTAAAGGAGGACCAAGTAAATGCTGTTGTAGAACTACTAATCCCAGCATGTCATATTAGTCTTTTTTTTTTCTGCTTCTTCATTTCTGATGAAGCTGCAACTGCCAACATGTAGGGCCTGCAAAAGTTTGGCATAGTGATCTAAAACTATTAACTTCACATCAACATGAGTCCAATTTAATGTTTCCCAACCAGGGTGCCTCCAGCTGTTGCAAAACTACAACTCCCAGCATGCTGGGAGTTGTAGTTTTGCAAGGAGTGGTCTCCAAACTGTGACCCTCCAGATATTGCAAAACTACAACTCCCAGCATGCAAGGGTGCCTCCAGCTGCTGCAAAACTACAATTCCCAGAATGCCAGGACAGCAGCTGGAGACACCCTGGTATGCTGGGAGTTGTAGTTGTGCAGCAGCTGGAGGCACCCTGGCATGCTGGGAGTTGTAGTTGTTCAGCAGCTGTAGGCACCCTGGCATGCTGGGAGTTGTAGTTGTGCAGCAGCTGGAGACACCCTGGTATGCTGGGAGTTGTAGTTGTGCAGCAGCTGGAGGAACCCCGGCATGCTGGGAGTTGTAGTTTTGCAATATCTGGAGGGTCACAGTTTGGAGACCACTCCTGCAAAACTACAACTCCCAGCATACCAGGGTGCCTCTAGCTGCTGTCCTGGCATGCTGGGAGTTGTAGTATTGCAACAGTTGAAGGCACTGGGCATGCTGGAGGTTGTAATTTTGCAACAGGTGGGAAACATTGGCCTACAGAATACACAGGATGATTATATATATATATATATATATATATATATACATACATACACATATATATATATAGAGAGAGAGAGAGAGAGAGAGAGAGAGAGAGAGAGAGAGAGAGAGAGAGAGAGAGAGACTGAGAGAGAGAGATCAGTGTTTCCCAACCAGGGAGCCTCCAGCTGTTGCAAAACTACAACTCTCAGCATGCCCGGACAGCCAAAGGCTGTCCGGGCATGCTGGGAGTTGTAGTTTTGCAACAGCTGGAGGCTCCCTGGTTGGGAAACACTGGTCCAGTTCATCAATGATGTAGCACTACAAACCCCAGCATGCACAAAGACTGGCATTCTGTAACACTTCTATTTTCCTTATTGCTCTTAGTCTGGTCTTACAGTTTTCTTGCAAGTTTCTTTCAGGAGTTAAAAACTTTTAGAAGGAGAAAAAAAAATAAAATAAAGTTTTGCAGAAGTAGATGATCTCAGAGAGAGTAGCTCCGGTGCCCCTGCCCTAGGTCCAGCCCAGTCAGCTCCTATTGGCTGTGGATTAGTCAGGGTCCTGATGAAGCGCAGCACATTGGTCGCCTGTGGCATCACTTCTAGCCCTGGACCGCTATCTAGTATAAATACCAGCCCAGATGCCAGCTCTGTCTCCTGCTGAAGCACTGACTGGTCTGCACAGGGGACCACTACAGCTGGGCATCACCAACTCTAACAAAGGAATACCAGCACACCATGAGCTCCACCAAGTCTTCATACAAGAGGCTCTTTGGGGGCAACCCCAGGTCTAGCGCTTCTGGGAGCCGCTATGCCACCTCCAGCAACAGGTACTCCCTGGGCAGTGCCTACCGCCCTGGATTTAGCAGCGGCGGGGGTCTCACCAGCAGGGTGGTCTACACCACCTCTTCTTCTCCCTCTATCTCCAAGTCTTCTTCTGTCAGGCTGAGGAGCAGCATGCCCGCTGCCAGGATGTCAGACAGTGTGGACTTCTCCCTGGCAGATGCCATCAACCTGGAGTTCAAAGCCAACAGGACCAATGAGAAGGCTGAGATGCAGGAGCTCAATGACAGGTTCGCCAACTTCATTGACAAAGTTCGATTCCTGGAGCAACAGAACAAGATCCTTTTGGCTGAATTGGAGCAGTTGAAAGGAAAGGGGACCTCCAGGGTGGGGGACCTGTATGAAGAAGAGATGAGGGACCTCAGGAGACAAGTGGACCTTCTGACCAACGAGAAGGCCAGGGTGGAGGTGGACAGAGACAACCTGGCAGACGACCTGCAGAGAATCAGAGAAAAGTAAGTTCTGGCAGTTGATACAATGTTGCAAATTCCGTTATGTAAATATTTACAAGATACAAATGGAAATAACCGTTACTTTTTTTCCCCCACAACATTCTATGGGTCAGTTTTCTCCTCCTACAGGAGACACATTAAAAACTGTGGCCAAAATACAAAGGGGGAAAAGGTTTCTTGGCAAGAGAAGCTGTTGGAGTATCTAGGTCAGGCTTGTGCTGACCATGAGGGTTCATGTTTTTTTGGGCTTGGAACAAGGTGGGGGGGGGGGGTAGTTTATCCACCAGTGTTGTTTAGATTGCTGGTTCTGCAGAAAAGAAGAAAAACTCCAGTCATGCAGGATAATAGGATAATATGAGGGCTGGCATGGTAGTGGTGCCATGGGCAAGAGAGAGATCCTGACTATAAAACTGTCTGGTCTGGAGTAGCTCCATGTCTGGATGGGTGTGGCAGCTCAGTGAATGCCAATTGGGACCCAGGCCTTGGAGTCTAGAATGACACTGAGGACTGGCACAGTTATAATATATATATAATGCAAAATCATCGGTAGTTGCAGTATCTTGTAATATCTTTTTTTATTGGACTAACAAGATTTTGTAGAGAGAAGCTTTCGGGATTCCTCCCTTTATCAAGTCATAAGCATTTCTGAGCTCACAAGGGGAAAACACACGTTCTATCTCACAAACTACTCTATGTATATATATATATATATATATATATATATATATATATATATATATATATATATTTATATATATATATATATATATATATATGTTTTTTTATATATATTATATTTGTGTGTATATATATATATATATTATTTATATATATATATATATTTGATTATTTATATATTATTTATATATACATATATATGTATATATATATATATGTTTATTTATATATTATTTGTGTGTGTGTATATATATATATATTTGATTATTTATGTATTATTTCTATATATATATTTGAATATTTATATATATATACATACATACATATTTATATATATATATATATATATATATATATATATATAAATAATAATAATAAAAAAAATAATATATATATATACACACACACACACACAATTAGATTATATGCATATTGTCCACAGAAAATGAAGAATGCATACAGTGAAGATAAGTGCAAGCATCTGGAGGGCCACAGTTTAAAAACCACTGCTTTAGAGCAGTGTTTTCCAAACATTGTGTCTCCAGCTGTTGCAAAACTACAACTCCCAGCATGCCCGGACAGCCTTTGGCTGTCCAGGCATGCTGGGAGTTGTAGTTTTGCAGCAGCTGGAGGCTCCCTGGTTGGGAAAACACTGCTTCATGTTGGGATTATTAATATATATAGGCAAAAATACAAATTGACCTATAGTACAGATTACCCCCAACCTGTGGTTCTCCAGCTGTTGCAAGGCTGTCCTGGCATGATGGGAATTATAGTTTAGCAAAGGATGGAAAACACTGCTCATGCATTTACGAACTCGGCTCTGCTACATCTTGAAGTAGTATGAGGCATATGAGTTTATAACATTAGGCAGTGACTTTTTTTTTTATAGTTGACTTTCCTTCTATACTGATCCATGGGGATTATAGTTAAGGAACACTGCTCATGCATTAACAAACTCGGCTCTGCTACATCTTGAAGTAGTATAAGGCAGATAACATTTGGCAGTCACTTTTTCTTTTTATTGTTGACTTTACTACTATACTGATCCCTCTTTGCTGGGGTATTGGTTATTAATTTATAAGACACACTGTATCCCATTCTATGAATTTCTTAGATACATTGTATCTCATTCTATTCATTTCTATAGATACATTGTATCTCATTCTATTCATTTCTATAGATACATTGTATCTCATTCCATTCATTTCTATAGATACATTGTATCTCATTCTATTCATTTCTATAGATACATTGTATCCCATTATATGTAATTCTTTTTCGTTGTCTTTCATTCTAGGCTGCAAGATGAAATGATTCAGAAGGAAGAAGCTGAAAGCAATCTGCAGTCCTTCCGACAGGTTTGTGGCTTTGTAGATGTGATACTCAACAACACCCTCAGGAAATGCTGCCTGACACCCCTTCTTTCCTGTCCACATGGGGGGGTGGGGGAGGCGATGCGCACTTCGGAGCCCTCTAGTGGCCATCAGTATAAATAGACAAAATTAAAGGAGCCCTAAACTTAAAGGGGTACTCCGGTGGAAAACTTTTCTTTTTAATCAACTGGTGCCAGAAAGTTAAACAGATTTGTAAATTACTTCTATTAAAAAAAAAATCTTAATCCTTCCAGTACTTATTAGCTGCTGAATACTACAGAGGAAATTATTTTCTTTTCGGAACACAGAGCTCTCTGCTGACATCACGAGTACAGTGCTCTCTGCTGACATCTCTGTCCATTTTATGAAATGTCCAGAGTAGGAGAAAATCCCCATAGCAAACATAAGCTGGTCAGTTCCTAAAATGGACAGAGATGTCAGCAGAGAGCACTGTACTCGTGATGTCAGCAGAGAGCTCTGTGTTCCAAAAAGAAAAGAATTTCCTCTGTAGTATTCAGCAACTGATAAGTACTGGAAGGATTAAGATTTTTTAATAGAAGTAATTTACAAATCTGTTTAACTTTCTGGCACCAGTTGATGAAAAAAAAAAAAAAAAAAAAAAAAGATTTCCATCGGAGTACCCCTTTAATCTTCATCTTATAAAAAGAGTGGCTTATATATACATTTTTCTGGACATTCTCATTACCGGGGAGCAGGGATTTTTGTGCACTTTTTAGAAGAAATTAGCAGTAAGGAGTTTGTTTGGAGACCACTCTAGAGCATTGTTTACCAGTGTGTCTCCAGCTGTTGCAAAATGACTACTCCCAGCATGGAGCAGTGGTTCCCAATAGGGGTGCCTCCAGCTGTTGCAAAAATACAACTCCCAGCATGGAGCAGTGGTTCCCAATAAAGGTGCCCTCCAGCAGTTGCAAAACTACAACTCCAAGCATAAAGCAGTCGTTCCCAATAAGGGTGCCTCCAGCTGTTGGAAAACTATAACTCCAGACCCAGCTTGCCCAGACAGCAAGCGTATCATTTTCTGCAAACCCCCTTCAGATGAATGTAACATGGGAATTCACCCTAGTAACATTTCTCTAGTAAATTCTCTCATAAGAGAAGTGTTGCAGAATGCCATGCCAGTCTTTGTGCATGCTGGGATTTGTAGTACAACATCCACGTTGATGAATTGAACTCATGTTGATGTGTAAGTTAATAGTTTTAGATGACTATAAGATTTTGCAGGGACTACATGTTGGCAGCTGCAGCTTCACCACCAGAAATGAGAAAACAAGTCTAATATGACATGCTGGGATTAGTAGTTCTAAAACAGCCTTTACTTGGTCCTCCTCTGATGCACTCGGTCCCTTTGTTAATGGTTTCAGCTTACTATGGCAAGCCTTTGCAGCCATAACGCATTTGCAGCTGCAGCTACATCACAAGTGATACAAACAATACTATTTGACATGCTGGGATTAGTAGTTCTACAACAGTAATTATTAAAACAGCTGGAGGCACCCTGGTTGGGAAAACGCTGCATCCTTTCATGAATAAAGCCGGTCCGGCATTTTGCAGATCACTGTAGGTCTTGGTTTTAAAGTTGCAGCCAAAAAGTGATATAAAATGGAGCCCATTCTATGTCATACACGGGCTTCCCAATTTAAAGGGGTTATCCAGGAAAAAACTTTTTTTTACATATATCAACTTGCTCCAGAAAGTTAAACAGATTTGTAAATAAGCTTCTATTAAAAAATCTTTATCCTTTCAGTACTTATGAGCTTCTGAAGTTAAGGTTGTTCTATTCTGTCTAAGTAATCTCTGATGACACGTGTCTCGGGAAACGCCCAGTTTAGAAGAGGTTTGCTATGGGGATTTACTTCTAAACTGGGCGTTTCCCGAGACAGGTGTCATCAGAGAGCACTTAGACAGAAAAGAACAACTCAACTTCAGAAGCTCATAAGTACTGAAAGGATTAAGATTTTTTAATAGAAGTAATTTACAAATCTGTTTAACTTTCCGGAGCCAGTTTATATATATATAAAAAGTTTTTTCCTGGAATACCCCTTTAACCAATTCACAGATACTCTCCAATCACGGATCATAGAGAGGGTTTGCAAGTAGCAGACCCCTATGTGCCTTATTTCTTTAAAAAAAAAAGCAGCACAACCTTTGTCCTCAGGTTGCGTGCGGTATTACAACTTAGCTTCATTCACTTCAATACAACTGAGCTGCAATACCGCACACAACCTGAGGACAAGAGTGGCACTGTTTTAAAAAAAAAAAAAATTTATTTTATTTTTTTTCAAGAATAATCTCTGTATTTCCATTCCCGGAGAACCCATTTAATAGGTCTGGGTGGGACAAACTAGACAAGTTTTTAAGATTCCAAGATATTCCAAGATATTTAGTGCAAATTCATGATCTCAAGTAATTTTTTTTTTTTTTTTAGTCGCTAATATAAATTCTCTTCTTTTTGCTGCAAACTACATTCTAGTACTCTGCAGCTCGCACACAATAGAATCCACTTGTGTGATCCTTACACAGTCCTCAGACTCTTCTCCTCGCCCCCATCGCCCATTCCTTCACACAAAGAAGCGTCCCCACCGCACGGCCCAGCACAAAAGTCTCTGTACCCATAGAGCCAATGGCCCCATCTGTTTCCTTTGCTGCTTTCTCACGCCTTCACTGAGGAATGCACAGACGGGAACTACACCAATAGCCTGGAAGAATAGCCGGCTTTGTAGGATTATTGTAGAGTTTCTGTTGCTTGCAGCATTTTATTGTGTGCGGGATGTACAGGAAATTAAATGGCCTAGACAGCTATGAGAAAAAAAAAAAAAAAATATATATATATATATATATATATATATATATCAATCAATGTTTTCCAACCAGGGTGCCTCCAGCTGTTGCAAAACTACAATTCCCAGCATGCCAGGACAGCAGCTGGAGGCACTTTGGCATGCTGGGAGTTGTAGTTTTGCAATATCTGGAGGGTCTCAGTTTGGAGACCACTCCTGCAAAACTACAACTCCCAGCATACTAGGGTGCCTCCAGCTGCTGTCCTGGCATGCTGGGAATTGTAGTTTTGCAGCAGCTGTAGGCACCCTTGCATGCTGAGAGTTGTAGTTTTGCAGCTGGAGGGCCACAGTTTGGAGACCACTGCAGTGTTTCCCAACTAGGGTGCCTCCAGCTGTTGCAAAATTACAACCCCGGGCATGCTGGAAATTGTTGTTTTGCAGCAGGTGGAGGCACCCTGGTTGAGAAACACTGCTGTAGGCTGTAGAGTTTATATAACATAACGTTCCCCTTGAGGAGCTGATGATCATGTGGATAAAAATAAAAAAATGAAGTTGTGCAATCTGGAGATAGCTGATGTGGCAACTGGACCCACCCACGGCAATGCTTAACCCTTATGATATGACCGCACAGTGGATACAGGAAAGGCAAAATGTGGCCAGCCGCTGTGATACCATCTTGAATATACATATATATATATATATATATATATATATATATATATATGTATATGTGTGTGTGCCTGTGTATAAACGGATATAGACATTTTACTGGTTGTTTGTTCATCTTCATACCCTGAGCTGAGAAGAACGAGTTCTTACGCCCCGTTTCCCTATCACTTATACAGAGTAAATTAATAGTCACAGACTGAAAGGGGTTATCCAGGAAAAAAAATGTTTTTATATATATCAACTGGCTCCAGAAAGTTAAACGGATTTGTAAATTACTTCTATTAAAAAATCTTAATCCTTTCAGTACTTATGAGCTTCTGAAGTTAAGGTTGTTAATTTCTGTCTAAGTGCTCTCTGATGACACCTGTCTCGGGAACCGCCCAGTTTAGAAGAGGTTTGCTATGGGGATTTGCTTCTAAACTGGGCGTTTCCCGAGACAGGTGTCATCAGAGAGCACTTAGACAGAAAAGAACAACCTTAACTTCAGAAGCTCATAAGTATTTAACTTTCTGGAGCCAGTTGATATATATATAAAAAAAAAAGTTTTTTCCTGGATAACCCCTTTAAACTTTCAAACTCTCTAAGTTGTATTCTGGATAGAAGTTGATATGATTGATGGGACCCAACAGAGAAGAACAGGATCCCCTGGTAGACCCTATCTATCTATCTATCTATCTATCTATCTATCTATCTATCTATCTATCTATCTCTATCTATCTATCTCATATCTATCCATATCTATCCATCTATCTATCTCATATCTATCTATCTATCTATCTATCTCATATCTATCTATCTATCTCATATCTATCTATCTATCTAATATCTATCTATCTCATATCTATCTATCTATCTCATATCTATCTATCTCATATCTATCTATCTATCTATCTATCTATCTATCTAATATCTATCTCATATCTATCTATCTATCTATCTATCTATCTAATATCTATCTCATATCTATCTATCTCATATCTATCTATCTATCTATCTCATATCTATCTATCTATCTATCTATCTATCTCATATCTATCTATCTATCTATCTCATATCTATCTATCTATCTATCTATCTCATATCTATCTATATCTATCCATCTATCTATCTCATATCTATCTATCTATCTCATATCTATCTATCTATATATCTATCTCATATCTATCTATATATCTATCTATCTATCTCATATCTATCTATCTATCTCATATCTATCTATCTATCTATCTCATATCATATCTATCTATCTATCTATCTATCTCATATCTATCTATCTCATATCTATCTATCTATCTATCTATCTATCTATCTCATATCATATCTATCTATCTATCTATCTATCTCATATCATATCTATCTATCTATCTATCTATCTATCTATCTATCTATCTATCTATAGTTACTTCAAAAGAATCGCAGCACACCCAAATAGCATACGGTGCAAAAAACTGAGCTTTATTGGCCCATGTAGTACGACGTTTCGATGGTATCACACCATCTTTATCAAGCATGCTTGATAAAGATGGTGTGATACCATCGAAACGTCGTACTACATGGGCCAATAAAGCTCAGTTTTTTGCACCGTGTGCTGCGATTCTTTTGAAGTAACTATCGATGGACACGGTCTGCGACTGGGACCACAGTCATCGCCTGCACCGCTATCTACTCTTTGTCATCTGCTGAGGTTGTGCTGCCTATCTTGTATTTTTGGCTATCTCCTATCTATCTATCTATCTATCTATCTATCTATCTATCTATCCATTCATCGCAGGCACAGAGCTCCATTATCCCGGGGGCAGCCAGTAAAACAATGGCAGTTTGGTTGCAGATACACTTGGTGCCCATAGCAGTTCTCTTCACACGGGGGTCTTTGAGCTGGGGTCTTTCATATGTAAAGACTTACTGTCATGATGAATGAAGTGACTAAGTAATACATTGGGGGATGAGGTCTCGGAGCACATAATAAGTCCCCATGTATGATGCTGAGGTCTTTCAATGGGGGGGGGGTAAGGGCTTTATGTTGATATGTTAATGGCAGGAATAGCTCGTCGTCTTCTATTCCATAACAAAATGCATTTGAAGTTATACATATAGTCACATTTGTAGAATATTGGTATAGAAGGAGGGTTGGTTACACTTCTAGACAGCAGTGGTCTCCAACTGTGACCCTCCAGATGTTGCAAAACTTCAACTCCCAGTACTCATGTATTAGAATAATGGGATCAATAAATGTATGGGCATCTTCACTTCCTGTCTAAGATTATAGTCAAGTGGGAGGAGCATCATTGCTGATCAGGGATCAGACACTTTAGATTTCTACCCTTTTATTCTTTTGCCAGTCATTACTCCTTAAAGGGGTACTCCGGTGGAAAACTTTTTTTTTTTTTTTAAATCAACTGGTGCCAGAAAGTTAAACAGATTTGTAAATTACTTCTATAAAAAAAAAAAATCTTAATCCTTCCAGTATTTATTAGCTGCTGAATACTACAGAGGAAATTCTTTTCTTTTTGGAACACAGAGCTCTCTGCTGACATCACAAGCACAGTGCTCTCTGCTGACATCTTTGTCCATTTTAAGAACTGTCCAGAGTAGGAGAAAATTCCCATAGAAAACATATGCTGCTCTGGACAGGTCCTAAAATAGGCAGAGATGTCAGCAGAGAGCACTGTGGTCATGATGTCAGCAGAGAGCTCTGTGTTCCAAAAAGAAAAGAATTTCCTCTGTAGTATTCAGCAGCTAATAAGTACTGGAAGGATTAAGATTTTTTAATAGAAGCAATTTACAAATCTGTTTAACTTTCTGGCACCAGTTGATTTAAAAAAAAAAAAATTTCCACCGGAGAACCCCTTTAACATGACTAAATTGACGACTATGTGTTACCATTCCCCTTGTCAATGGGAAATTTTCCTGCACCGTCTGACAGTGTCCATACAGTACTGAGAGGGTCAGATCATGGGTGGACGTACCTCATTGACAAGAGTAACGTCAAGGTCCATTTGTCAATTTATTCATACGTTTACAGGAGAAATAACACAAAAGAGGCTCTAGAATTGATATTTTAGAGGAAATACAAATATTTACCAAAACAGACAGGTTAGGAGAGCAGACAGGTCCCCTGTAGGGGCTTCAGCTTGGATATTGTCCCACCTACTCAACCAGCAAATTTAATTTCCGGTTCTGGTGGATCTGACTCTTGGTGTTTAGCCAAAGTAGTGTCTTAAAGGGGTTATCCAGGAAAAAACTTTTTTTTTACATATCAACTGGCTCCAGAAAGTTAAACAGATTTGTAAATTACTTTCAGTCCTTATGAGCTTCTGAATTAAGGTTGTTCTTTTCTGTCTAAGTGCTCTCTGATGACACGTGTCTCGGGAAACGCCCAGTTTAGAAGCAAATCCCCCATAGCAAACCTCTTCTAAACTGGGCGGGTCCCGAGACACGTCATCAGAGAGCACTTAGACAGAAAAGAACAACCTTAACTTCAGAAGCTCACAAGTACTGAAAGGATTAAGATTTTTTAATAGAAGTCATTTACAAATCTGTTTGACTTTCTGGAGCCAGTTGATATTTATAAAAAAAAGTTTTTTCCTGGATAACCCCTTTAAGACAACAGATGTATCTTGATGTATTAGACTTGACTCAATCCAGTAAAGATATAACAATTAGGATTTTTTGTTTGTTCCTCTCAGGATGTTGACAATGCCTCTCTGGCCCGTATTGACCTGGAACGCAAACTGGAATCTCTCCAAGAAGAAATCATTTTCCTGAAGAAGCTGCATGATGAGGTAAGTCTAAGGCTGCATTCACACCATGTTTTTACAATACAGTTCCCGTATTTTTGATGAAAAACGGATTCCTCAAAACCTGACTAAACTGTATCAAAACGTGTGTACAAATAAAAAAATAAAAAAAACGTATATGGTTTGAAAAATGATGTCCGGTTGCATCCGTTTTTTTTAAGGAAAAGACGTATACTTTTTAACTTTTCTCTCCATTATGAATAAAGTTTCACTTGTTTGATTGAAATTCCAAGAAAAAAAGCTGTGCAAAGTCAAAAACCATATGGTGCAAACTGGATGGAACCGTACGCACATACGGTTCTGTATGGTTCCCATTGACTCCCATGTTAAAAGAAAAATGTATACGGTTTAATACGATTTTTCACCTGTGCCAAAAACCGTGGTAGGCTACGGTTTTGGGTACCGGAAAAAAAAAACTGACAAAACCGTACAGGATGCAAAAAGGATGCAACCGGATGCATCGTTTGGCATACGGTTTTCAATGGAGAGTCAGTGCATGCGGTTTTCAATACGGTTCCGTACGGTTTTCACATTGAAAACGTATACGGGAACTGCATTGCAAGAACGTGGTGTGAACCCGGCCTAAGAAATCTTCAAGACAAATTGTTGGTTCTTTTAGGGTTGTTTTCATACACTGTGCATATCCTGAGTTAAAATAATATAACAATAACAGGTTCCTTTGGCCAGGAATGGGTTTTTATTAAAAATGTCTGCCCCTTTGATGGTCTTGTGGGACAGGGCTCATCCCTAACCCCCTCAGTCATTACTTTGGGCTGCCATCTGTAATCGTTATCACCTTGTGGTTGTCATTAGTGTTGAGCGGCATAGGCCATATTCGAATTTGCGAATATTCGAGAATATATGGACAAATATTCGTCATATATTCGCGAATATTCGCATATTCGTAATATTCCCGTTTTATTTTCGCATATTCGAAAATTTGTATATGCGAAAATTAACATATACGAAAATTAGCATATACAAAATTAGCATCAAAAAAATTTGCATATGTGGAAATTAGCATATGTGAAAATTAGCATATGCAAATATTCGCATATGCGAAAATTCGCACGCCAGTCTCGCACAGTAGTATTAGAGCCTTCTTTACACCACACAAGCTGGAAGCAGAGAGGGATGATCACTGTGATGTGTACTGTGAAAAAAATATATATTCGTAATTACGAATATATAGTGCTATATTCGTGAATATTCGCGAATATGCGATATTCGCGAATAAAATTCGCATTGCGAATATTCGAGAGCAACACTAGTTGTCATCTCACAGTATCAAAGTGATGTTATGTAGATATCTGAATGAGAAACTTCAGAAACGGGGAGCACTAAACACTTTAGGACTTCTGAGAATAGTTGTGCCCCCCTTAGTGACTCAATGTTAGAACAAGATGGTAGCACTTGAGTTTACTCCAACATGGATTAAAACTAATTGCACTCTTTATGGTAAATAAAAAAAATCTTTTTAGTGTACTTTGTTTATAAAATATTTGTGTTTAAAAAAGCTGCCACTAGGTGTCTCCCTACTCGTCCAGAGCACATTTCCCCTTCATTTCTTGCACAGACTTTGGACTCCTTCTGGCCTGGCAGAAGTCTAAAATCAGGAAATGCAGTCTGGAGTGCTGAGGGGTGTGTGTGCAGCCTAAGCCAATCATAGCTCACCTCACACTGAACTGCTCTGGGCTATGTGTAGCAGAGTGAGGGAGGAAGTTCTCCCCTGTATGTCTTCAGATGATGTCACGCCTGCTGGGGAACGCCCCTTCCCAGTCTGTGAATCTGACTGAGCAGAAAATACAGAACAATATCAAGGAAGAAAACTAAAAAATAATAAAAATAAAGGCAGGGGGTGGTTTATCATGATGGGGGGATTATAAAATTTAACAAGATCATGACAGGTACTCTTTAAGATATATTACTGCAATACTATAGGATCTCCAATTTACAAATCAATGGTCTATTTTATCATGGATCTCTGAATTTACAATGGAATCCATGGTGCTGGATCCAAATGTTACCTAATGTACCATTTAATCCAATACTCATGTCTACCAGTTCTTTTTGCAGTCTAAAGAAAAGACTGCAAACATGATGTAGAGCAGTGGTCTTCAACCTGCGGACCGCCAGATGTTGCAAAACTACAACTCCCAGCATGCCCGGACAGCCGTTGGCTGTCCGGGCATGCTGGGAGTTGTAGTTTTGCAACATCGGGAGGTCTGCAGGTTGAAGACCACTGATGTAGAGGCTAAATGAAGACATCACAGTATAGTGACATCACAAGGGGGCCACTCAATAACCTCAACATTTTTAAGATTATTAAGTGGCATATTAAAGGGGTACTCCGGTGGAAAACCTTTTTTTTTTTTTTTTTTAAATCAACTGGTGCCAGAAAGTTAAACCGATTTGTAAATTACTTCTAATAACAAATCTTAATCCTTTCAGTACTTATTAGCAGCTGAATACTACAGCGGAAATTATTTTCTTTTCGGAACACAGATCTCTCTGCTGACATCACGAGCACAGTGCTCTCTGCTGACATCTCTGTCCATTTTAGGAACTGTCCAGAGCAGCATATGTTTGCTATGGGGATTTCCTTTTACTCTGGACATTTCCTAAAATTGACAGAGATGTCAGCAGAGAGCACTGTGCTTCAAACGGAAAATAATTTCCACTGTAGTATTCAGCGGCTAATAAGTACTGGAAGGATTAAGATTTTTTAATAGAAGTCATTTACAAATCTGTTTAGCTCTCTGGCACCAGTTGATAAAAAAAAAAAAAAAAAAAAAAAAAGGTTTCCACCGGAGTACCCCTTTAAAGGGGTACTTCGCCCCTGGCATCTTATCCCCTATCCAAAGGATAGGGGATAAGATGTTAGATCGCCACGGTCTCGCTGTTGGGGACCCCGGGGATCGCCGCTGCGGCACCCCGCTATCATTACTGCACAGAGCGAGTTCGCTCTGTGCGTAATGACGGGCGATACGGGGGCCGGAGCAGCGTGACGTCATGGCTCCGCCCCTCATGACATCACGGCCCGTCCCCTTAATGCAAGTCTATGGCAGGGGGCGTGACGACCGCCACGCCCCCTTCCCATAGACTTGTATTAACAGGGGCGGGCCGTGACGTCACAAGGGGCGGAGCCGTGACGTAACGATGCTCCGGCCCCTGTATTGCCCGTCATTCCGTGCAGAGCGATCTCGCTCTGCGCAGTAATGATAGCGGGGTGCTGCAGCAGCGATCCTTGGGGTCCCCAGCAGCGAGACCCCAGCGACCTGACATCTTATCCCCTATCCTTTGGATAGGGGATAAGATGTCTAGGGGCGGAGTACCCCTTTAGCGTTGTGTTTTTAGGATGGTTTGGCATTCTTCATACCCACATGAACTTTGCATGTTATTTGGTTTAGGAAATCCGTGAACTTCAAGTACAACTCCAGGAACAACATGTCCAGATCGACATGGACGTCGCCAAACCAGATCTCACGGCAGCTCTGCGCGATGTCCGTCAACAGTACGAGAATGTCGCTGCTAAGAATCTGGCTGATGCTGAAGATTGGTACAAGTCCAAGGTAAGAGGGGAAAATATACATTTTATGGGATTTCCTATGTAATGTGTCAATAGGGGGCTCTCTGTACTGACTGATAAAGTGGGGGTCTTCAACGGAAGACTATCTTCTGTGATATCCATATGCCCTCAATGGGGGAGATTTATCAAAAAACTGTGCAAAGGAAAAGTTGCCCAGTTGCCCATAGCAACCAATCAGATCGCTGCTTTCATTTTGCTGAGGCCTTGTTAAAAATGAAAGGAGCGAGCTGATTGGTTGCTATGGGCAACTGGGCAACTTTTCATCTGGACAGGTTTTAATAAATCTCCCCTAATGCCTTTTTAGAGATGAGCGAACTTACAGTAAATTCGATTTGTCACGAACTTCTCGGCTCAGCAGTTGATTACTTTTCCTGCATAAATTAGTTCAGCTTTCCGGTGCTCCGGTGGGCTGGAAAAGTTGGATACAGTCCTAGGAGACTCTTTCCTAGGAATGTATCCAATTTTTCCAGCCCACCGGAGCACCTGAAGGCTGAACTAATTTACGCAGGAAAAGTCATCAACTGCCGAGCCGAGAAGTTCGTGACGAATCGAATTTACTGTAAGTTCGCTCATCTCTAATGCCTTTAAAGGCTCTGGAAGAGTTTTGATGTTTCATCATGTGTGATATAGATGAAAATATAAATTTTTTTTGTTAAAATTTCTCCGCAGTTTGCCGACCTGTCTGAAGCCGCTAATCGCAACAATGAAGCCTTGCGTCAAGCTAAGCAGGAGACCAATGACTACCGCAGACAGATCCAGGCCCTGACCTGTGAGGTGGATGCAATGAAAGGATCTGTAAGTAAAATGATATCATGAGTTACAGCTTCTATGCAGGCCTATACGTTTCTATGGTAACAGACTACAGACTGGCTTTGTAGTCTGATCACGCAGTCCTGTTGCCATCCATCTGCTCTCTACGTCTTGCTCACCTACCAGTTGTGTGTTTGGAAGAAGTAGGGGACAGATGGAAGGGATATGATACACTGGTTGGGAGGTGTGCATAGTCTATATCAGTGGTCTTCAACCTGCGGACCTCCAGATGTTGCAAAACTACAACTCCCAGCATGCCCGGACAGCCAACGGCTGTCCGGGCATGCTGGGAGTTGTAGTTTTGCAACATCTGGAGGTCCGCAGATTGAAGTCCACTGCAGGAGGAGGTAATATTCACGTGTCCCTGCCGCTCCGGACCCGTCACCACTGCCCTGGATGTTGCTCCATCGCTCTCGCTGTCGCTCCGGAACGTCTATGCTACCGGACGGGTGTCCTCTGTCTCCGTCGCCGCCATGACGTTGTTACGCACGCCAACACACGTACGCGATGACGTGATGACGAGGAAGGAGAGCGCCGGCCATACAGGGGATCCCTGAACGGAGAAGACACAGAGGAGGCAGGTAAGGTCCCTCCCGGTGTCCTGTAAGCACTAACCCGGCTATTCAGTCGGGCTGTTCGGGACCGCCACGGTGAGATCGCGGCGGTCCCGAACAGCCCGACTGAACAGCCGGGTTAGTGTCACTTTCCCTTCAGATGCGGCGGTCAGCTTTGATCGCCGCGTCTGAAGGGTTAATACAGGACATCACCGCGATCGGTGATGTCCTGTATTAGCCGCAGGTCCCGGCCATTGATGGCTGCAGGGACCGCCGCGATAGGTGTGTGTATTCACCGTATAAGACGCACCGACTTTTTCCCCCCAGTTTTGGGGAAGAAAAAGTGCGTCTTATACGGCGAAAAATACGGTAAATGATGATGTGGTGACCCAGTACAGAAATTAGCATACTGCCCATCCTGTGTGGCAGATGTTGCCTTCAGTGTCCGTCTTGGGCCCACACTACTCAGGACTCAATATAATGCAATGTTATGCTATGGTTAACGTATTGGTATTTTCTATGTACCTGTCTTGCTCACCTACCAGTTGTGTGTTGGGAAGAAGTAGGGGACAGATGGAAGGGATATGATACACTGGTTGGGAGGTGTGCATAGTCTATATCAGTGGTCTTCAACCTGCGGACCTCCAGATGTTGCAAAACTACAACTCCCAGCATGCCCGGACAGCCAACGGCTGTCCGGGCATGCTGGGAGTTGTAGTTTTGCAACATCTGGAGGTCCGCAGGTTGAAGACCGCTGATGTAGAGGCTAAATTATGACATCACAGTTATAGTAACATCACAAGGGGACCACTCGATAACCTCAACATTTTTAAGATTATTAAGTGGCATATTAAACTTTTTTATTTTTTTTTATATTTTTTAATCATCTGGTGCCAGAAAGTTAAACAGATTTGTAAATCACTTCTATTAAACAATCTTAATCCTTCCTGTACTTATTAGCTGCTGAATACTACAGCGGAAATTCTTTTCTTTTTGAAACACAGAGCTCTCTGCTGACATCACGAGCACAGTGCTCTCTGCTGACATCTCTGTCCATTTTTAGGAACTTTCCAGAACAGCATATGTTTTCTATGGGGATTTCCTTTTACTCTGGACAGTTCCTAAAATGGACAGAGATGTCCGCAGAGAGCACTGTGCTCATGATGTCAGCAGAGAGCACTGTGTTCCCGAAAGAAAATTTCCTCTAAAGTATTCAGCAGCTGATAAGTACTGGAAGGAGTAAAGGGGTATTCCAGGCCCAAAAATTTTTTTTTATATATCAACTGGCTCCGGAAAGTTAAACAGATTTGTGAAATTACTTCTATTAAAAAATCTTAATGCTTCCAATAGTTATTAGCTTCTGAAGTTGAGTTGTTGTTTTCTGTCTAACTGCTCTTTGATGACTCACGTCCCGGGAGCTGTGCAGTTCCTATGGGGATATTCTCCCATCATGCACAGCTCCCGGGACGTGACATCATCATTGAGCAGTTAGACAGCCAATGGCTGTCCGGGCATGCTGGGAGTTGTAGTTTTGCAAAATCTGGAGGTCTGCAGGTTGGAGACCACTGGTCTATATATTACCTAATCCACTGTTATCAGAATCACTCACAGAGTTTCTATCGTGTTCCAGAATGAGTCTTATGATCGCCAAATGCGTGAAATGGAAGAGAACTTCGCCCTTGAAGCTGCTAACTACCAGGACACTATTAACCGCCTGCAAGAAGAGGTTCAGAACATGAAGGAGGAGATGGCTCGCCACCTGCGCGAGTACCAGGATCTGCTGAACGTGAAGATGGCTCTCGATATCGAGATTGCAACTTACAGAAAACTGCTGGAGGGAGAGGAGAGCAGGTAATAGAAGCATTCATGGCACCTGGGTCCCTCCTATATATTATGCGCTGTATATATTGCAGGTGTTTATCATATTGTTTCCTTTCTTGCAGGATTTCCATTCCAGTTCATTCCTTTTCTAACATGAGCTTGAGAGGTAAATAATATTCTCTGTTTTTTTAACTTCAGTCCAAAAATACATTTGTTGTGGGTGTATCCGTCACCCCTGTTTATGCTGTTCTTTCTGGGGATAGGGTGAGCCACGTTGTATCTATTGGATGATCCTTTTCTCAGTGACGGTCTATGCTAGAGGTGTCTGGCAGCTGCTCAGCATATTGTGGGTGATAACTGCAGTAAAATCCGGGCAACTTTACCTTTTTACAATAGATCCAAATCAGCAATCTGTTCCATGCCTCCCCACTGTTTTACCATACCTCCCCACAGCCCTTTACCATATCTCCCCACAGTCCTTTACCATACCTCCCCACAGCCCTTTACCATATCTCCCCACAGTCCTTTACCATACCTACCCACAGTCCTTTACCATACCTCCCCACAGTCCTTTACCATACCTACCCACAGTCCTTTACCATACCTACCCACAGTACTGTATCATAACTACCACCTCCTGTACTATACCTCCCCACAGTCCTTTACCATACCTACCCACAGTCATTTACCATACCTACCCACAGTACTGTATCATAACTACCACCTCCTGTACTATACCTCCCAACAATCCTTTGCTACATCCTCCACAGTACTTTTTATCATACCTACCCACAGCCCTGTATCATACCAGCAATGCCGTAGCATCCTTTACTAGACCTCCCCCACAGTGATGTACCATACCATACCACCCCGAGAATCCCAACCCATACCTCCCCTACAGTACCATACCACCCCACAGAACCATACCTCCCCCAAAGTCATATAACATACCCCCTACAGTGCCATACTATAGCCCCCCCCCACAGTCCCATACCATACTTCTCCCACAGTCCCATACCATACCTCCCCCACAGTCCCATACCATACCTCCCCACAGTCCCATACCATACCTCCCCACAGTCCCATACCATACATCCCCCACAGTTCCATACCATACCTCTACCACAGTCCCATACCATACATCCCCCACAGTCCCATACCATACCTCCCCCACAGTCCCATACCATACCTCTCCCACAGTCCCATACCATACCTCTCCCACAGTCCCATACCATACATCCCTCACAGTCCCATACCATACCTCTCCCACAGTCCCATACCATACCTCTCCCACAGTCCCATACCATACCTCTCCCACAGTCCCATACCATACCTCTCCCACAGTCCCATATCATACCTCTACCACAGTCCCATACCATACATCCCCCACAGTCCCATACCATACCTCCCCCACAGTCCCATACCATACATCCCCCACAGTCCCATACCATACCTCCCCCACAGTCCCATACCATACATCCCCCACAGTCCCATACCATACATCCCCCACAGTCCCATACCATACCTCCCCCACAGTCCCATACCATACCTCTCCCACAGTCCCATACCATACCTCCCCCACAGTCCCATACCATACCTCCCCCACAGTCCCATACCATACCTCCCCCACAGTCCCATACCATACCTCCCCTCCCACAGTCCCCTATGATATCCCTTCACAGTCCAGCACCATATTTCCTAACGGGGAATGGAATCATCAAGAGGCGGGATTGGTGTGGACTTTCATATAAAGCACTACTACCCAGGCTATTTTGGAGCCTTGACCTTTAGAAATATTTGGGATTTAAATGCTGGCCCCTATACTAGCGTATCCCTTATAATACTCTGAGTACTTCTTGGGCAAGTACCTGCCAGTTTCTATAGGTATTTTTCTTTATGTACAAGAGACTACTAGTCAAGTGACTGTCAGAGTTGACCAGTTGCCCATAGCAACCAATCAGATCGCTTCTTCCATTTTCCACACGCCTTATCAATAATGAAAGTAGCGATCTGATTGGTTGCTATGGGCAACTGGTCAATTTTCCTTTGCACAGGTTTTAATCTCCCCCCTCCCCATTATGCTTACACCTTTCTACATGCCTTAAAGCAGTGTTTTCCAAAGTGTGCGTCCCCAGCTGTTGCAGAACTACGACTCCCAGCACGCCCGGACAGCCGGAGGCTGTCCGGGCATGTTGGGAGTTGTAGTTCTGCAACAGCTGCAGACACACTCTTTGGAAAACTCTGCTTTAGAGCTAAAGGGGTAGATTTATCAAAACCTGTCTAGAGGAAAAGTTGACCAGTTGCCCATAGCAACCAATCAGATCGCTTCTTTCATTTATGAAAAGGCCTCTGCAAAATGAAAGAAGCGATCTGATTGGTTGCTATGGGCAACTGGTCAACTTTTACTCTGCACAGGTTTTGATAAATCTCCCCATGAGTCTCCGCGCATTTCTTACTTTCTGTTCAGAACCTTTTTTAAATGATCTAAATTCTGGAAAGTAATGTAGTAGGAACTAGGTATCCCAAGCTTGTTTCCCGTTACCATCAATAATAATCCTTTTTCCTCTTTGTTTTGTATTTTCTTTCGGTTTTCTTCTAGCCCGATCCCGTTCCTTATACCTAACTAACTTTTTTGTTTTGCAGAAACTAACCTGGACTCTCTGTCGATGCCAGAAACCCACTCTAAAAGAACACTTCTGATCAAGACTGTGGAGACCAGGGATGGCCAGGTGGGTGTATGAAGCTTTTCAGGTGTAGAAACAAAAAAAATAAAAGGGTCAAAAAAGGTTCAAACTTAGCAATACTAGGAGGGGTATAGTTTGGAGCAGGAGGAGTCAATGAAGAAAATGCTAAGGCTAAGGCTAATGCTAAGGCTAAGTTCACATTGCCATTGGCTACGTGGAGCTCCGTCTGCAATTCCGATGATTTTAGCGAAGGGAAAAAAAAAATAGTGCGCGCACTATTTTTTCCCCCCACTAAACTCCACCATACTACCGAATCTCCAAAGGACCCCATTCAAGTTAATGGGATCTGTCAGGACCCGGTGGGGACTCGGTGTAGCCTGCTGTGCTCTGATCTGTTTTTGGGTCCGTTCAGCGAAAAAAAACAAAAAAAAGAATCGGACATTTAACGGGACGGAACACAATGGCAATATGAATTTAGCTTGAAGGGGTACTCCAGTGGAAAACTTTTTTTTTTTTTTTTAAATCAACTGGTGCCAGAAAGTTAAACAGATTTGTAAATTACTTCTATAAAAAAAATCTTTATCCTTCCAGTAATTATTAGCTGCTGAATACTACAGAGGAAATTATTTTCCTTTTGGAACACAGTGCTCTCTGCTGCATCACGAGCACAGTGCTCTCTGCTGACATCTCTGTCCATTTTATAAACTGACCAGAACAGCATATGTTTGCTATGGGGATTTTCTCCTACTCTGGACAGTTCCTTAAATGGACAGAGATGTCAGCAGAGAGGAATGTGCTCGTGATGTCAGCAGAGAGCTCTGTGTTCCAAAAAGAAAATAATTTTTTTCTGTAGTATTCAGCAGCTAATAAGTACTGGAAGAATTAAGATTTTTTAAATAGGAGTAATTTACAAATCTGTTTAACTTTCTGCCACCAGTTGATTAAAAAAAAAAAGTTTTCCACCGGAGTACCCCTTTAAGTTGAGTAGCACCCCATAGGAGGAGGTAACATCATTGGAGGTCTGTGTGACATTCTTTACAGTGAGCAGGAGATCTCCAGCGAAAATAAACAGAATAGGGGACAAGTAGGTGATCGTGGGGGGGTCCAAGCGCTAGGGCCCCCTGCGATCTCTTTATCGGGATGGGGTGCTGCAGGTGGCACGTGCTCCATTCATTTCTATAGGAGCGCCGAAAAGACCCGAGTACAGCTCTCGGCCATCATTGGCGCTCCCATACAAATGAATGGTGCACGTGCCGTCTTCCAGTAGACGGAACACGCTCCTCACTGAGAGTGCCGGAGTCCCGTCCCTGTGATCGTGGGGGGCTCGAATGGTGTCCCCCCCCCCGCGGTCAGCTACTTATCCCCTAGCCTGTGGATAGGGGATAAGTTAATTTCCGAGTACCCCTTTAATGTATAACTAAAGCTTTAGAACCAATACAAAATGAAAATGTATAACCTAAAATTTGGGACCTGATGCATTCCACTATGGAGAAGCATTGGAGCTTCTTCTGCTTTTTATTACTGATGCTACAGAAGGTTCTCCTGTTGGAGAAGGGATATGATGACTGTGTGTATTATAATCCAGAGCGCAATTCACAATAATCCAGAGCTGAAATCTCCCAGCATTACGTGCTAGCTCAGTGTCTGCACAGAATGTGATCCTTATAATTTCCATTCTGACCAGTGTCTGATGTAGAAAAATCTAACTTTGCCACAGTAAGTCCGGCTTCATACGGCTGAAAATCTGCGGAATGGCTGCCCGAAAAATAGACATTCCGCACATTTGAATAATCACTAGGACCGCTCAGCAATGCATTTCTGAGTAGAATCCGCAGAAAGAATAGACAAGTCTGTTCTTTCTGTGGACGCTGGAATCAGGATTTCTGCAACAGAAACATCTTCTGCGGAAATTCCGCCAAATGCACAGTGCAGCAGAATCAATAGGACTCTGCTGCAGCGAAATGTCTGTGCAGAATATTCAGGCGGAATTCCGCCCTACTATAGAGCTTAGGAGTGTCTGTCAACAAACATCATTGTTTCCAATAGCAACCAGCTGAATTGTGAATGCAGCTCTGGACTTTACCTCAACATTAACTATTGACATTTCCTTTTAACAGGTCATCAATGAAAGTTCCCAGCATCACGACGACTATGAGGACTGAAAGGTGAACCTACTCCTGAGAAATCCTTGACCAGCGACCTAATATTGTCCCCTCTGAAGAAAACCAGCTTTCAAGTGCCTTTTGCCATCACCACAAGAGCGGGAGGATAGACTTTCTACAGAAGCGGGTTTAGACAACCTGTAGCTCTCCAGCTGTTAGGGCATGCTGGGACTACTAGTTCCTCCACAGCGGGAAAACCATAGGTTGCCTATGCCTGTGCTGTAGAGGGGATTAGTCATGGGGGTATTTGCAGAGTGAAGTCTTACTTGGTGGGTTTTACTTCAGTCTAGTTTACAAGAAAATCTTCATAGCAATATCTTGTGCTGCAATACTGTTTTTAAAATTCCCGAGAAAAGCTTTTTACTTCCAGGCAACCTGTCAGTGCTTTAAATAAATCTTTAGAAATATAATCTGTCTCAGAACGGATGTGTTTTTTCTTGTATTGTGTAACTAATGGAGTTAACCAGTCATGAGGCCCATGTTACATTCACAGAACACATCAATAGGTAATGTTTTTGGTTAAATCCTCCCCCCACCCCCTTCACTTACAATGACATTGCAATGTATGGGCAGCAAGAATGGTTAAAGGGGTTATCCAGGAAAAAACTTTTATATATATATATATATATATATATATATATATATATATATATATATATCAACTGGCTCCAGAAAGTTAAACAGATTTGTAAATTACTTCTATTAAAAAATCTTAATCCTTTCAGTACTTATGAGCTTCTGAAGTTAAGGTTGTTCTTTTCTGTCTAAGTGCTCTCTGATGAAACGTGTCTCGGGAAACGCCCAGTTTAGAAGAGGATTGCTATGGGGATTTGCTTCTAAACTGGGCGGTTCCCGAGACACGTGGCATCAGAGAGCACTTAGACAGAAAAGAACAACCTTAACTTCAGAAGCTCATAAGTACTGAAAGGATTAAGATTTTTTAATAGAAGTCATTTACAAATCTGTTTAACTTTCTGGAGCTAGTTGATATATATAAAAAAGTTTTTTTTCCTGGATAACCCCTTTAAACCATCAGTACAGCTGCACCAGGGCTCTTAGAGGAGGGGGATCTTTGTTCCACAACAGGACCAGAGACCTGTGGATAAAGCTGTACATTGAGTTAATCCAAATCCAAATGCAGCATAAACTCAACTAATAGCAATAAACTATATAGTACAAATACAGTGCAATACACATTACAACGCAGTATACATTTAGCAGTGTACATAATGGGCATCATGACTAGTGTTGCTCGCGAATATTCGCAATTCGAATATTATTCGCGAATATCGCATATTCGCGAATTTCGCGAATATAGCGCTATATATTCGTAATTACGAATATTCATTTTTTTTTTGTTTTTTTTTTCTTCACAGTACACATCACAGTGATCACCCCTCTCTGCTTCCAGCTTGTGTGGTGTAAAGAAGGCTGTAATACTACTGTGTGAGACTGGTGTGCGGAAATTCGCATATGCGAAAATTAGCATACACTAATTTTCGCATATGCGAAATTTCGCGTGTGTTAATTTTGTATATGCTAATATTCACATATGTTAATTTTCGCATACGCGAATGTTCGCATATGCGAAAATAAAACGAGAATATAACGAATATGCGAATATTCGTGAATATATGACGAATATTCGTCCATATATTCGCGAATATTCGCGAATTCGAATATGGCCTATGCCGCTCAACACTAATCATGACACCAAGTTTCCTTTTTCCTGGAAAGGGTGCGGGCAGTAACAGGGATGTGTAATGAAGGGGTCACCTGAATCTGGAATGATGGACAAGGAAACTAGGAGCTGCCCGTGCAGATCATTCAGTCTTATCTACTGAGGATCTGCCAGAGTCCACTTGTACGCCCTCTTGTGGCAAGACTCAGTGTCTAATCAGACCACACTTGTCATTGTGGTGTTGGTTGAGAGTAATGTGCAAATTAACCTTTTCGTGATGCCAGGGTATGGTTAACCTAAACACCGTCCGAGGTTGAGCCAGCTTTTCCTGGGCCAGGCACGGGGCAATAAGTACTCCGACGCAAGGTTACGGAAAAACTGACTTTACAGAGGCAGGATAGATGGTAAAATCGGTTACAGCTAAGATTGGTATAAAGGGAGGTGCAGAGTAAACCTTGGGAAGCTTATCGGCTTGCTGGGACTTGTAGTTGACTGTGCTGTATATGGCTGACTTGCTGTATGCCAACCCTTGCTAACTTGTATGACTGACTTGTATGACTGCTTTAGACTGACTTGGATCCCCGGGACTTTAGTGCTTACCGCTAGGCTTTGACATTCCCCTGGGTGCAGGGGATTTGCTTTAGAAGATTTGTGGTTGCAGGATTAGACTTGAGGCCTCCTCAGAACACCTCACACTCTCTCCTCAGACTTTCTTCAAACTGTACCTCAGCTAAGAACACTCTCCTTTCCTAAACTGAACTCTGAACCTCTACCACACTATATATGGGGCAGATTTGGAGGATTCCCATTGGGCAGATAAGTCACATGGTTTACTTCATGCACACTCCCCTAACAGGGTTAAACAGGCTTAAAGCAACAGGTACATAGAAAATACCAATACGTTAACCATAGCATAACATTGCATTATATTGAGTCCTGAGTAGTGTGGGCCCAAGACGGACACTGAAGGCAACATCTGCCACACAGGATGGGCAGTATACTATTTTCTGTACTGGGTCACCACATCATCATTTACCGTATTTTTCGCCGTATAAGACGCACTTTTTCTTCCCCAAAACTGGGGGGAAAAAGTCGGTGCGTCTTATACGGTGAATACACACACCTATCGCGGCGGTCCCTGCGGCCATCAACAGCCGGGACCTGCGGCTAATACAGGACATCACCGATCGCGGTGATGCCCTGTATTAACCCTTCAGACACGGCGATCAAAGCTGACCGCCGCGTCTGAAGGGAAAGTGACACTAACCCGACTGTTCAGTCGGGCTGTTCGGGACCGCCGCGATCTCACCGCGGCGGTCCCGAACAGCCCGACTGAATAGCCGGGTTAGTGCTTACAGGACACCGGGAGGGACCTTACCTGCCTCCTCGGTGTCTTCTCCGTTCAGGAATCCCCTGTATGGCCGGCGCTCTTCTTCCCCGTCATCACGTCGTCGCGTACGTGTGTTGGCGTGCGTAACGACGTGATGGCGGCGACGGAGAGCGAGGATACCCGGCCGCCAGCAGAGACGTTCCGGAGCGACGGCGACAGCGATGGAGCGACATCCAGGGCAGCGGTGACGGGTCCGGAGCGGCAGGGACACGTGAGTATTACCTCCTATGCAATGGTCTTCAATCTGCGGACCTCCAGATGTTGCAAAACTACAACTCCCAGCATGCCCGGACAGCCAACGGCTGTCCGGGCATGCTGGGAGTTGTAGTTTTGCAACATCTGGAGGTCCGCAGGTTGAAGACCACTATTGGGTTCAAAATCTTAATTTTTTTTAGATTTTGCCCCTAAAAATTGGGTGCGTCTTATACGCCGGTGCGTCCTATAGGACGAAAAATACGGTACATTTCTGCATGCCAAGTTTTTTTCAAATTCAAAAAAGGGTTTTATTGAAAGTGATAAAAGATGCATTACAAGCAATAGGTGAGTCACAGGATAAACAAACTTATAAAAGAGAAAGGAGTCCGGTGGCCAGGGTAGGCCCAATGGACAGCAGCTAAACAATGTATAAACACATGACATGTCATATATCGAAAAAGAACAGCAAGTGGTAAATTCCACAATAAGTAGTGCAACAAACAGTCAATCAGGAGCAACATATAACGTCCCAGGCACAAGGGCCAGGGTTACCTAGATAGGTCGGGTATGAGTCCTAATGAGGAATCTGAAATCAACAATAGGTGCGCCAGTGGAAGTACCAAAGAGAAAGAAAGCGAACAGATATAAACGGTGTTGTGTGGGAAACAATAAGAGACAACAGAAAAGGGAAAAGGGTCATGGAAGGAGGAAAAGGTAAGGAGTCAGGTTCTGAGCAGTAAAAGAGGGACATACAGACAAGGGTTGGCAAGAAAAGGAGAGGGACTGAGAAGAAGAAAAAAGAGGGAGGGAGGGAACGGGGGGGGGGGGTTAGGGGAAGGAGCCAGGAACCAGCGGGTGTCAGAGCAGCACGGATGCAGGGAGTAGGATTGATACGGAAACCCAATGAGAGGGAAATCACAGGGATCTGCATCTCTGGGAGGAACAAAACTGTACCCATGGGAGCCAAGTGGCCTCAACACGCACAGCGTCATCAGGATGAACCGACATCAATTCCTCCATCTGACGTGAGTTGACAACTTCCGCCATCCATTCGTCCAACGTAGGGGGTCAACAGACCGCCACTTTCGAGGTATCACTGCTTTCGCGGCCTGAAGGAGGTGCCTCGCCAGAGACTTCTTGTATTTAGCCTGTTCCATGGAGAACATAAACAGTAGGGCAGCAGCAGGAGTGGGGGGGACACAGATCCCAGTGACTTCTTGATCAACCCGGAGGACCGATTGCCAGAAGGGGACGAGTTTGGAGCAGCTCCACCAGATGTGCGTCATGGTACCCTCCTCCACACCGCATCTCCAACACACACTGGGGACCGAGGGATACCAGCGGTAAAGCATCGCTGGGACACGGTACCAGCGAGTGAGAATTTTGTAGCAAGTCTCCTGGGCTTTGGTGGCTACCACCGCCTTATGGGTCAAAAAGAAGCATTTGGCCCAGGCTTCAGGAGAGAACGTCACTCCCAGTTCAGCTTCCCAAGCCGTGCAGTAAGCAGGTACAGCATGCGAGCGCTGGGACAGCAAAAGTTCATAAAGAACGGAGATGGAGTGGCGGGGGTACGACAAGGCCAGGCAAAGGCGCTCAAAGGGCTGCGGGTCCCTATGTAAGTCAAAATGGGCGGGGATGGAGGAATAGAAATTGAGTAACTAAGATAGGCAAAGGGGGCCCTGGTAGAGGAAGGGTACTCCTCCAACAAAACTTCCAAGGGTTTCAGGTGGCGTGCTGCTAGGACGTGTCTAAAGCGCAAGGGGGCAGACCGAGTAGCTCCAAAAAAGGGGCCAGCAGAGGAGGCTCCAGGTGGGAAGTCAGGATGGTCAGTGACTGGGAGGAGGGGGCCCATGCGGTCAACCAAGCTACTGTTCCCACACACAGAGTGTAGGGAGGCCAGAGTGTGGCGAGTGGAGTAGGATGTAGGAAAGGCAGTCAGAGAAGCAGGTGACCAGGTCCAGGGGAGGGTGGATAAGGCCTTGGTGCATAGGTCCTGGGCCATGCGTACCCATTGCTTGGATTCGGTGTTGTGCGTCCAGTCAAGGACCCGTGCATGTACGCAGGTTAAGAAATATAAACGGCAATCCGGCAGGCCCGCTCCACCCGACAGTTTAGGCCTGGAAAGGAGGAGACGGTTCAAGCGGGGTCTAGCCGATGACCAGACGAACAAACCGAAGCAGCGTTGGAGAGCACGCCAGTAGGAGGAGGGGAGATGAATGGGTACGGTTTGTAGCAGAAATAACAGCCTGGGTAAGAGGTTCATTTTTAAAATGCTAATTCTTCCAAACCAGGAAAATTCTCGTCTATCCCAGGCGGCCAGGTCTCGCTTAAATTGCGTGAGAAGAGGAGAAAAGTTAAGAGGGAACAGAAGGGACAGATCAGAGGGCACTTTCATACCCAGGTATGTGATACCCCTGGAGGGCCACGTAAAGGGAAAAGCAGAACGGAGAGAGTCCACTGCATGTCCTGGCAACGAAACATTAAGGCCTCTGATTTAGAAAGATTAATTTTAAAATTAGACCAGGCACCAAAATCTCGAATTCGAGACATAAGATTAGGTAAGGAGGTAACAGGGTTCGAGAGATAGACCAGGAGATCATCGGCAAAGGCCGAACATTTATATTCCCGGCCTCCGATGGAGATTCCCTGAATGTTGGGATCGTCTCTGATGCCGGCAAGAAGGTGTTCCATCACCAGGACATACAGTAGGGGGGAGAGGGGGCAACCTTGACGAGTGCCGTTGCGTATGGGAAAGGGGTCAGACAGAGAGCCGTTAATCTTCAGGCGGGCTGCGGGGGAACTGTAAAGGGCCAGTACTTTAGAGGTGAAAACAGGGCCAAGGCCGATGTGACGTAGGGTCTGCGCCAGGGAGGACCAGGAAACACGATCGAAAGCCTTCTCGGCGTCAAGGGAGAGTATCATTACAGGCAGTTTAGAAGACTGAGCGTAGTGAATCAGATCAATAGTCTTGATCGCGTTGTCCCTGGCTTCCCTCCCCGGCACAAAGCCGACTTGGTCAAGATGGATTAGGGAAGGGAGAGCGGAATTCAGGCGAATCGCCAGCAATTTGGCGTAAATCTTTAGGTCTACATTTAGTAAGGAAATGGGGCGGTAACTACCACAGACCTGGGGGTCTTTTCCGGGTTTGGGGATAACTATATGTGCCAGCAAAGAGGCGGGGGGGATAGGGTGCGATGTGGAAATAGAGTTAAAGGCCCGGAGCAGAAGAGGGGAGAGGGCGTCTAAAAGGGTCTTAAAGAATCTAGCCGTGAAGCCATCTGGGCCAGGACTCTTCCCGCCGGGGAGATCACGAACTACTGCGGCTAACTCTTCCGAAGTGAAGGGGGCCTCGAGGGCTTCCACCTCCGCCAGGGGCAGGGACGGGAAAGGCGAGGACTGTGGAGGGGGAGGGTCGGTCGGGTGAGGGAGGTTGTACAGGTCTGAGAAGAAGTCAAGAAAAGAAGAAGCAATGTCAGGGGTGGTATGTACCACGTTACCAGTAGGGGAGCGTACGGTCGGGATATGAGTCTGGGCTATTTTAGCGCGCAGCGCCCTGGCCAGCATGCGGCCGCTTTTGTTGCCAAACTCATAGAATCTGCTGCGACCCACCTGTAGCCAGCGACCCCAGGACGCCTCCAGGAGGCGCTTAACCTCTAGCCTAGCAAGCTGCAATTCTCTGAGGACCGTTGGGGAAAGCGAGCGCTTGTGGGAAAGTTCTAGCGAGGAGACTAAGTGAAGGGCTTTCTGAAGGGCAAGGGCTCTACCTTGTTTTAACCGGGAGCCGTGTTTGATGAGGACACCACGCAAAACACATTTGAGCGCCTCCCATTGATAAAAAGGAGCAGTAGAGTCAGCACTATGATCGTCCACAAACGAGGAAACAGTTGTGGTCAGATCAGACATGCAAAGGGGATCTAACAATAGAGACTCATTCAATTTCCAGGACCAGGTGGACCGGGTCAGGGTGGGCAAGCGTAAGGAGCAAAACACCGGAGCATGATCCGACCACAATATGCTTCCAATGGAGGAGGAGCTCGCCCAGGGCAGTGCGCTATGCGGAACTAGGATATGGTCAATGCGACAATAGGACCCGTGCGGGGAGGAGAAAAAACTATAGTCCCTGTCAGTAGGGTGGTGCAAACGCCAGATATCATGCAATTGTAAGAGACCAAAAGCACGCTTCACACGCTTAATGGCGCTATAAGACAGGCTAGAGCGTCCCAGGGAATTATCCAGAGTGGGATCCAGAGTCATGTTCAGGTCCCCGCACAGGACCACAGTCCCCGAGACCATAGGTAACAGCCGGTCAATAAGCTCCACCAAGAAACCGACCTGGCCCTGGTTAGGGGCGTACACATTGACAATTGTAAGCGGGGCGCCCCCAACCGATAGGGTCAGGATGAGATACCTGGCATGCGGATCAAGCACAACGTTAAGGACCTGGTGGGCAAGGGATCGGTGGATGGCAATCGCGACCCCTTTAGTACGGGCCTCCGGGTTGTTGGCGCAAAACCATATTGGAAAATGCCTGTTTTTAAGTGTGGGAGCGTGGGCCGTCTTAAAATGGGTTTCCTGAAAGCAAGCGATATGTACCTTACGTTTATGAAGATGATGTAGAATCTGCGTGCGTTTCGCTGGCGTGTTGAGACCCTTCGCGTTGAAAGAAGCTAGATTGAGATCCGCCATGGGTAGGCACGAAGGAAGGGGGGGCGCTCACCCGCTGGCTCCTTCCTCCAAAAAGACAAGAGAGAAACACAGAGATGAGCAAGAGTAGAGGACTAACTGAGAGAGGGAGAAAGTGAGAAGGGGGGGGGATAGAGTCAGAGAGGAACACTAAGAAGGCACGTAGCAGCACAAGTTTTACATTTCCATCTGGGTGCATTATTTTGTTGTTGTAAATGAGTGTATTTACTGGATCAGATTTGACCAAAAATATGATATAGCTGCAGAGAACTCCAGCATTTTCTTCACATAGAACAACGATCTGGGTCCTGGGAAAGGAACATTCGCCGATCTTTTTCATTGTCAAATTTAAAAATGAATAAATAAATTTTAAAAAAATGTGCTAACATCTAGTTATAGACACAGTTTTCCCCCATATTGCCTCTAAAGAAAAATGGCAGCCTAAGGGTAGATGATCACATGGCATTTCTCTTTTTGCACATAACAAAAACCTCTTTTTTCAACCCATGAAATTTAGTTTTTTTGCAAAAATGCTGCAGCCAGATGTTAGCTGGGAGGTAATAGGAAATATCAAACATCATAGTCACATGGTATTTTAGTTTGTGGCATTTTTTCTCCCTTTAGTATTTTGGGTCACCTATTTTGTGGTGTTTTTTTTTTTTACTACCATAAGATTAAAAGAAAGGCCTAGATGAAATGCAAGTGTACATGTATGTGGGTTTTTTCTTGGATGTTTTTTCCTTCACATTCTTCAATAGAAATCACATGATCAAAGAATCACATGACTTTTGAAGAGAAACCTGCAGGTATAAACAAGTAACATCAAAAAGAAAAATTCATAAACGAATACACACTATTTGGGGTAAAAACGCCACAAAAAAACGGCATCATGGAGGACAAAAAAGATGCATATTTTTTGTAAAAAGTGTGTTGTAAGGAAGCGTAAAAATGTCAGTGATGTAATTTAAAAAAGAGATTTTGGAGCTAAATATATTGCAGATTATTTATTGTGTTTTCTATCTATTGACAAAGGGAAAGGTTTTGATGAAATAGGAATTAGGGTACGTTCACACGGGCAGATTTATTTGTGGGTTTTCTGCTGTGTATTTGAAGGGTGAGGTGTCTTCTCGGCTGTCTACAGCAGATTTTCGGTGGCGGAATTTAAGCTGCGGAAAATCCACCGCAGGCCCTACTGACTTCAATGGGGCTTGCGGCGGATTTTCCACAGAATAAATTCCGCCGTGGAAAATCTGCTGCAGACAGCCGAGAAGAGCCCGCCCCCTTTCAAATACGCAGTGGGAAACCCGCAAATAAATCCACCTGTGTGAACGTACCCTAACTCTCCCACATATAGTGGATGCCAGGGCTGGTGCAGGGATTTTTGTGTCCCCCCCCACACACACACACCATGACCATTACCAATGACTGACTAATACTAATACTATACTATTACTGAATAAAATCTACATTACAAAGACCAATGGGGAAGATTTATGAAAGCCTGAGGAAGAGTGGTGCAGTTGCCCATGGAAGCCAATCAGATTGCTTCTTTCATTTTTAAAGAAACCTGTGAAAAATTAAAGAAGCAATCTGATTGGTTGCCATGGGCAACTCCACCACTCTTCCTTTGCACAGGATTTGATAAATCTCCCCCAATGTTCCCACACAAAGTGACCATATAGAGGTAGATACCAGCTGTACATGAGACCGTAAAAATAATTACAGTTCCTTCCAGTGACTCACAGGTGACGTCTTCTCTGATCGGAGTTGTTCACTTTTCCTTTTCTTCCCCATCTGTCTTGGGCCATCATGAAGACTTCTCCCGCCAGACAAACATTTTAGGTTCCTCTTTCCTGCCCAATTCTCACCTCTGTGCAAACTCCCCATGTGTATTGTTCAACACAGTAATAGTTCCCTCTTTGTGCTCCCATATAGCATACTCACTCAAATAGCCCTGTATAGCAGGCCCCTCACATTGACCCAAAGCAGGCCCCTCACATCGACCCAAAGCAGCCCCTCACATTGCCCCCATATAGCAGACCCCTCACAATTCCCCATATAACAGACCCCTAACATTGCTCCATATAGCAGACCCTATGAAAAAAGGCACACTCCCCATGTGTATGGCTCCACACAGTAATAGTACCCTTTTTGTGCCCCCATATAGTAGAAGCCCACTCATATTGCCCCCATTTATCAGACCCATATAGAAGGACCCTCACATTGCCTCAAATAGCAAGGCCGACACGCCTCGTGCCAGGGAGAGCCGCGGCAGAGCCATGGCCCGTACAGGAGATTGCGGGGGATCCCAGCGTTCAAACCCCCCCGCGATCAGACACTTATCCCCTATCATAACAAAAATGAGCAAACACACAAGTTATATTGTCATTAGTGATGTTGCGAACATAAAATTTTTCGTTCGCGGACGGCGAACGCGAATTTCCGCAAATGTTCGCGAACAGGCGAACCGCAATAGGCTTCAATAGGCAGGCGAATTTTAAAACCCACAGGGACTCTTTCTGGCCACAATAGTGATGGAAAAGTTTTTTCATGGGGACTAACACCTGGACTGTGGCGTGGCGGAGTGGGATCCATGGCAAAACTCCCATGGAAAATGACATAGTTGATGCAGAGTCTGGTTTTAATCCATAAAGGGCATAAATCACCTAACATTCCTAAATTGTTTGGAATAACGTGCAGTGACAGACCAAACTCCCCGTTTAACGCACCGCAAACAACCGCAAACAGTCCATTTGCACACTGCTGAGCTCTGCGATGACGGCATTCTGGTGGTGGCAACAGCATGCGTTGATTGGCGTCCCGTCTGGCTGACCCCGGGTGCCGATGCATGCTGTCTGACTGTGCCACTAGCTCCTTGCGACGTCCTCCCCCTGCTTCCAACTCGTCTCCTCTTCCTCTATGTCTCTCCATCTGAACTTTCCCCCTGTTCTTCTTCTCTTCTAGCGGGCACCCACGTGACATCCACGGACACATCGTCATCATCAACCGTTTCACTTGTATCTGACAACTCAAGAAAGGAAGCAGCAGCGGGTACAACATCATCATCACACTGTATGTCCATGTGTGTAATGCTGCCTGACTGAGACATATCCCTGTTAACTACATCCTCTGCCAATAATGGTTGTGCATCACTCATGTCTTCAAACTGATGTGTAAATAACTCCTCTGACGGATCAAGTAAAGCTGCTGCGGTGCTAGTGTTGGTGGTGGCGGCAGGCGGGCAAGTGGTAGCATGAGAGGTGCCCGAAGCTAAGCTAGAGGAGGAGAAGGATGGTGCATCAAGGTTCCGAGCAGAAGCTGTAGAAGATTGGGTGTCCTGTGTTAGCCAGTCAACTATGTCCTTAGAACTTTGCGAGTTCAGGGTACGTGGCCTCTGAACACTGGCCATTATTCTAGGGCCAAAGGGAAACACAGCACCACGACCACGACGGCCCCTTCGGGGTGGCCTGCCTCAGCCTGTAATTTTTTTTCCGATTAGTGGTACTATGCGTGCAAGCTACTGTGACAACAGATATAAGTGGCACTGTGCACTAGCAGAAGTTGGCAGAGTAGACGCTGTAGGCCTGACACACACGCTTGCAGACAACTAACTGCTATTCAATCTAGCTATGAGTTGCACTGGTGTGACACTGTGCCCTGGCAGGCCCTGAAACGCACACGTGTGAAGGAAACTGACTGCAATTATATTACAGTCAAAAAAATTTTAGTTTTTTTTAAACGCAAGCTATTGTGACACCAGACATGAGTGGTGGCACTGGGAAAGTGGGCACAGTATACGCTGTGAGCCTGACACACACGCTGGCAGGTAGGCAAATGCTATTAGATTATACATGAAAAAAAAAAAAGCAGACTGATGTTCTAGCCCTAAAAAGGACTTTTTTTTGGGTGCTGTCCTTACAGCAGAGATCAGATGAGTCCTTCAGGACTGTAGTGGACACTGAATACACTAGCCTAGCTATCGATTTCCCTATTAAATCAGCAGCAGCTACACTGTCCCTCCTCTCACTAAGAATGCAGCTTCCTAATGAATCTAAAATGGATGCCGTCCAGGAGGTGGGAGGGTCTGGGAGGGAGGGTCTGCTGCTGATTGGCTGGAATGTGTCTGCTGACTGTCAGGTACAGCGTCAAAGTTTACTCAATGATGACGAATAGGGGGCGGACCGAACATCTCATATGTTCGCCCGCCGTGGCGAACAAGCTATGTTCGCCGGGAACTATTCGGGACATCACTAATTGTCATATATGTAAATCTGCTCTTTAAAGATATTATTATCTTCTTTCTCTTTGAGAATCCCCAGTCCTTTTTGTAAACTGTATTTGTGATCCCCTGATGAACCGCTGTATATAATAAGATATACGGGGAAATGCGTTGGTATATACAGGCGTTCATCATTGGAGAATTATGTCTTTCTGATATATATTTTTCTGATATATTTATAGTTATTTATGTTGATAGGGTCTTTCTACCTTAATGAATTGTTATACGAGCTTCATATACTTAGTGTTTTTTGGATGGAGAAGCTATATTGACTCCTATGTGTCAATCTGTCAGTGATAGTGTTGTGTTGATAAGTGTCTAGAGCTGCAGATCTCCGTTTAGATCATATTCTTTTTTTTATTTTTTTTACCTCGCAGCAACATGTACCGAGAGCATAAAGACGATTCTGTCTAATATTTGATCACAGAAATGACATCACTGATATGAACCAGAAACGACATAAAGTCATGGAATATTTATGTGGTGACAACCGTGCAGTGACATCATTGAGGTGCATTCACACCACGTTTTTACAATACGGTTCCCGTATCAGGTTTTTGATGAAGAACGGATTCCTCAAAACCTGACTAAACTGTATCAAAACACGTGTACAAATTTCAACCCGTATACAGTTAAAAACCGTATACGGTTTGAAAAATGATGTCCGGTTGCATCCGTTTTGAAGAAAAAAACGTATACGTTTTTAACTTTTCACTCCATTTTGAATAAAGTTTCACTTGTTTGAAACTGTGCAAAGTAAAAAACCGTATGGTGAAAACCGGATACGATTCTGTATGGTTCCCAATGACTCCCATGTAAAAAAAAAAAAAAAACGTATACAGTTTAATGCAGTTTTTTACCCGGACCAAAAAACGTGGTAGGCTACGGTTTTGGGTACGGGGAAAAAAACTGACTAAACCGTACAGGATGCAAAATGGACACAACCTGATGCATCTTTTGGCATACGGTTTTCAATGGAGAGTCAATGCATACGGTTTTCGATACGGTTCCGTACAGTTTTCACATTGAAAACTTAAACGGGAACTGTATTGCAAAAACGTGGTGTGAATGCAGCCTGAGATAGCACAGTGCGTTATGGGAAGACCTATGAAAGGACAATCTGATACTATCCTATGGGGAGAGTGTGCAGGGTAATGTGATGGGGTGTCATGGTTTTCTGGACAGGTTCCAACCCCATTTCCTTTACTTCTCAATGGGGGAGATTTATCAGAGGAAAAGTTGCCCATAGTAACCAATCAGATCACTACTTTCATTTTTAACAAGGCCTCTGCAAAATGAAAGAAGCCATTTCTTTGGTTGCTATGGGCAACTGGGCAACTTTTCCTCCTCACAGGTTAAGATAAATCGCCCCCATTTGTCCACCCTGAAGCTCTCCAGCTATGGGGGAACTACAACTCTCAGTTTTGTAGTTTTGTAAAAACTGGAGGCACCTCTGGTTGGGAAACACTGACCTATACTATGTACTACTGTGATGTCCCAGTACTGGATATGCATCTCACAGTCCTATCAGCTTGAGTCCCTGCACGTCCCCAGGGTTCATCTGCACTGTACCCCTATAATCTGTATAATTGTATATAATGTGTAAAGGACCTTTGATATGGTCACATGGTTATTGATGACATGATAATGGTTGCCCTATGTTAAAGTCACATGTTTTGTTACCCAGAGAGCACCAGGTGACCACATGACCCGCAGCTAGCCTATGGGCTCCTTGCTCAGCCTCCCTTTATGAGGAATGGAGAAGCTGCAATCTGCCTCTTTTACTCTTCTGTGGTAGCCCTTGGGGGGTGTATGGTAGTTGGGGAGTTGTTTCGGTAGATGAGGGGCTAATGTTAACCCTATAGTTCGTGACGCCAGGCTGAGGGTTAATATGCTGAGGTAATTCTCCGGCCTATCGCCGCCCTTCCCAGTAACGATAGGTGCATATATAAAAATGACTGAAGGTCCACAAGGTGCTTGAACTTGAACTTGAACAAACTTTACTGAAAGGCTTGCGGTACATCCAATGCACAATAACAGTCTCAGGAATACAGTCTCTATATAGTGCAATGACTGACAGTTGTTGCGGACCTTGACTTTTAGATACAGTCTCTGAATTTAGGGTAATATTTGCAGATCCGTCCGGATTTAGGGGATAGATAAGGTCCGGTGATCATGCAGAGTGCTTAGGGATTGTTACACTCTCAATTTAGAATCGATCAGCTGTTGCCGCAAGGCTCGGGCCTAACTCACTGCGGGAGATAGCTGTATAGATCCTTCCTTGTCAGGAGCGCAGGAGCAAAGAGAGAGAGCAATGGCCGCCGCTCCCTTATATGGGCAGGGGCAGGGCCGTTTTGGATTGGTCCCAGTAACTGTCACTCACCGTTACAAGGAGTGATGGGTAGAATATGTCACAGGGACCTCCAAAGGTCCTAAAGCAGAAACCATAGAGTTTTCCCGATCACGTGACCCGCAGGTCCTGTTACGCTGTATACAGGTAATTAACTATTTATAGACATTGATATCATCATATTTACATGCATCCTAAATAAACTACCAGCTCAACAACTATCTAGACGAGAGGCGACCAGGGGTGAACTAGACAATGGGGACTCCGACCTCCTAGGGACTCTGGCCAAGGAGACCCACACGCAGGTACCGGATAGGATATGGTACCAGGATACCACACTTCCACCACACTTTCTGCTGAGGTCAAGTCCAGACGTCTCAGAGCCAGTGTCCAGCAAATCTGGAGGCCTCAAGCCTAAATTACTGCCACAAGTCAGTAAGTCAAGTCATCTCTGTCTGCTGTCACTATCTTCAGTCACGTCAAGTCTATTATTGTCAGCGTGGCTGTGCTAAAGTCTGTCAAAGTCACTGCAAGTCCCAGCAAGCTGCGAGGTCCCTTGTGTTACTGGTCACCTTTCTGGAATCCTGGCCTAGCTGTAAAGACTCTACCATCTGTCTACCTCAGTAAGGCTACCATTAACCCTGACCTGGCCTTGGACTCTTATTTGCCCTGCCTAACTAGGACTAACGGTGCTACCGTTCGGGTGGTTCTTGGTAAAACCATGGCCTGGCGTCACAAACATTTAGGAGTCAAAGGAGTACTCCGGTGCACACTTTTTTTCCTTTTATCCCGTCCGGGCTGCAAAATAAAAGAAAACACACTTTCTCTTACCTGCCAATGAGCCCCGGGCTCCGGTACACTCCGGTACAGGTGTTCGGTCCCCGCGCTGTATTCTTCTTACTTCCTGTTAGCCCGGCACGTCACACGGAGCTTCAGCCTATCACTGGCTGAGGCGGGACATTGCTGCGGCCGGTGATAGGCTGAAGCTCCGTGTGACGTTCCGGGCTAACAGGAAGTAAGAAGAATACAGCCCGGGGACCGAACACCTGTACCGGAGTGTACCGGAGCTCCGGGGGCTCGTTGGCAGGTAAGAGAAAGTTTGTTTTCTTTTATTTTGCAGCCCGGACGGGATAAAATGAGAAAAGTGCGCACCGGACTACTCCTTTAACACCATCTGCCCCTGAGCTACAACATCTGCCCCATACACCTCACATCACACCCGCGTGGCATTCCACACTACTATATAGTCCAACATGCTGGGACTTGTAGATTTTTCGTTTGGGGAAGCTACTGAGCCACAGGCTGTATCAGGGCATGCTGGGAGTTGTAGTTAGTAACTAACAGCAATTCCCAAATTTAATGAGAAAAAGCAATCAAAAAAGTCACATCAAAACAAATATGGTACTGTTAAAAACGACAGATTAGGGACCAAAAAAATTAGCCCTCATACAGTCCCGTATAAAGAGAAATAAAAAAAATTATAGGGGTAAGAATAGGACAACATTTCCCCCGCATATATGTATCCTGTGATGTCACGCATATATAATTAATTATGCTAATTAGCCTGGCCGGTATTTTTTTTCCCAATAAAGGTGGTAACACTAATTACCGCCCTGACCTCATACAGGTCCATCTGCTATGGAGGGGAACGTAGCGCCTGAGCAGTCTTTCCTCACATTTGGTGACACTATAATGAATAGTCTGTGACCTACAACAACTATAGAGCCTTATTACTCAGCCAAATGCCCTCAATAAAGTATATTTCTTACTCGTGCCAGACTCTCCTCCCTACCGGACTGCCAGGAAGTCAACTACAATTATTCCCTCATCGGGTCTTTATATGTGACTTCCTATTCCTGATCGGAGATCTACACAGGAAGAATAATCTAAGTGGCAGGAGAGGTTTGTAACTTGTGCCAGACAGCTGAATGTTGGTGCTGAGTTTTCAAGATGCCAATGCGTCTCTTTCCGCCTCCCAAATAAAAAGATTTAAAAAAAATTTAACCTGAAATAAAGCACTGTGGACAAGACAAAAAAGAAATTAAAAAAGAAAGGAATTTCCTCTGTAGCATACAGCTGCTAATAAGTACTGGAAGGGTAAAGATTTTTTTTTTTATAGAAGTAATTTACAAATCTGTTTAACTTTCTGGCACCAGTTCATTAAACAAAAAAAAAGTTTACCGCCGGAGTACCCCTTTAAAGAAGTGAATTGCTCTGTAAAAAAAAAATCGATGATATTTCAATAACATAATAAACAATCTAAAAAGTCGCAGCAGGTTGTTGTTTTTTTTTTGCCCTGAATTTTATGTAACGTGGATGTGGCTTTAAAAACTTCATTCCTATATTCCGTCCTGTGAATTTCCTTTCTACCACAATTCGGCAGCACAGTTGTCACACATCAGAGTGATATAAAGGGAACTTCTACTGGATCTGACTACAAAGGAGACTGTAGTCAGAAGCCGATAGCTAACCACGGAATTCTGTGGGGGCAAAATAGGTGAAGAACATACTTGGTAGATTTTTATATTTTATAGTTATTGGCCCCAACAAGTCTAATGGAGAACTTGTACTTTAAAGGGAACCTTCAGATATTTGAATCCACCCAAACCACCGCCCCCCCCCCCCCCCCCACTCCCCTCAACCAACTATGATTACTATATAGGAGCGAGGGAGACCTCTCTTAACTTATTCATCATAATAATACAACATACCTTAAAAGATGCTCTATAAACAATTCCTCTACTGCATGTAAATAGATCTCTAAGTGTCCGCTGGGTGGTCTGTCAGCAGACAAGTGCCCTGTCATCTGGGCAGTAACCCCTTCCTTCTAGGTTTCATTGACGTTTCTTGCACCATCTGTGTCATTCACTGTTTCCTGCAAAGAGATGTCAAGGACACCTAGATGGAAGGGGTCCCAGATTCCAGTACACTTGTTTGTAGGACTCCAAGATAGGAGATTTTTTTTATTTATTTATTTTTTATAAATTTGCTCAGAATCACAACCTTTAAAAAAAAACTAAACCCTCCAACCTTCGCTCCACTGGTGACTCTGGTGTCTTTGCTCCCGTGCTCCGCCTCGATCCTCTACCTGCTTCTTGTGGTCGACCTATCACACTGCGGCTCAGCCAATCACAGGCCACAGCAATGTCCCTCCTCGGCCGGTGAGTGGTTGTGTGACATATTAAGCCCTGGCCTCGGACTTCTACCTGGTGCCAGGAGCAAAGATACCAGAGGCACTGGGGGAGCGATGGTTGGTAAGTACAGTTTGTTATTTTAAATTACGGTATTCTGGGAAAGTAAAAAAAATTCTATCATGGAGTACTCCACGGGAAGGGGGACCATGGGAAGGGGGCCTGTTGACCACCGCATGAAGCGTGGGCGACATACCTCCTCAATACAGCGCTATGGCAGAGCCGGAGATTACCGAAGGCAGCGCTCCGGCTCTGCCATAGAGTTGTATTGAGGGGGCGTGTCAGCCGCCGCTTTGTGAAGTGGTCAACACGGCCCCTTCCCACGGGCTGCCGGGGCCCCGTAAAGGAGATCACGGAGGACCGCAGGGATCGGCCCCCCCGCGATCTGAAACTTATCCCCTATCCTTAGGATAGGTGATACATTTTTCAGGACTGGACTACTCCTTTAATTTGCATGTGACCCACAATAATTCTTAGTTTATAATCTAAGGTATCCTGTATTATGTATAGCAACCATGTATATGCCCAGACGGTCTCCCTGGCCTTTGTTTGCAGTTCATAAGGTGGTCAGAAGTCCTGACAGGTCCTTTTTTTAGGCGTTTTCAGGACCTCTGCATTATACTGCTGCTTAATTAAATCTATGGTTTTGTGCCTACAATTCCTAGGCAAATTGCCACGGTAACAGACAACAACTGTGTAGTCTGATCCTGCAGTCATACTTGACTCAATCTGTCCCGTTTCTTACCAAAAGAAAACAACAAATATTGCTATATATGACTTTAAAAATCTTTTTTCCTCCCCTCATAACATCTTATTCATACGATATGCATCATTTGGAGCCACAGACTTACACGCATAGCTATAATAGGATCCTGGTGGCTGGTAGAGGTGAGGGGCATAGACCCCAAAAGAAGACACCAACATTATAAATGACACATGCTGGGTGGGGGCCCTTTTACAGATTTAGCATTGGGGGCTCAGGAGCTACATATTATGAATTGACATAAGACAAAATAAACCAATAAACACATAAAACTTCTACACAACAAGGCTGCATATAAAATATTCAAACTCTGACTTATTTCCCTTCTATACTAATTTATGAGCCAAAAGTTCCTCTCTCTGCCATCGACCATCTGTCACAGGGTGATAAAAACTTAGTGGCAGGAACCCAAAACCGTACACGACGTCTCTGCTGCTTATCACCGGGTTTTGCGAGCCTGATGTCTGTTAAAGATCGGAGGATTTGGCCTCCATGGACATATTTTATGCTTCAGAATTCACAGAACTTTTTGTAAACTTTTTGGAAGTTCTAGTCTAGTCATATTGGTATTGTAGAGCAGAGGCATAGCTCGGTGTTCTTCACCAAGAGTAAAGATTGAGCACTGACACCCCCAACAGCACAGTCTGTCTACCTTCTCATGGCACCCTATATACCACATGGCCCCTATGGCACATACCTTACCAGCTCCCCCCCCCCCATATCTACATCTTTGTTTGATAAGAGTATGTGATGTCCCGATACCGTATTGCATAACGTACCTAGTGTAGAGGTCCCCAAAGTCAGAGTAACTACGCTCAGGTAGGGTTCCTCAGGTGGGATAGCCCATAGTCGCATCTTCTCGAGTCTAATTCTCTAATGTTAATACATGTATATATTTAATAATAATGTATATCTAATATAATGTATAGTGCTTACCTTGTTTAGCGTCGCAGGACCTTGGGTCATGTGACCTTGTTAATATCCTCTATGGTATGTTGGAGGACCTTTGGAGGTCTTTGGATCACGTGTTGCCCACAAGTCTTTATAATGGTGATTGACACAAGTATGGACCAATTAGCTCTAGTCCAGCCCCTGCCCATATAAGGGAGCTGTAGCCAATTATCGCTCTCTTGGGTTGCTGCTCTCATGGATGCCTGACTAGCAGGACGGATCTGCGCAACTTGCAAAGACACGCTAGGCCTGAAAACCTACCGGCCTCAGCTGAACTAAAACCATGAGTTCTAAACTACCCCAGCTAACGCTAGCGTGACTACTGGACCGCAACTAAATCCTCTTATTCCAGTGGAACAACGCACAATATTTAAAGACTCTAAATTGCTAAAGTCCCAACCTTTGTCAATCTCCAAAGAAAACAGTTGTATGTATAGAGACTGTTACGTTATTGAAGTTTGCAGAAAATCTTCAGTAAAAGTTAAACCTGTTTCAGAAAACTCTCCGGTTGTGGACATTCTATTATTTTATACCTCCCTATCGCTCTTGGGAAGGGTGGCGGTAGGACAAGCATTACTGAGGAGCCCTCACCCTGGCGTCACGAATAGCAAGGGTTAATAAGCACCCTTTAATCACTGCACAGCTACACTCCCCATACCCTACATCCCCCAGGCTATCACAAGTACCTGTCATCAAACCACATTTTCTAAACAAACTCAGATTATATTCCCTAACTACTCCTAACACCCCTCCTGCCCTCTAAAAAAAAATTCTGAGCTTTAAAAACACCGGTATCATACCTTTCCCCTTGCTCACATTGTGTGAGCTCCCAGCAGGAGAAAGTGGGCATTCCCCAGCAGGTGCGACATCACTGAAGTCTTTGAGAGCTGTGCCTCACCATGCCCCGAAAGCACTTCCTAAGTTTGGTCTCCTGCCAGGCCGGTAGGAGACCAAACTAACTGTTTGACTTGTGCAGGGAACAGAACAGAGACACCTAGTGGCCGTATTTCAATCATATTAAAACAGCAAAGTAAATAGCAAAGTGTCTTATAATAACATAAGGAACAATATAGAAAATCTTTAGTTTGGTGGCAGGTACTCTTTATTGTATCACTAAAGCCTCCTAAACACATTAGAAAACAAGTAGATTTTGGTGGGACTGGCTGCCAATCTAACATGCACGAGACCTCTCTACAGTCCCATGACAGAAAATGTTGAGTAAAAGAACTATAAGGTGTGCTGAATTGTAATACCCGATCCTTTTATCCTCCCTAGATATCCTGTTAGCGGTATCCGGAAGCAGCTTACTGCCCTTACCCTATTGGCAACACTTGCTCGACTGAACTGAGCATGCATATGTATGGGGAACTGGAACAAACAGCTGTCAGCTTAACAGGGGTGCATATGAAAGCTTAGAAAGGTGTATGGCATTTTAACATTTGAAGGAAAACTTTTTTATTAAAAAAAAATGGGAAAGAGGGGATGATTGTTTTTTTTTATAAAAACATTCAAACTTTTTCTAAATAATTTTTTAAAAACTTTTTATAGTGAATATCTGAGATCGCTTTCCTTGCGATACAATAATACACGATAAAAGGACAATCATAAAGAAATGTGTCCTATTTACTTTGCTTCGGAGAAAAGCCGTCTCTTACTCTACAATAGAAATATTCATGTGGGAGAACAGCGCGTACGGAGAGGTTAGAAATGTCGCCATGCCTCATCCTTGGTTAGGTCACAGACGATGACTGCGCATAATGGGATTCTCTGCTTCTATAGAACACAGAGAAAAATCTTTGTACAGAATTCTTTGAATAAATCTAACTTTTCGCAGACGCGGCCGGTGAGTACAGTACAGTAAGTATTCCTTCAGTATAGAACTACATATAATGGAGGATTCTACTTCTGCTCTGAGAACAAGTCTTTGCTGAGGCAGCAACCAACAAAGATCTCAGGACAAGTGATCAGCATCTGGAAGGCCCAAAAGCTTCAGTCTCTCCAGTAAGTCTCAAGTCTATGTCTGTTGTCACTGAAACTAGTCAAGTCCTGCACATAGTCAAGTCAAGTCTAATTACAAGTCAAGTTAATTGCAAGTATATTGGTCCAGCAAGCTGCGAGGTCCTCTGGGTCCTGGCCACCTCTCTGGGAAATCTGGCCTTAGCTGTGAGGATAATTACATCTGTCTTCTACTCAGTAAAGCCTCCATTTTACCATGACTGGTTGTGGACTCTTTATTCACTACTAGCCCGTGGGATAGCAGAGAATCCGGGCACGTGGTGTTCTGGAACCCAAAAACCACACTGGCTTTGCGAACACATAGGGGTTAATACCATCTGACACCTGTGGTTAATAACATCAGATCCCACCACTAACACTGCAACACCCGTGGTCCCGCCATTCACCCGGTGGTCCACCAAAGATGCATTTCGGGTGACCACTCTAGGTTGATGTCCTGCTCTAAATTAAGTAATATGTGCACGGAGAAAACACACACCTGCTCAAGACTAGGTCAAAGGGGTTCTCTGTTTACTATATTGCGTACACACAATATACATTCTTCAGTTGGGCGTAGTGTGTTGCCGGGGTGTTGCAATGGTGTAGCAGGGTCTGGTGGTATTAACCCTGTGAGGTAAGGTGTTATTAACCCCTGATTAGTCGTGACGCCAGGATGTGGTTGTTTCGGTATAAGGCCCTGCCGACAACCAACCCAGAAACAGCAGGCAATAAAGGAATGTCCACAGCAGGAATTGTGAAAATAACTGGAACTTTTACTTAAAATACTTATTAAACAGTCTTTAAAATAATGCAGATTCTCTAGAGGCAACCGGGATGCAGGATACCTCACAGGCTTGCTGGGACTTGTAGTATTGAGATGATTTATGCAGGCCACTGTGCTACTAATATTATTCTTGAGTTGAGTAGTAGTCACTAGAATTGTAGATAGAGCTTGATAACTCACGTTTTGAAGGGGTTGCAGGTTCTTTAGGCTTTGGCCTAGATGAGATGAATTTAGATAGTACAGGTATTGTGCTTTCTCATGAATCCAGGAACTTAGAGAGAGAGTTTAGAGACTACAGCCCCTTATATACTAAGGAGGCTGGACTAAAGCCCATTGGTTGTAAAGCCTGTGGTTCCTGTGCCCATGGCACTCTGGGTAGTGTCACATGACAGTGGTTCACATGACTAACCTCTATACATTTGTACAACTATGTATAAAGAACAATATGTACACAAGACATTTATAATGCATTAACAAAAGGTGAGCAAGGGGTGAGCCCTGCAGGAGAGCCCTATGGACTGCAGGGACTCTTCCGAAGGGGACCTATAGATGGTACAGGACCATGTCCTGTACCGGGACACCACAGTAGCACATTGTGTAAGCATTCTAATTGGTTAGTAGACTATGTTTACATAAGCAATGCATCATATTTTCTGTGCCAATCAGAGTGGTCACACAGGGCATAGTACAGGATGCAACCACAATCTTAGAAGAATGATCTTCAAGTTATATCTATTATCCATAACAGTACTGAGGCCTGGACCTTAGTGCAGCACTGTGCCCTTGTGTTCCCTATATGATTTAAAGGGTACCTCTCATCAAAAAAACTTGATATATTATCGATTAATGTATGCAGAATAACTTTACAATTGCATGTTATTAAAAAATCTGCTTCTTTCTATTTAGTTTTCCACTTTGAAGAAATGACCACTAGGGGTCTCCCTACCAGTCCTGGCAGCAAGCATTTCAGACTCATGCTGGAGTCCTAAACACTACGAGCTGCCAGTCTGCTTTGTTCACAAAGGAGAACACTCAGAGCTGCCAGCCTGCTTTGTTCACAGCCTGTTTGGCTGTGAACAAAGCAGGCTGGCAGCTCTGAGTGTTTAGGACTCCAGCATGAGTCAGAAATGCTTGCTGCCAGGACTGATCGGGAAAAATACAATAGAAAGAAGCATATTTTTTCATTAACATGCTATTGGAAAGTTATTCAACATTCATTAATGTAAAATATAGCAAAAGTTTATTTGATGAGAGGTACCCTTTAATATAAGTACCATGTCAATAAAACTGTTACACACATTATCAGGATTCCTTGTGGCGCCCCCTACAGCCTGTATAGCTGATGCACCCTCTGCGATCAAACAAGTTGTATATTCTAAGGTGGCTCTGGCAACAACTTACACTAAATGATCTACATTTTTGCAGATCATGGGCATCATTTCCTGCAGAGCCCCATAGATACATATGAAATCCAGGAGCTCTTGTGTATTAGAATCTAGGGGGCAATAAATGAAGAAAAGCAGTGGAGAGTCAGGTGCCCATGCTTACTGAATGTCTATGGTCTGAATACTTCTTAAAGTGCAGTATTACAAAAACATCAACGATAAGTTGCTGCCACCAAGTGATAGGTGATGAGTACTGCACTTATCTTTCACTTTTCCAAAGATTTTGGGGAAGTTCTATACATTTTCTATATTTTCTATTTTTCTGTCGTAATTTTTTGATTCAGGCGATTTTAAAGCTTTTTAAAATGTACTTTATTAATGTATTTAAGACTCTTATTCACATTCTGTTTGCGCCGGGATGCCGAGGGATATGAATAATAGGAGCACTTATGTAGAATAAACCTACCATAATGGGAGCACTAACGTGGTATGACCCTACCCTAATGTGAGCATTTACTGTATGGAGTATGAACCTACCCTAACGTGGTATGAACCTACCCTAATGTGAGAATTTACTGAATGGAGTATGAACCTACCCTAACGTGGTATGAACCTACCCTAAAGGAAAGTCGCTGGTGTAAAGTTAGCCATAGGGTGGGTTCACATTACGTTTGTGCCCCTGTTAGTTGTATAGTGTTAACGGGAGCAGCGGTTCCCATTGCTTTCTATGGCCTAACAAAGTTACCTAGTGACTCAGTTTGGGACGTATGCACTATTTTCAGCTTTTGAAACAGCCCATACGCCCTGAACGGAGTCACTAGGTGACTATATTTTGCCATAGAAAGTAATGGGGCGCATTGTTCCTCTTAAAGGGGTACTCCCGTGGAAAACTTTTTTATTTTTTTAAATCAACTGGTGCCAGAAAGTTAAACAGATTTGTAAATTACTTCTATTAAAAAATCTTAATCCTTCCACGCCGCACCCCGTTAGAATCAGTCCCTGGAGCGTGTTCTCTCCGTGTCTGATTACTGGTGATCACGGGGACGGAGGATTGTGACGTCACGGCTCCGCCCTGTGTGACGTCACGCTCCGCCCCCTCAATGCAAGCCTATGGGAGGGGGCAGGACAGCTGTCACGCCCCCTCCCATAGGCTTGCATTGAGTGGGCGAAGCATGACCTCACACGGGGGCGGAGCGTGACCTCACACGATGGCGGAGCCGTGATCACCAGGGGACTGATTCTAACAGGGTGCTGCGTGCAAGATCAGGGGGGTTCCCAGCGGGCTCAGGCATATTTTTCCCTATCCTTTGCGCCGGAGTACCCCTTTAACAGTATATGTCAGCATCCGTTTTCGGTGGGATGCCAACTAATATGACAAACTGTAAGAAATGCATATGTAATATAGATTATATATAACCAGTGCTCAAAGGATAGTAGAAAATAGGAATGTAAAGATAGAAGAAAAAAAGGGAGAGAAATGGCAATAGTTGTATAATAAATGAATTATAAAATAAAGGTAAAACCTGAATCAAGGATAAGTAAAATTATACCAATATTTATTACAATATAACACCTCACATCTGAGCAGGGCCCTTGCACCAGATGTTTGTATAAAAAAGCCAATATGAAGTACATAGAAAAGTATGTGATACGTCATGAGGGGGCGGGGCTATGACGTCACGAGTTCCAAACGCTGAGCAGTGGAGTACCCCTTTAAAAGCACAGGCAGTAGTCCCTGTGCAGTATATGTCACATGATTTGTATTAACCCAATGTCCCTACACTCCTTTTCAAATAAAGCTGTTCCCACCCACAAAGCCCGGGAATGAGACCTCTGAAGCCAGGGCTCTGTGAAACAACTTGTAACTTTACTAAACACCATTCACAATTTCAGATAATCACTTAGATATATAATGTTAGGACTCATAAGAATAATAGTTTAGTAACTGTCCCTTGAAATAAGGCTGCTCTTGCAGATAATTGACAGAAATAAATACTTAGCGCATTGGCATGTGTGCTTGGAACAAAACCGCTGTAGGAGGATTTTTACGTTATGCGCTCCGGCCGCATACGCTGGCTGTGAGTGCATGGTCCCGTTACCTGCTGCTGCCGACGGGGCTGGGATTCTTAGCCTATCACTCACCTGGTGCTTCTCCTGCCCCCGTCTCTGCCTCTCTGCTCCGTCACGTGTGTCCCCGTCCCCTAGGGTGAGGGCGCGCCGGAGCTTTAAGATTTAAAGGTCCAGTGTGCCCATTAGTGAAGTAACACCTGTGGCTCATTGATAAATTCCTCCACCTCCCACATTTCCCTGCTGGATCTTTGTTTCCCTAGAGCCTTAGAGAAAGCATTCCTGTATATTGCCTTGCCGTGTATCATACCCTTGCTCCGTGATTGGACCTTGCCCCTTTGCCGCCTGCCTACTGACTATTTGCTAGGTTCCTGACTACGCTACTGTGCCACCTGCCCTGACCTCCTGCTATCCAGACCACGAGTTGCCTTATCCCACCTGTGCCTTGAATCTCCTCAGCCGCCTGTGTGGTCGAGCCGTGCCATGGGTAGTGACCTAGGTGCCGCCTGCCGAAGCAAGTCCATCCCGCTTTGCGGCGGGCTCTGGTGAAAACCAGCGGTACCTTAGACTCCGCTCCCTGATACGGTCCGAGTCAACTTCCACACAGGTCCAGAGGATCCACTATCATCATTGTTCCAGTCTACTGAAACATGAGTGTTATAAGGATCTTCTGGTGAGATGGAATTTAAAAGCACTCCACTCTACTCACACTTTTGACAGTAATCTGTGACACGACACTCGTAGAAGTGTCTCCAGGAAAGTCTTCCCTGACTTGGCCGACTGGCTAACACTGGTCCAGAGGCCAAATAGTCCAGCCAAAGGCTTTTGTATGACTTATCCATTTTTGAGAAATCCCTCTTGGGGCTAGTGAGACTGAAGACCATATCGTCGTAGTGGGATGTGAACTTGAAGTAGGACCAGCAACTCTTTAGCAGATGACTAGTGTCCTATATGTAGGAGGTATGCCTGATATTAGCAGCACCTAGGCTCACTAAACTGTACTCTTCTTATGATTAGCAGGACTGAGGGACAAGACTTGTGGCTCTGACAAAGATCAGACTAACACTCACTAAAACAAGGTTGGGTCAACCTTTTTTTCCCCAGGAGAAAAGGGCGGACCTGGGCCTGGCTCCTGCAGCTAATGGCTAGGTGTCAGCATGTGACCAAATCAATCATTCAGCTGTACATGAAATCAAATGCAAAAAAATTAATCCTTTGCACTCTGTAGGCCTCAGTGTATGCTTAGACTTGTGATGCAAAACATAATGCGGTGTCCCGGTACCGTATTTCATACGTTACCTTTGCAGAGGTCCCCATAGTCAGAGTCCCTAGGACGTCGGGGTCCCTCTTCTGTAGTTTTCCCCTTGTCACCCCTCAGTTAGTCAATGACTATATAGAAGTTCATAGAAGTATAAGTATATAAATATGTATATATGTAATTGCCTACCTATTCAGGCGTAGCAGGACCTGCGGGTCACATGATTAGTACAGAACTCTATGGTTTTTGCTACAGGACCTTTGGAGGTTCCCGTGATGTGTTCACCCACAATGCACTGTAACAGTGAGTGACAGTTGTTACGGACCAATCCAAAACTGCCAGCCCCTGCCCATATAAGGGACCTGCGCCATCTTGATCCCTCTCTTGGGTTGCTGACTCTGGAAGAGGTAGGACCTCCGCAGCTTGCAAGAAGATTTACTAGACCAAAGCCTTGTGGCCTAAGCCTCTAACATAGCGGATAGACTAAGCAATTCCCCGCTACTCATCGCAAGATCACTGGACCTAAACGCACCCCTAAATCCAGCGGATCTCTGCTATACAATGCCTAAGAAGCTAAATTGAGCTTATCTGATCCCAACCAACTGTCAATCGCTCCTCAGCTATATGCATAGAGACTCTGTTATCTGGACTGTTACTATTGCTGCATGTACAGAAATTCTTCAGTAAAAGTTCCTTCAAGTTTTCAGTTAACAGTGGTTGTGGACAATCCTTTATTTCTGCATCACCTGTTGCTCTTGGGAAGGGTGGCAACAGGCCTATCAAAAATACAGCATTCAACCCTCACCCTGGCGTCACGAGTGACAAGCGTTAACAGCTCCCTTAACTATCCTGAACAGCAACACCCTAACTACCCTACACCCCCACAAGGCTTTATCCCAATTCCGCCCAGGGCCGGCCTTAGGGGTGTGCGAGCTGTGCGGCCGCACAGGGCGCCATAGCAACAGGGGCACCGGGCGGCCGACACAGCTCGCACCAAGTATATATAATTTGTATTGCCCGACGCCCGGGATTTAGCCCTGCTAAAATGCGCTAAATGCCGGTGTAATGAAGAAAACTGTGCCCTGTAGTGTAATGTGACTCTCTGCACAGGGACACAGTTTTCTGCTTTGCAGGCCGCTCCACCTCATTACATTCCCACTACCCTCCCTCAACTGTGTCCCTATGTGGAGGGTCACATTCCGCTTCAGGGCACATTTTTTTTCATTACTCCGGAAGGCTTCACTTACCCCGCCCTCCTCCGCGTCTCCGGTTGGCTGGCGGCCGGAGTCTGAAGAGGGACGTCGCACATGTGACGTACCTTCCGCAGACCCGCACAGGACGTTAGTGACGTCACTCGTCAGGCTGCCGCCGAAGAGAAGCGCAGCGCAGGACAGGTAAGTGTGTCTTTGTGTGTGTGTCTGTCTGTGTGTGTGTGTGCATGTGTGGTTGCCTGTGTGTGTTTGTGTGTGTGAGTAATGGGGGAACGACAATGCTACCGAATTTGGGGAACCTGCTTCTTCCTAATGTGGGGCTATACTGCACCTAATGTGGGGAGCTATACTGCGCCTAATGTGGGGCTATACTGCACCTAAGGTTAGCTCGCACAGGACGCCTGAACACCTGAGGCCGGCCCTGATTCCGCCACCACAATAAAATAGATTTATAATGCAGAAAATACACTATGAATGACCATAACATACCATACTGTCACGATGCCGGCTGGCAGGTAGCGGATCCTCTGTGCCAGAGAGGGATTGGCGTGGACCGTGCTAGTGGATCGGTTCTAAGTCACTACTGGTTTTCACCAGAGCCCGCCGCAAAGCGGGATGGTCTTGCTGCGGCGGTAGTGACCAGGTCGTATCCACTAGCAACGGCTCAACCTCTCTGACTGCTGAAGATAGGCGCGGTACAAGGGAGTAGACAGAAGCAAGGTCGGACGTAGCAGAAGGTCGGGGCAGGCAGCAAGGATCGTAGTCGGGGGCAACGGCAGGAGGTCTGGAACACAGGCTAGGAACACACAAGGAAACGCTTTCACTGGCACAATGGCAACAAGATCCGGCGAGGGAGTGAAGGGGAAGTGAGGTATAAATAGGGAGTGCACAGGTGAACACACTAATTGGAACCACTGCGCCAATCAGCGGCGCAGTGGCCCTTTAAATCGCAGAGACACGGCGCGCGCGCGCCCTAGGGAGCGGGGCCGCGCGCGCCGGGACAGGACAGACGGAGAGCGAGTCAGGTACGGGAGCCGGGATGCGCATCGCGAGCGGGCGCTACCCGCATCGCGAATCGCATCCCGGCTGGAGACGGTATCGCAGCGCACCGGGTCAGTGGAGCTGCCCGGAGCGCTGCGGTAGCGAGAGAGAAGCGAGCACTCCGGGGAGGAGCGGGGACCCGGAGCGCTCGGCGTAACAGTACCCCCCCCCTTGGGTCTCCCCCTCTTCTTAGAGCCTGAGAACCTGAGGAGCAGACTTTTGTCTAGGATGTTGTCCTCAGGTTCCCAGGATCTCTCTTCAGGTCCACAGCCCTCCCAATCCACCAAAAAGAACTTTTTTCCTCTGACCGTCTTGGAGGCCAGTATCTCTTTCACTGAGAAGACGTCAGAAGAACCGGAGACAGGAGTGGGAGAAACTAATTTGGGAGAGAAACGGTTGATGATGAGTGGTTTAAGAAGAGAGACATGAAAGGCATTAGGAATACGGAGAGAAGGAGGAAGAAGAAGTTTGTAAGAGACAGGATTAATTTGGCACAAGACTTTGAAGGGACCAAGATAGCGTGGACCCAGTTTGTAACTGGGGACACGAAAGCGGACATATTTAGCGGAGAGCCATACCTTGTCTCCGGGAGCAAAAATGGGGGGAGCTCTTCTTTTCTTATCGGCAAACTTTTTCATGCGAGATGAAGCCTGTAAAAGAGAAACTTGGGTCTCTTTCCATATGGTGGAAAGATCACGAGTCACTTCATCTACCGCGGGCAAACCAGAGGGCAAGGGAGTAGGGAGGGGGGGAAGAGGGTGACGGCCGTACACCACGAAAAATGGGGATTTGGAGGAAGATTCAGAGACTCTAAAGTTATACGAGAATTCGGCCCATGGTAGAAGATCTGCCCAATCATCCTGGCGGGAGGAAACAAAATGTCGTAAATAATCACCCAAGACCTGGTTAATTCTTTCTACTTGTCCATTGGATTGAGGATGATATGCAGAAGAAAAGTTTAATTTAATCTTGAGTTGTTTACAGAGAGCCCTCCAGAATTTTGACACGAATTGGACGCCTCTATCCGAGACTATTTGTGTGGGCAACCCGTGAAGACGAAAAATGTGTACAAAAAATTGTTTAGCCAACTGAGGCGCTGAAGGAAGACCAGGAAGAGGGATGAAATGTGCCATCTTGGAGAATCGATCAACGACCACCCAAACAACAGTGTTGCCACGGGATGGGGGTAGGTCTGTAATAAAATCCATACCAATCAGAGACCAAGGCTGTTCGGGGACAGGCAGAGGATGAAGAAAACCAGCGGGCTTCTGGCGAGGAGTCTTATCCCGGGCACAGACAGTGCAGGCTCGCACAAAGTCCACGACATCCGTCTCCAGAGTCGGCCACCAATAGAAGCGAGAGATGAGTTGCACAGATTTCTTGATGCCTGTATGACCTGCGAGATGGGAGGAGTGACCCCATTTGAGGATTCCGAGGCGTTGGCGTGGAGAGACGAAGGTCTTTCCTGGAGGAGTTTGCCTGATGGAGGCTGGAGAAGTGGAGATCAGGCAGTCAGGAGGAATGATGTGTTGCGGAGAGAGTTCAACTTCCGAGGCATCCGAGGAACGAGAGAGAGCATCGGCCCTAATGTTCTTATCGGCAGGCCGAAAGTGAATTTCAAAATTAAATCGGGCAAAGAACAGAGACCACCTGGCCTGGCGAGGATTCAGCCGTTGGGCAGACTGGAGATAGGAGAGGTTCTTGTGATCGGTGTAAATAATAACAGGAAATCTTGATCCCTCCAGCAGATGCCTCCATTCCTCAAGTGCTAATTTAATGGCTAGAAGCTCTCGATCCCCGATGGAGTAGTTCCTCTCCGCCGGAGAGAAGGTCCTAGAAAAAAAACCACAAGTAACAGCATGCCCGGAAGAATTTTTTTGTAGAAGGACCGCTCCAGCTCCTACAGAGGAGGCATCAACCTCCAATAGGAAGGGTTTAGATGGGTCAGGTCTGGAGAGCACGGGAGCCGAAGAAAAGGCAGACTTGAGCCGTTTAAAGGCGTCTTCCGCTTGAGGAGGCCAAGACTTGGGATTGGCATTTTTTTTGGTTAAAGCCACGATAGGGGCCACAACGGTAGAAAAATGTGGAATAAATTGCCTGTAATAATTGGCGAACCCCAAAAAACGTTGGATAGCATGGAGTCCGGAGGGGCGTGGCCAATCTAAGACGGCAGAGAGTTTGTCTGGATCCATTTGTAGTCCCTGGCCAGAGACCAAGTATCCTAGGAAAGGAAGAGATTGACATTCAAACAGACATTTCTCTATCTTGGCATAAAGTTGATTGTCACGAAGTCTCTGAAGAACCATACGGACATGCTGGCGGTGTTCTTCTAGATTGGCAGAAAAAATCAGGATATCGTCCAGATATACAACAACACAGGAGTATAAGAGATCACGAAAAATTTCATTAACAAAGTCTTGGAAGACGGCAGGGGCGTTGCACAGGCCAAAGGGCATGACCAGATACTCAAAGTGTCCATCTCTAGTGTTAAATGCCGTTTTCCATTCATCCCCCTCTCTGATGCGGATGAGATTATAAGCACCTCTTAAGTCCAGTTTGGTAAAGATGTGGGCACCTTGGAGGCGATCAAAGAGTTCAGAGATGAGGGGTAGAGGGTAGCGGTTCTTTATCGTGATTTTATTAAGACCGCGGTAGTCAATGCAAGGGCGTAGAGAGCCATCTTTTTTGGACACAAAGAAAAATCCGGCTCCGGCAGGAGAGGAGGATTTACGGATAAAGCCTTTTTTTAAATTTACCTGGATGTACTCCGACATAGCAAGAGTCTCTGGGGCGGACAGAGGATAGATTCTGCCCCGGGGTGGAGTAGTGCCCGGGAGGAGGTCAATAGGACAATCATAAGGCCTGTGAGGAGGTAGAGTCTCAGCTTGTTTTTTGCAAAAAACATCCGCAAAGTCCATATAGGCCTTAGGGAGACCGGTTACAGGGGGAACCACAGAGTCACGGCAAAGGGTACTGGGAACCGGTTTTAGGCAGTCCTTGAAACAAGAGGGCCCCCAACTCTTGATCTCCCCAGTGGACCAATCCAGGGTTGGGGAATGGAGTTGAAGCCAGGGTAGTCCAAGGAGGATTTCGGAAGTGCAATTGGGGAGGACCAAAAATTCAATCTTCTCGTGATGAGGTCCGATGCACATTAGAAGGGGCTCCGTGCGGAAACGTATGGTACAGTCCAATCTTTCATTGTTTACACAATTGATGTAGAGGGGTCTGGCGAGACTGGTCACTGGGATGTTGAACCTGTTGACGAGAGAGGCCAAAATAAAATTTCCTGCAGATCCGGAATCCAAGAAGGCCATAGTAGAGAAGGAGAAGGCAGAGGCAGATATCCGCACAGGCACAGTAAGACGTGGAGAAGCAGAGTAGACATCAAGGACTGTCTCACCTTTGTGCGGAGTCAGCGTACGTCTTTCCAGGCGGGGAGGACGGATAGGACAATCCTTCAGGAAGTGTTCGGTACTGGCACAGTACAGACAGAGATTCTCCATGCGGCGTCGTGTCCTCTCTTGAGGTGTCAGGCGAGACCGGTCGACCTGCATAGCCTCCACGGCGGGAGGCACAGGAACGGATTGCAGGGGACCAGAGGAGAGAGGAGCCGGGGAGAAAAAACGTCTTGTGCGAACAAAGTCCATATCCTGGCGGAGCTCCTGACGCCTTTCGGAAAAACGCATGTCAATGCGAGTGGCAAGATGGATGAGTTCATGTAGGTTAGCAGGGATTTCTCGTGCGGCCAGAACATCTTTAATGTTGCTGGATAGGCCTTTTTTAAAGGTCGCGCAGAGGGCCTCATTATTCCAGGATAATTCTGAAGCAAGAGTACGGAATTGTACGGCGTACTCGCCAACGGAAGAATTACCCTGGACCAGGTTCAACAGGGCAGTCTCAGCAGAAGAGGCTCGGGCAGGTTCCTCAAAGACACTTCGAATTTCTGAGAAGAAGGAGTGTATAGAGGCAGTGACGGGGTCATTGCGGTCCCAGAGCGGTGTGGCCCATGACAGAGCTTTTCCAGACAGAAGGCTGACTACGAAAGCCACCTTAGACCTTTCAGTAGGGAACTGGTCCGACATCATCTCCAAGTGCAGGGAACATTGGGAAAGAAAGCCACGGCAGAATTTAGAGTCCCCATCAAATTTATCCGGCAAGGATAGTCGTAGACCAGAAGCGGCCACTCGCTGCGGAGGAGGTGCAGGAGCTGGCGGAGGAGATGATTGCTGAAGCTGTGGTAGTAGCTGCTGTAGCATCACGGTCAGTTGAGACAGCTGTTGGCCTTGTTGCGCTATCTGTTGTGACTGCTGGGCGACCACCGTGGTGAGGTCGGCGACAACTGGCAGAGGAACTTCAGCGGGATCCATGGCCGGATCTACTGTCACGATGCCGGCTGGCAGGTAGTGGATCCTCTGTGCCAGAGAGGGATTGGCGTGGACCGTGCTAGTGGATCGGTTCTAAGTCACTACTGGTTTTCACCAGAGCCCGCCGCAAAGCGGGATGGTCTTGCTGCGGCGGTAGTGACCAGGTCGTATCCACTAGCAACGGCTCAACCTCTCTGACTGCTGAAGATAGGCGCGGTACAAGGGAGTAGACAGAAGCAAGGTCGGACGTAGCAGAAGGTCGGGGCAGGCAGCAAGGATCGTAGTCGGGGGCAACGGCAGGAGGTCTGGAACACAGGCTAGGAACACACAAGGAAACGCTTTCACTGGCACAATGGCAACAAGATCCGGCGAGGGAGTGAAGGGGAAGTGAGGTATAAATAGGGAGTGCACAGGTGAACACACTAATTGGAACCACTGCGCCAATCAGCGGCGCAGTGGCCCTTTAAATCGCAGAGACACGGCGCGCGCGCGCCCTAGGGAGCGGGGCCGCGCGCGCCGGGACAGGACAGACGGAGAGCGAGTCAGGTACGGGAGCCGGGATGCGCATCGCGAGCGGGCGCTACCCGCATCGCGAATCGCATCCCGGCTGGAGACGGTATCGCAGCGCACCGGGTCAGTGGAGCTGCCCGGAGCGCTGCGGTAGCGAGAGAGAAGCGAGCGCTCCGGGGAGGAGCGGGGACCCGGAGCGCTCGGCGTAACACATACTATGCATCCAGAAAACCTATTATACCTATTGTGCTGAGTCACTACACTGCTGCCACCCCATGTACACCATGTCAGTAGAGCTCACATGTGACTGACATTGTGTGGCTGAGCAATCTGTTGTATTACATTATTATTGTTACTATATTGTACTGTGGACACAAACATGACAATTAAATGCGGGAGAGCAAAGGCACATGCCAGTGATGCCCCATGCTACCACTTCAGTGCCATCATCTATCCAAAAATCTTAAAGAGTACCTGTCATCAAACCAACTACCTCAGATTATATTCCCTAACTACTCCTAACACCCCTCCTGCCCTTAAATTTTTTTTCCGAGCTTTAAAAAGCTGTGTATCATACCTTTCCCGTTCACATTGTGAGAGCTCCCGGCATGAGAAAGTGGGTGTTCCTCAGCAGGTGTGATGTCACTGAAGCCTGCGAGAGCTGTGCCTCCCCATGTCCCACACACTTCCTGAGTTTGGTCTCCTGCCAGGCCGGGAGGAGACCAAACTAACTGTTTGACTTATGGCAGGGAACAGAATAGAGCCACCTAGTGGCTGTTTTTTCAATCACATTAAAAACATATAAAGGTTGAGAATTTTAACAGCAAGTAAATAGCAAAGTGTCTTATAATTACATAGGGAGCAATATATTAAAAGTTTAGTTTGGTGACAGGTTCTCTTTAACAGCTTCATTCTTGTATTGACCATTAATTCTTGGCTGTTCATAAATTCCATGATAGTAGTGACAAGATCTAGAGACCACCCAGCACAATAGTTTAATGGGTCTTATGCTGGGCTCACGTTCTGCAGGAATTGTCAGAATTGAGTTCCTGCACTTTTTCCACAGCAGGAACACAATTCTATTAGCAATGGTCCTGAAGGATCAGCCCTCGAGTGAAAATTTTGGATGAGTTCCCATACTTTTTTTCTTAGGACTTGACCCCTGGTCTTATGCTATTTATCCAAATCTGACGCTCTGCTGCACTAAACAATTTCATTTTCTAACGTAATGTTGTTTTCGTCCTGTAGGTGGCAGTAAAATCATTCAGTTTGCAAAACATTCTTTTTTTAAAAAATATTTTTTCCAATAAGATTTGTAAGCCTTCTTGCCCACGCTGTATATGAAATAACAGAGAAGTGTAAACATTCATCTCGCAGGCTGTCCTTTTCACTAGACCTTTCCCAGACTCCTGAACACTCCACAAATTACATTTACAGATTGTAGCATGTTCTGCACTTCTGCATCATGAATGTATTTTCTCATACATCTCAGCAGAAGGTGAGGACAAAGCGAATGAGTGGATATATATTTCAATCCCCAGGGATGAACCAGGCTTTTTAGAACTGCACATATATTCTGTTAATTCCTGATCTATCAAAAATAAGGAACTAATTAAAGGGGTTCTCCGGTGCTTAGACATCCCCTATCCAAAGGATAGGGGATAAGATGCCTGATCGCGGGAGTCCCGTCGCTGGGGACCCCCGTGATCTTGCACGCGGCACCCCGTTTGTAATCAGTCCCCAGAGCGTGTTTGTTCCGGATCTGATTACCGGCGACCACGCGGCCGGCGGCGTGTGACGTCACCCCTCCGCCCCCGTGTGGCGTCATGCTCCGCCCCTCAATGCAAGCCTACGGGAGGGGGCATGATAGCTGTCTAGCCCCACTCCCATAGGCTTGCATTGAGTGGCGGAGCGTGACGTCACACGGGGGCGGAGGCGTGACGTCACACGCCGCCGGCCGCGTGGTCGCCGGTAATCAGACCCGGAGTGAACACGCTCCGGGGACTCATTATAAACGGGGTGCCGTGTGCAAGATCCCGGGGGTCCCCAGCGGCGGGACTCCCGCGATCAGGCATCTTATCCCCTATCCTTTAAAGTGTACCTATCACTAAATAAACTTTTCTAAACTAACTCAGGCTATCTTCCCTAACTACTCCTAACACCCCTCCCACCCTTAGAAAAGATTTCAGAGCTTTGAAAAGCTGTGTATCTTACCTTTCTTCTTGTTCACATAGTGAAATCTTCCAGCAGAAGAAAGTGGCTGTTTCCCAGCAGGCATGAAGTCAGGGAAGCCTGCTGGGGGACCACTTCTGCCCTCACATGGTTGCAGCGCTGTGATGAATAGAAGACCTCAGGCTCTGTACAGCAGCTTTCAGTCTGTGCTTCTTTCAGTGAGGCTCTGTTCAGCTTTTAGTCTGTGCAGCTGTCAGTGAGGCTCTGTGCAGCTGTCAATCAAGCTCAGTGCAGAGAAACAGTTCCGGAGTTTGGACTATTGCCATTACAAGCAGGAGACCAAAATCTGAGATTTTGACCAGGCGGAATGTGTTCTGGCCAAGAAGGGAGACCCCTGGTGGACAGAAGTAGAGATGAGCGAACTTACAGTAAATTCGATTTGTCATGAACTTCTCGGCTCGGCAGTTGATGGCTTATCCTGCGTAAATTAGTTCAGCCTTCAGGTGCTCCGATGGGCTGGAAAAGGTGGATACATTCCTAGGAAAGAGTCTCCTAGGGCTGTATCCACCTTTTCCAGCCCACCGGAGCACCTGAAAGCTGAACTAATTTATGCAGGATAAGTCATCAACTGGCGAGCCGAGAAGTTCGTGACGAATCGAATTTACTGTAAGTTCGCTCATCTCTAGACAGAAGTATACAGCCAAAAAACTAACATAAAACATTTTTTTTTTTTTATGGTAGCCAATTACAAAAGTTATTTATTTGGCATAAGGAATCAAATATTAAAAATCATGTTTAATGACAGTGCCCATTTAAGCTTATTTTATATTTTTCTCCATTAGCAATAATGTTCAATATTTTTCTTTATTCTTTTTCTTTATATTTTTAGTATGTCCCAATAATCCTTAAAGGGAATCTGTCATCAGTATCGCCTGCATTAACCTATTGGTGCTTGTAGTGCGGGTGATACTGATGAAAATTATACAAACCGATCCCTGATCTGTGCCTCCGTTCCGCCGACATTCTTCTTTTTCTTCATTAGCTTATATCACTTGGGGCATTCTCATGGTGAAGTTCCATTCTGGCCACTAGGTCTAAAACGAAACTTCTCTGTTCTGTACAGATTATTTGCCAGTGATTCCTCCTTCTCAGAGCAGACAGGAGTACAGTGAAAGGTGACACCAGTAGAGTAGAGAGTAGTGCTCTCTGCTGACCTCTGCTGTCCATTTTAGGAACTGTCCAGAGCAGTATTTGTCTGCTATGGAAATTTCTCCTGCTCTGGACAGTTCCTAAAATGGACAGCAGAGAGCACTGTGATCGTGACATCAGAGGAAATGCATTTCTTTTTTAGATTTCTCTTTAGTATACAGCCCCTAAAAAGTACTGGAAGGATTAAGATTTTTGAATAGAAGTGATTTACAAATCTGTTTAACTTTCTGGCACCAGTTGATAAAAAAAAAAAAAAAAAAAAAAAAAAAAAGTTTGCCAAGGGACGGAAGTACCCCTGTAAAACCTCAGGGTCCCCAGTGCGAAATCCATAACAAGGCCCCTAAGGCTCTATTCACACGGGCGGAATTTCCGCCGGCGGTATACCGCCGGCGGAAATTCCGCCCGTGTGAATAGACCCTTACTATTGAACATCAGTTATAACACTGGCCTCATATAGGGAAGGGAACTTTTACACCCCACCAGGCTCCGGGACCCAAATGCAGCTTCTACCCCCCCCCCCCTATAGCTCTGCCCCTACTGGTCAGTGCAGTTCACCCCTCTGTGATTCTAGCTCTGCTGCCCGTACATGACTGAAAGCTGCGCTTGTCTCCCTTCTGTTCCACAAATAAGAGGTTTTCTTGGTTATTTAACCATGTGATGCCCAGCACACTATACAAGAGCTGCATTCTCATGACAGACCAGACACCCACCCTGCACCAACATGACACACTGCAACCTCAAAAAGCCCAAAGTTATTTCCATCTCATCTGGTATTTTACCTGAATTGCTTATTTACCCCGGCAGTACATAGGGGGTGGACCAGCATTGAGGTCACATTGTGTGTCCTGGCCGGGCTCCAGGGCCGCTGATCGACTTGTTAAGTGTGCGTATTCTTAGGGAACTCAGAATCAATGTAAACAGCACAAACAAGTTCTTGAGGCTTTTTTGGATGTTTCTAGGCTGGAATTAAATAATTTAGAGGCTGGCGCTCTCCTACAGAAGACCTTGGGGAACATGTTTACTTAAGTGCGAAATTGGCAGAGCATTGTGAGGATGGCGCGGAGCGCGGCAACATTTCTTTGACAATTTCATGAATAACTTTCTACCTAAATGGAATGAATTTTTTTTTTTCATTTTAAAGATAAAAATGTTACCCTAATAGTTGTATGTATGTGTATTTGTATGTATTTATATGTGTTTGCATGTTTTATGTGTATATGATTGCGAGTGTCAAGTGTATTTCTATGTGCATCTATTTGTGTTTACTGTATATATGTATGTTTTCTATATGTGAATGTACTCTATGCACGGCCGGACTGGCCTACCGGGATACCGGGAAAATTCCTGGTAGGCCGTCCACTTTGTGGGCCGGCCCGTGCCTGGCCACCCGGCGGCCGCTCACATTAGCACTCAAGGTCCTGAATTTAGTGTCAGGACCTTGTGTTCAGCGGCTGCAGAGTGGTGGAGCTGAGAGCTATAAGCTGCCAGTCCCGCCACTCATCCCAATACCTGCCGGGAGGCCGCACAGAATGTCTGTCATGGCGCCGGGGGCGCGATTACATCTTATCATTGCACCGCCCACACCGTGACATAGATGTTCTGTGCGGCCCGGATGGAGCTGTGTGGGAAGGTGAGTTTTTGTTGTTGTTGTTTTATTTTTACATAACCAATTTAGTTAAAGGGGTATTCCAGGATTTTATTTGACTATGCTACAGAGGCTGTAAAGTTAGTGTAGTTCATAATATAGTGTCTGTACCTGTGTGTGACGGTTTTCTCACAATTCTTCTGTGATTTTCACCCCAATATTTATTTTTAACAGCATACAAAATGACTGTTGTCTCAGATTTTTCCCAGATTGCAATGCAGCCGAGACCTGACTCACTAGTCAGCTGATGACAGGGAGCCTGTCTGCTTCAATGGGTGGAGGGATCGCTTGGTGGGAGAGAGATCAATCTGCAACTAATGCAACAGCTGTAGACACCCTGATTGAAAACCACAGGTCTTTTCAATGGATGCAGCTCATTTATGTTTCAATGGGTGGGGGGGGATGATGTGTGGGAGGGAGGAAAATGGAATTGTGGGATTTGTAGTCAAAAAAAGGTAGTCAAACAGGAAATACCAGTTCACAAAAAGCTAGCCACAGTGTTATGGTAATCTCACAACATAGCCATTTAGCCCCAAGACAAGCGCAGATCCTTCCTAAGCATGTCCATTACTGTCTGCCAGGTACATACTAAAATCACCTTATGGTGTAGAACCCCTTTAACATGGAGGGGGAGGGGGTAAGACTGCCTGCCTGTCTACCTACTGATACTATAATATGTTGGGGGTTGCTGCTATTAATAACTATAGGGGGCTGCTACCACTACTAACTAAAGGGGGTTTCTACCACTTCTGCCTAAAGGGGGCTGCTAATAATACTGCCTAAAGGGAGCTTTCGATAATACTGCCTAAGGGCTCATTCACACAGGCGGATCCACAGGGTTATTTGCGCTGCGGATCCGCCGACAATGGACCCTACAGTGATGCTCCCTCAGTGCCTGCTCATAGCAGCAATCTGCCGCTACGAGCAGACACGCTGCAATGTGCGAGTTGCCAGGCACATGCGCAGTGTACTCACACACATCGCGGCTGAGCTAGACCGAGAGCAGCGAGTACACTGAGCGGCACCTTGCACATCACAGCGTGGCTGCTCGCAGCGGCATAAAATACGCTGTGGATCCGCCTGTGTGAATGAGCCCTTAGACTGCGTTCACAGGTGCATATTTTGTGCTGCAGATTGGCTTCAGCAGATTCTGTTGCCCATTGAAGTCAATAGGAAGCAAAATCTGCAGCTGCATATCTGCAGCAAAAATACACACGTGTGAACACACCCTAAATGGGGCTTCTGATAATACTGCCTAAAGGGGCAATGCTGATACTACTGCCTAAAGGGGGCTACTACTACTACTACTACTACTACCTAGATGCAATTACAACTATGGGCAACTCAGCAATTTTTCCTCTGGACAGGTTTTGATCAACCACAGTGTACTGTAAAGTGATAAATCTAGGCGTGGATGCCGGTGGCTGAAGCAATGCTGTGGGGCTGGGATACAATTATTTCCAGGGCTGGTTTTCATCCCCAGTCCGGCCCTGACTTTATGTATTAGACATAATAAAATCCTGTCCCGGTTCCGATTGTCACGATTCGGCTGGCTGGATGTGGATCCTCTGTGTCAGCGAGGGATTGGCGTGGACCGTGTCGGTGGACCGGTTCTAAGATGCTACTGGTATTCACCAGAGCCCGCCGCAAAGCGGGATGGTCTTGCTGCGGCGGTAGCAACCAGGTCGTATCCACCGGCAACGGCTCAACCTCGCTGACTGCTGAGAAGGCGTGGGACAGAAGGACTAGGCAGAGGCAAGGTCAGACGTAGCAGAAGGTCGGGGCAGGCGGCAAGGTTCGTAGTCAATGGCGATAGCAGAAGATCTGGAACACAGGCTTTGGACAACACTAAACGCTTTCTCTGGCACAAGGCAACAAGATCCGGCAAGGAAGTGAAGGGGAAGTAAGGTTAAATAGACAGGGAGCAGGTGGAGGCTAATTAGACTGATTGGGCCAGGCACCAATCACTGGTGCACTGGCCCTTTAAATCTTAGAGAGCTGGCATGCGCGCGCGCCCTAAGGAGCGGAGCCGCGCACGCCAGGACGTGACAGCCGGGGACCGGGACGGGTAAGTGACTTGGGATGCGATTCGCGAGCGGGCGCGTCCCGCTATGCGAATCGCATCCCCGCCGGCAGTGTCAGTGCAGCGCTCCCGGTCAGCGGGTCTGACCGGGGCGCTGCAGAGAGAGAGACGCCGCGAGCGCTCCGGGGAGGAGCAGGGACCCGGAGCGCTCGGCGTAACACCGATTTGGCTAATCTAACAGATTAAATACGGACTCAGATTCAGAAATGTCCCAATTGCTCTTGATTGCCCAAGCAAAGTATGTACAGGAACAGGGCGCCCTATAGAAGACAGGTGTCCCTGCTCCTGAGTAGCTAGGCTGGGGGCAGAGTGCCTGCCCAGTGAATGTAGTGAGTGTAGACTGCCATGCATACATCACCACTTACCTATGGGCCACTCAGTGTACAGCAGCAGGGACTAAACAACTACAGTGGTCCCCCAACATACAATGGTAATCTGTTCCAAATGAACCATCGTTTGTTGAAACCATCGTATGTTGAGGGATACGTGCAATGTAAAGTATAGGAGGCAATACTCATGTGTCCCCGCCGCTCCGGACCCGTCACCGCTGCCCTGGTTATCGCCCTCCATCGCTGTAGCCGCGTCCCCGGGGTTTCCCCGTCGCTCCGGCATGTTGCTGCTGCCCAGGATCCTCGCTCTCCGTCGCCGCCATCACGTCGCTACGCACGCCGCTCCTATTGGATGACGGGACGTCGTGCGCGACGACGTGATGACATTGAAGGAGAGCGCCGGCGTAGCAGGGGACCCCGAAGAGGACGCGCCAGAGCCCCGAGGACATGTAAGTGATCGTCGGGTCACACGGCGCACCGTAAACGGCGGTCCGGTGGCAGCTGAAGCAGTCTGCGCTGCCGGATAGCCGTTTATGCGATGGCCCCGACATACAAAAGCATCGTATGTTGTTGCTGCCTCCAACATGCGATGGCCTCTGAGAGACCATCGTATCTTGAAATGATCGTATGTCGGGGCCATCGTCGGACGGGGGGTCACTGTAATTAATTTTTTTTTTGTGAAATTCGGACAGTATCTAATTCAATATACTCATCTTTAGTAACTAAATGTGTGTGTTTCTATGTGTTTGCCATTTTTTTTTTACCAGCCCTTGTCTCTTTCATTTTTTTTTTTTTTTTTAGTTTGACAGCCGTCATTTTGACGGGGAGCAACGGGCAACAGCGGGTTTTGATGGACCCCATTATAGTCAATGGGGTCCATCGGGTGCCACTGTTTTTCATAGGGATTGGCGGTAGAAAAAGACGGCGCAAGCTATATTTTTTCGACCTGGACCTGAAGAAGAAGGTGCAACCTTTGAAACGTGTTGTCCATACTGTAGACCACCATCCTTACCTTCAATAATCTACATAATCTGAAGTCTCCGGGAGTGCACCTTTTGAGCCATACAATTGGATTCCCCCCCTGGTCCAGAAGTCAGCCCTGCCAGGCTGCCTTTCTTCCAGCTGTTCCCTCCTGCATCTGCACCGCTGCTACAGCGGGACCGGCGGTCGGCTGCCTCCCGACACTGGAATACTTTTTGCAAGCGCTAATCAGTGTTGTGCCTGCCCGCACAACACACAAAGGTGAGCAAAATCTACCTTTATTCCTAACCCGCTTACCATAAAATCTGGGATTAACTGCACTATCAGTGCCGCTTCTGCTTTTTCTCGATTTTTTTTTAACTCCCGCTATGTTCCCCAGCGGCTGTCGCACTACCATGTCATAATGGTAGTGTGAATGAGGCCTTACATGTTGATGCGCAAACTTTTCTCGGCTCACGCCTTTTGCGCATGTTTTACTAGTTGTATGAAAATTGCATGTACTTAGAAGGCAACAAAAGCTGCATGTACATAAGCAAAGTTGGTATCCGAGTCACCAGTGTGAATGAAGCTATAGTGCTCCTGTGTGACATCTGCTCCATTCACTGTCTAGTGCAGTGGTCTCCAACCTGCAGACCTCCAGATGTTGCAAAACTACAACTCCCAGCATGCCCGGACAGCCAAAGGCTGTCCGGGCATGCTGGGAGTTATAGTTTTGCAACATCTGGAGGTGCGCAGGTTGGAAACCACTGGTCTAGGAGATCCTGGGACTGCAGCTGTCTTAATTGGTGGGGGTCCTCACAGTCTGACCCCACCCATAGTCATACATTTCTCATACAACTATGTATGCAGTGAGTGCCCTCTGGGGCTATATCAAAAATTGTATCATAATAATGGTATTGAGCACAGGGTGTCATGTATATTGTCTGTATATATATATATATATATATATATGGCTACAGAAAAGTAGTATACAAAGACCACCACAAGCGAGACATAGTCACTGGTGTGCAGATTGTGCATAGAGTGGGGGATGGATAACAGTGTATGGGTGAGAGTCACAGGACGTGTCTTGAGGACAACAGCCCCTACTGAGTACTAGCAGGCTGGGAGAGAAGCTATACACTAGGATACCAGGAAAATGGAGAAATCATACATGGATACCCAGTAGAATTGTACACTGGCTCCCAATATAAAGGCATGCTATTACATGGATGTGGTGTCCCTGCACCAAAGGCTGTCCTGTGTGCTTTGGACTTCCTCGGGCAGACCTATGGTCCAAGTGTTGTGTCCACTAAAGAACTAGTTGTTACAATTAAAGATTAGCGAACTTTTGAAAAATTCGATTCCGCCGATTTGCCAAATTTTTGGAAAAAATTTGGTTTGATCAGAATTTCTGGCCCACAGAGAGCCTCAATAGGGGTGTAGAGCAATTTGCTGTGTTCTAACACACATATGGAATGTGCTGGGGTAGTGAAATAATACTGTTATTCAGTATAACATGCAGATTACAGGCATCACTTTTAGAATCACTGCCGCACAGCAGCACAATGACAGAGCCTGGAGGTGGCATCAGCATAAAGAGACACGAGGGCTTCACAATTCCTAAGATTAAAAGACGAATTTTGAAATTTAAATTGAAGATTTAGCGTAGCTAGTGCTACCATTAAAAAAATTTAGGCCCAGACCCAGCAGCATCGGTAAACCATATATTGGCTGAATGACACAGTTGGCTGAAGCATGAGGAGACCATATAGTGTCTGAATGGCACAGCCTGGAGTTGGCAGCAGCATGAGGAGACCATTGAAATTTATGATTTTAAAATTTAAATTTAAGACTTTGAAATTGAAATGAAGGATTTTATAATTGAAATTTCACTACTCTGCCTGACATACTTATTGCGTATATGAGGGGGGTACAATACGCTTCACTTCGCTTAAAACAGTATTTGTCCAGAACATCAGCAGGTGTGTACTATTAGCTGTCCTTTCACAGTACATAGACCCTTGACAGATTAACAGGTATAAAATAGTATACTACTTAGATGTAGGTATGTGGTATGCACTTATGAGGGCAGAAAAATGTGCTACAGTAAACTTAAAAATACTTATTTTTATCTGTGTCCCAGATTCCAAAATTCCTTTATAATCAGAACTTGTCAGAATACCACCTTACATTCAAAATAAGAAAATTATACATACGTTCTCTGAAGAAAAGGATCCTTCATTAGATGACAATATGAGTATTTTGTGTTCCAGTGACATTAGCTCATCGGAGGAACAGGAAAACATGACACAACTGAATTCTGCAATTGAAGAACCACAACAAACAATGAATGACTTAAAGCCTACTGGAACTGAGGAACTTCAAAATGGTAAATCTACCACCTGGAATAGTCAGTCAATTCCAACAGCCAGTGGTCAGTATCCACCGTTCCCTGTTTCTGCTAGTCCTTGGCAATATTCCTTTTATTACTGGTCTGGTAAGAACAATAATGCTGGGAGAGTAACTCAAGGATAGCCACTTGTTTCCTACAATACACAGTCAATATATGGAGACCAAAGCATGAGGAGACCATTGAAATTTAAGAATTTTAAATAGAAATTTAAGATTTTGAAATTGAGGATTTTGAGATTGAACTTTTAACTCCCAAGTTTTAGTGTCCCGGGCCCCGGTGTGTGGGTACAAAGGGCCAAATCTAACAAGAAGTCACATGGAAGCACAATGACAGAGCCTGGAGGCGGCATCAGTATGAGGAGACCATATAGTGGCTGAATAACTGCCTGGAGTTTGTGGCAGCATAGGGAAACCATATAGTGTCTGAATGGCACAGTCTGGGGGTGGCTGAAGCATGAGGAGACCATATAGTGACTGAATGCCACAGCCTTGAAGTGGCTGAGGCATGAGGAGACCATATAGTGTCTGAATGGCACAGACTGGAGGTGGCTGAAGCATGAGGATATCATGTAGTGGCTGAATGGCACAGCCTGGAGGTGGCATCAGGAGTCCTGAAAGTGACCCTAATGCAAAGAATTTCTGAAACTGGGGACCAGCACCTTAATTATATTTTGCAGTATCCATGGCAGCACAATGAGAAAGCCTGGAGGTGGTAGCATCAGCATGAGGAGATCATAGAGCAGCACAATGACAGAGCCTGGAGGTGGCAGAAGCATGAGGCCATGCCAACTGAGGGTTGAGTCTGAGGAACCTACCGACTGTTGACTGGGGGTGTCGGATGTCACTTGGGATGAAGTGGATGGCCGAGTAAACCTCACTTGGGATGAAGTGGATGACCGAGTGAACCAATCAATCACGGCTGCTGGGATGCTAGTCACGACACGACTGCTAGCTGACACCAGGAGCTCAGACCTCTCCCTGTGACTCCAGCTGCCACACACCCCTACTCTGCTATGACCTCTGCCTGATGAATTTAGGCCTCTGACACTCCTCTGTGCATGTCCTGGCACTACTCTGCCTGACATACTTATTGCGTATATGAGGAGAGTACAATACACTTCACTACGCTTAAAACAGTATTTGTCTAGAACAGCAGCCGATGAGTACTTTTGTCTGTCCTTTCACAATATCTAGGCCCTTGACAGATTAACAAGTACAAAATAGTACACTACTTAGATGTAGGTATGCGGTATGCACTTATGAGGGCAGAAAAAAGCGCTACTGTACACTTAAAAAAGTATCTGAGTACACCACCAGCCGGTGATTACTTTTGTCTGTCCTTTCACAGTATGTAGGCCCTTGAAAGATTAACAGGTACAAAATAGTACACTACTTAGATGTACGTATGTGGTATGCACTGATGAGGACAGAAAAATGCGCTACTGTACCCTTAAAAAAATATATTTTTGTAAAACACCAGCAGTACACAACAGTGCTGCAGCCAAAAAAGCTGTGTACTAAACACAAAATTGCACTCTGTAAAAGACGATTAGGAATGGACTGCTGTGTATTATACTGTCTACAGACTAGTATAACCAGCAGATGATTTGTTGTGGAACAAAGACACAGAATAGCGCTGAAAAATTATTCCTGCCTCCTCTGCTAAAGTTTATGAAGGTGAGCTAGCTTGCTGAAATGTATGAGGCAACACACAGCTATCTGCCCCTCTCTGTAATACTGTGCTGAAGAAAGTGACTGGGAGGTTAATGGCTCCAGTAAAAATCCTTTTCAGTGAAAAAAACAATGCTCTCCGTCCACGAGAACGCGGATGTGACTAGGAGGATGTTAAACGCTGCTGGACTGTGGGTTCTGCGTCCTGTCTCTCTGCAGTGTATTGTAATGAAGTGAGGAGCCAGAATTATGGCTGCCGAATATATAGGGCTGTGACATCACAGGGGTAACTGGCTGGTGATAGGCTGCACATCCTGCATGTGATTCAGGGTCATCCCGCCTACTTCCCTTCCCGCCTTCCCAGCGTCCCTTGCCCCATGTACTGACATGTGGATCCCTGGAACCTGCACCGCAGTAAATGGAGTTTAATGAAGCGATTTGCGCAGTAAAATCACGGCGATATTTGCATTCGTTGCAAATCTAATATTTCCTGAAATTCGTAAAGAATTTGTATTCGTTAGCTTCTATTCGCTCATCTCTAGTTACAATTATTATGTTTAACCACTTTATCAAATGGTTAATATATTTTCATAAGTACTGTTGACGCACTAATTATATGGCCGAAAAATGAATCACTATGTTTATTAGCATAATAGCATGATGTCGGCCATTTTGTGTATAATCTAAGTAGGCCGCAATCCTAAAGTTTCATCTTTACAAATGTGCAAACCTGAGAAGACTTCTTGTCTCCTTAGATATTTATGACTGAGATAAGGATAGGAGAAGGCCAGTTAGTTACACTCTCTAGACTACGACACTACTGCAATTCAATCAAGGTAAAGGGGGGGTAAATGGAGAGGAGGGGGGAGGGGGGGGTTGAGATAAGAAACTGTGAAATAATTATGTCTTATCCAAATAAACATTAGTTCTATATATATATAAGGTAATCAGTAGGTCATATGATATTGTCATATGACCTCATCAGTATATATCTATTATCTTATATATGATTCTCACTAGGAGTATTGATTAGTGATTGCATTCCTAAGACATGGTGGGAAGGTTATAGCGTCTCATGTAAAGACTTTGAGTCTTTTGTGGAAAGCTTTATTATTCTGACTAACAATTAAAGGGGTACTCCGGTGGAAAACTTTTTTTTTTTTTTATTAACTGGTGCCAGAAAGTTAAACAGATTTGTAAATTACTTCTATTAAAAAATCTTAATCCTTCCTGTACTTATCAGCTGCTGAATACTACAGCGGAAATTATTTTCTTTTTGAAACACAGAGCTCTCTGCTGACATCATGACCACAGAGCTCTCCGCTGACATCTCTGTCCATTTGAGGAACTGTCCAGAGCAGCATATGTTTGCTATGGGGATTTTCTCCTACTCTGGACAGTTCCTAAAATGGACAGAGATGTCAGCAGAGAGCACTGTGCTCATGATGTCAGCAGAGAGCTCTGTGCTCATGATGTCAGCAGACAGCTCTGTGTTTCAAACGCAAAATAATTTCCACTGTAGTATTCAGCAGCTAATAAGTACTGGAAGGATTAAGATGTTTTAATAGAAGTAATTTACAAATCTGCTTAACTTTTTGGCACCAGTTGATTTAAAAAAAAGTTTTTCATTGGAGTTCCCCTTTAATTACTTATATATGTCAAAGATAATCTTGGAATTTGTAATTTAGGACTCCATACGTCAAGTGTGGAATGTAGGTTTGAGACCAGTTATTGACAGTTAACCCTTAAAGGGGTACTCAGCTGCTCAGCGTTTGGAACAAACTGTTATGAACGCTGGAGCTGGCGCTATGAGCTTGTGATCTCACAGCCCCGCCACCTCATGATGTCAGGCCCCGCCTCCTCAATAAGCAGTGGAGTACCCCTTTAATGGTAATGATGCTAATTGCCTATACAATAGCACCTCTAGAATGTGGGTAGTTGTCATTACACCATCATGAAAGGCATTATGGGTGATATGCCTAAATGCATTCTGGGTAGTATAGTGATGTCATAGTCATTACCATATGTACATGCCCAACCTACATTCATTGGGGAATTCCAATTAAGGAGGGTGTGTCTAACTAATTAAATAGTCTGTTAAACCAGATGTTACAGAAAAAAAATACACAAAGAAGAGACCTAGGGACACACCTAGAGCTAGAGAAAAGACGGAGAGGTCTGCCACAAGATGGAAGCCATTAAAGCCACGATATCGTAGATCCCAGCAAGCCAGATTGATCACAGGGTACAGACTATGGCTATCCCTGACTATGCAATGATGGACCACTCAGCTTTCCTAGGAATGGAAACGAGATTCTTACTTGGACTTGGTAAGAGATACAAAAATGGTACTTAAGACTAATTTGGATAATGTGGATGGAATTATACCGTCTAGATTGGCGAATAATTTAATAAAATAAAATAATGAATTACCTCCATATTGAGATTATAGTTTGAGGATATTGTGTAACCTGATGTTGGTGTTTTTCTTTACCCCCCCCTATGTCTGGCCCAGGAGAAGCTGTCTCCAACCTTGGAATGTGTATAGGCTAACGGTGCCCTGGCGTCACGAAGTGATAAGGTAGTCCAAGCAATCCCGTGGCACCACATGGGCTCCTAGTGCAATGGTTTGCACACCTGCATTTGGGGTTTTTCTGCCATTATTTTCTGCAATTCGATTGGGTTAAAGTTAGGGCTCTGGCTGGGCCACTCAAGGACATTCACAGAGATGTCTCTAAACCACTCCTGTGTTATCTTAACTGTGCATTTACATTCATTGTCTTGTTGGAAGGTGACCCTTCGGCCCAGTCTGAGGTCCAGAGCTCTGGATCAGGTGTTCATTATAAATATCTTTGTGCTTTGCTCCATTTAGCTTTACCTCAACCCTGACCAGTGTCTATTTTCCAGCTGCCAAAAAACATTCCCACAGTATGATGCTGCCCCCACCATGCTTCACTGTAGGGATGGTACTAGGCAGATGATGGGTAGTGTTTAGTTTCCTCCAGACATGATGCTGCCTCCACCATGATCACTGTAGGGATGGTATTGGGCGGGTGATGGGCAGTGCCTGTTTTCTCCAGATTTGAAGCTGCCCAATTTCCATTTTAGTTTAATCAGACCAGAGCATCTTGTTTCTCACAGACTGAGACTCCTTTAGGGGTTTTGTTTTGCAAACTCCAGACATATTTCATGTGTCTTTTACTGAAGAGAAGCTTCTTTCTGGCCACTTTGCCATAAAGCCCAGATTGTGGAGGCTGCGCACCTCTTTTACCAAGGTTTTTTCTTCTGATATACATTGTCAGCTGTGAGACCCTATATAGACAGGGCTGTGTCTTTCCAAATCCTGTCATTTCATCTGAATTTACTACAAATGACTCCGACCAAAGTAGAGAAACATCTCAGAAATAATCAAGAGGAACAGGAGATAAAGTTCAAGCATCATAGCAAAGGGTCTGAATACTTATGTACACTGAACAGTGCAGAATAGCAGAAAGCTTCTTTAAAATCTTAGTAAAAGACCTCAACATACATAACAAAATGTTATAAAGTCAAAGGGGATACGTTTCTGATCATTGGGGGTCTGATTGCTGGGGCTCCGATTGATCTCCTGTACAGGGGCCAGCTACTCATCTCTCCTTGGCGCGCTCCAGCTCCCACCTTCGGAATGGGCTTCAGTGACACCCCGCTCAGCAAATGACCAGCTCCACTGTTGATTTTCTAAGCCGGCCGTCACTGCAGCTGACAATATCTGGGCCATTGGAATCAAGCACAGATACGTTGGCGTGCCATTTTGACATGTTGCTAACGTATGGTGGCACAACAATTGTAACAATGGAAGGCACAACCGTGGTATTAACATACCCTAAGATATTCTATGTCATGGTCTCTGACCAGTGATCCTCCAGATGCTGCAGACTGCAACTCAGGGCCGGCCCTATCATGGGACCTGGTGGTACCATTGGTCCCAAGCATCACTTTTCAGCCCCCCCCTTTTTTTTTGTGCCCCCTGCTGCTGTGCCGCCGCTGCTCACTGTTCTAAAGTGGCTGTGGTTCTGGCACAGCCCAAGCTGCTAAATAGCGCACTACTTTAACATAGTGAGCCTGCGGCCGGCTGGCCTGGGTCTGATGAGGGACGTTCCTCTGAAACTATGCTACCTAATGTGGGGAAACTGCTACCTAATGTGGGGAAACTATGCTACTTAATGTGGGGAATCTATGCTACCTAATGTGGGGAACTATGCTACCTAATGTGGGGAATCTATGCTACCTAATGTGGGGAAACTATCCTGCCTAATGTGGGAAAACCATGCTACCTAATTTGGGGAATCTATGCTACCTAATGTTGGGAAACTCTGCTACCTAATGTGGGGAATCTATGCTACCTAATTGTTACGCCGAGCGCTCCGGGTCCCCGCTCCTCCCCGGAGCGCTCGCAACATCCTCACTACGGCAGCGCCCCGGTCGGATCCACTGACCGGGTGCGCTGTGATTCCGCCTCCAGCCGGGATGCGATTCGCGATGTGGGTGGCGCCCGCTCGCGATGCGCACCCCGGCTCCCGTACCTGACTCGCTCTCCGTCAGTCCTGTCCCGGCGCGCGCGGCCCCGCTCCCTAGGGCGCGCGCGCGCCGGGTCTATGCGATTTAAAGGGCCACTGCGCCACTGATTGGCGCAGTGGTTCTAATTAGTGTGTTCACCTGTGCACTCCCTATGTATACCTCACTTCCCCTGCACTCCCTCGCCGGATCTTGTTGCCATCGTGCCAGTGAAAGCGTTTCCTTGTGTGTTCCTAGCCTGTGTTCCAGACCTCCTGCCGTTGCCCCTGACTACGATCCTTGCTGCCTGCCCCGACCTTCTGCTACGTCCGACATTGCTTTTGTCTACTCCCTTGTACCGCGCCTATCTTCAGCAGTCAGAGAGGTTGAGCCGTTGCTAGTGGATACGACCTGGTTACTACCGCCGCTGCAAGACCATCCCGCTTTGCGGCGGGCTCTGGTGAAAACCAGTAGTAACTTAGAACCGGTCCACTAGCACGGTCCACGCCAATCCCTCTCTGGCACAGAGGATCCACCTCTTGCCAGCCGAATCGTGACAGTAGATCCGGCCATGGATCCCGCTGAAGTTCCTTTGCCAGTTGTCGCCGACCTCACCACGGTGGTCGCCCAGCAGTCACAACAGATAGCGCAACAAGGCCATCAGCTGTCTCAACTGACTGTCATGCTACAGCAGCTACTACCACAGCTTCAACAATCATCTCCTCCGCCAGCTCCTGCACCTCCTCCGCAGCGAGTGGCCGCTTCCGGCCTACGACTATCCTTGCCGGATAAATTTGATGGGGACTCTAAGTTTTGCCGTGGCTTTCTTTCACAATGTTCCCTGCACTTGGAGATGATGTCGGACCAGTTTCCTACTGAAAGGTCTAAGGTGGCTTTCGTAGTCAGCCTTCTATCTGGGAAAGCTCTGTCATGGGCCACACCGCTCTGGGACCGCAACGACCCCGTCACTGCCTCTGTACACTCCTTCTTCTCGGAAATTCGAAGTGTCTTTGAGGAACCTGCCCGAGCCTCTTCTGCTGAGACTGCCCTGCTGAACCTGGTCCAGGGTAATTCTTCCGTTGGCGAGTACGCCATACAATTCCGTACTCTTGCTTCTGAACTGTCCTGGAATAATGAGGCCCTCTGCGCGACCTTTAAAAAAGGCCTATCCAGCAACATTAAAGATGTTCTGGCCGCACGAGAAATTCCTGCTAACCTACATGAACTCATTCATCTAGCCACTCGCATTGACATGCGTTTTTCCGAAAGGCGTCAGGAGCTCCGCCAGGATATGGACTTTGTTCGCACGAGGCGTTTTTTCTCCCCGGCTCCTCTCTCCTCTGGTCCTCTGCAATCCGTTCCTGTGCCTCCCGCCGTGGAGGCTATGCAAGTTGACCGGTCTCGCCTGACACCTCAAGAGAGGACACAACGCCGTATGGAGAATCTCTGCCTGTACTGTGCCGGTACCGAACACTTCCTGAAGGATTGTCCTATCCGTCCTCCCCGCCTGGAAAGACGTACGCTGACTCCGCACAAAGGTGAGACAGTCCTTGATGTCAACTCTGCTTCTCCACGTCTTACTGTGCCTGTGCGGATATCTGCCTCTACCTTCTCCTTCTCTACTATGGCCTTCTTGGATTCCGGATCTGCAGGAAATTTTATTTTGGCCTCTCTCATCAACAGGTTCAACATCCCGGTGACCAGTCTCGCCAGACCCCTCTACATCAATTGTGTTAACAATGAAAGATTGGACTGTACCATACGTTACCGCACGGAGCCCCTCCTAATGTGCATCGGACCTCATCACGAAAAAATTGAGTTTTTGGTCCTCCCCAATTGCACTTCCGAAATTCTCCTTGGACTACCATGGCTTCAACGCCATTCCCCAACCCTTGATTGGTCCACAGGGGAGATCAAGAGCTGGGGTACCTCTTGTTTCAAGGACTGCCTTAAACCGGTTCCCAGTACTCCCTGCCGTAACCCTGTGGTTCCCCCTGTAACCGGTCTCCCTAAGGCCTATATGGACTATGCTGACGTATTTTGCAAAAAACAAGCTGAGACTTTACCTCCTCACAGGCCTTATGACTGTCCTATTGACCTCCTCCCGGGCACTACTCCACCCCGGGGCAGAATTTATCCTCTGTCCGCCCCAGAGACTCTTGCTATGTCTGAATACATCCAGGAAAATTTAAAAAAAGGCTTTATCCGCAAATCCTCCTCTCCTGCCGGAGCTGGATTTTTCTTTGTGTCCAAAAAAGATGGCTCCCTACGTCCTTGCATTGACTACCGCGGACTTAATAAAATCACGGTAAAGAACCGCTACCCCCTACCTCTTATCTCTGAACTCTTTGATCGCCTTCAAGGTGCCCACATCTTTACCAAACTGGACTTAAGAGGTGCTTATAATCTCATCCGCATCAAGGAGGGGGACGAATGGAAAACTGCATTTAACACTAGAGATGGACACTTTGAGTATCTGGTCATGCCCTTTGGCCTGTGCAACGCCCCTGCCGTCTTCCAAGACTTTGTTAATGAAATTTTTCGTGATCTCTTATATTCCTGTGTTGTTGTGTATCTGGACGATATTCAGATTTTTTCTGCCAACTTAGAAGAACACCGCCAGCATGTCCGCATGGTTCTTCAGAGACTTCGAGACAATCAACTGTATGCCAAAATGGAGAAATGTCTGTTTGAATGTCAATCTCTTCCTTTCCTAGGATACTTGGTCTCTGGCCAGGGACTACAAATGGACCCTGATAAACTCTCTGCCGTCGTAGATTGGCCACGCCCCTCCGGACTCCGTGCTATCCAACGTTTTTTGGGGTTCGCCAATTATTACAGACAATTTATTCCACATTTTTCCACCATTGTGGCTCCTATCGTGGCTTTAACCAAGAAAAATGCCAATCCTAAGTCATGGCCTCCTCAAGCGGAAGACGCTTTTAAACGGCTCAAGTCTGCCTTTTCTTCTGCCCCCGTGCTCTCCAGACCTGACCCATCTAAACCCTTCCTATTGGAGGTTGATGCCACCTCAGTGGGAGCTGGAGCGGTCCTTCTTCAAAAAAATTCTTCCGGGCATGCTGTTACTTGTGTTTTTTTTTCTAGGACCTTCTCTCCGGCGGAGAGGAACTACTCCATCGGGGATCGTGAGTTACTGGCCATTAAATTAGCACTTGAGGAATGGAGGCATCTGCTGGAGGGATCAAAATTTCCAGTTATTATTTACACCGATCACAAGAATCTCTCCTATCTCCAGTCTGCCCAACGGCTGAATCCTCGCCAGGCCAGGTGGTCTCTGTTCTTTGCCCGGTTTAATTTTGAAATTCACTTTCGCCCTGCCGACAAGAACATTAGGGCCGATGCTCTCTCTCGTTCCTCGGATGCCTCGGAAGTAGAGCTCTCTCCGCAACACATCATTCCTCCTGATTGCCTGATCTCCACTTCTCCAGCCTCCATCAGGCAAACCCCTCCAGGGAAGACCTTCGTCTCTCCACGCCAACGCCTCGGAATCCTCAAATGGGGTCACTCCTCCCACCTCGCAGGCCATGCGGGCATAAAAAAATCCTTGCAACTCATCTCTCGTTTCTATTGGTGGCCGACTCTGGAGACGGATGTTGTTGATTTTGTGCGGGCCTGCACTGTCTGTGCCAGAGATAAGACTCCTCGCCAGAAGCCTGCTGGTCTCCTTCATCCTCTGCCTGTCCCCGAACAGCCTTGGTCTCTGATTGGTATGGACTTTATTACAGACTTGCCCCCATCCCCTGGCAACACTGTTGTTTGGGTGGTCGTTGATCGATTTTCCAAGATGGCACATTTTATTCCTCTTCCTGGTCTTCCTTCAGCACCTCAGTTGGCAAAACAATTTTTTGTACACATTTTTCGTCTTCACGGTTTGCCCACGCAGATCGTCTCGGATAGAGGCGTCCAATTCGTGTCAAAATTCTGGAGGGCTCTCTGTAAACAACTCAAGATTAAATTAAACTTTTCTTCTGCTTATCATCCTCAATCCAATGGGCAAGTAGAAAGAATTAACCAAGTCCTGGGTGACTATTTACGGCATTTTGTTTCCTCCCGCCAGGATGACTGGGCAGATCTTCTACCATGGGCCGAATTCTCGTACAACTTCAGAGTCTCTGAATCTTCTTCCAAATCCCCATTTTTCGTGGTGTACGGCCGTCACCCTCTTCCCCCCCTCCCTACTCCCTTGCCCTCTGGTTTGCCCGCTGTGGATGAAATAACTCGTGATCTTTCCACCATATGGAAAGAGACCCAAAATTCTCTCTTACAGGCTTCATCGCGCATGAAAAAGTTTGCCGATAAGAAAAGAAGAGCTCCCCCCATTTTTTCTCCCGGAGACAAGGTATGGCTCTCCGCTAAATATGTCCGCTTCCGTGTCCCCAGCTACAAATTGGGCCCACGCTATCTTGGTCCTTTCAAAATCTTGTGCCAAATTAATCCTGTCTCTTACAAACTTCTTCTTCCTCCTTCTCTTCGTATTCCTAATGCCTTTCATGTCTCTCTTCTTAAACCACTCATCATCAACCGTTTCTCTCCCAAACTTGTTTCTCCCACTCCTGTTTCCGGTTCTTCGGACATCTTTTCCGTGAAAGAGATACTGGCCTCCAAAAAGGTCAGAGGAAAAACTTTTTTTTTGGTTGACTGGGAGGGCTGTGGTCCTGAAGAGAGATCCTGGGAACCTGAGGACAATATCCTAGATAAAAGTCTGGTCCTCAGGTTCTCAGGCTCCAAGAAGAGGGGGAGACCCAAGGGGGGGGGGTACTGTTACGCCGAGCGCTCCGGGTCCCCGCTCCTCCCCGGAGCGCTCGCAACATCCTCACTACGGCAGCGCCCCGGTCGGATCCACTGACCGGGTGCGCTGTGATTCCGCCTCCAGCCGGGATGCGATTCGCGATGTGGGTGGCGCCCGCTCGCGATGCGCACCCCGGCTCCCGTACCTGACTCGCTCTCCGTCAGTCCTGTCCCGGCGCGCGCGGCCCCGCTCCCTAGGGCGCGATTTAAAGGGCCACTGCGCCACTGATTGGCGCAGTGGTTCTAATTAGTGTGTTCACCTGTGCACTCCCTATGTATACCTCACTTCCCCTGCACTCCCTCGCCGGATCTTGTTGCCATCGTGCCAGTGAAAGCGTTTCCTTGTGTGTTCCTAGCCTGTGTTCCAGACCTCCTGCCGTTGCCCCTGACTACGATCCTTGCTGCCTGCCCCGACCTTCTGCTACGTCCGACCTTGCTTTTGTCTACTCCCTTGTACCGCGCCTATCTTCAGCAGTCAGAGAGGTTGAGCCGTTGCTAGTGGATACGACCTGGTTACTACCGCCGCTGCAAGACCATCCCGCTTTGCGGCGGGCTCTGGTGAAAACCAGTAGTAACTTAGAACCGGTCCACTAGCACGGTCCACGCCAATCCCTCTCTGGCACAGAGGATCCACCTCTTGCCAGCCGAATCGTGACACTAATGTTGGGAAACTATGCTACCTAATGTGGGGAAACTATGCTACCTAATGTGGGGAAACTATGCTACCTAATGTGGGGAAACTATACTACCTAATGTGGGGGAACTGCTGCCTACCTAATTTTTTTTTTGGGGGGGGGAGGGGGGTCACCATTTCACTCCTGAACCCAGGCAGCACAATGTCTTGGACCAGCTCTGCTACAACTCCCTGCATCCCCTCATAGCCTCTGGCTGTGCGGTCACGTTTGACATTGTGGTTTTGCACCAGCTGGAGAATCACAGGTTCTAAATTCATCTTAGTAAAAAGCACATAACATAAATGTTAGTTTATTTGGTGCAATATAAATATAAAACATTAGAAAATGAGTAGAAAGAGAGGTGTCGGCCTTCAAGGGTAACCTCGGCTGTGATTATGTTATTTTGAGTGAGCTACGCTAACTTGTTCTATTTGTATCCGCTAACAGGCTTCCATTGGCACTAAAGTAAGCAACTAGCTGGCACACGGTGGGTACAGAATGGCTGCTGATTGGTTGCTCTTCCTGGCACAATTCACTTCAATGTATAAAACTAGGCAAGACCAAATGTGACGAGCATCTGAGAAGCCTGGGAAATTGCATAATCCTAAATCATGACATCCGATTTACATGTACCCTTAACCCAAACATAATCCAACAACCCACCTAAAATGGGAATCCACATATTATGGCGTTTTAAAGGGTTATTAGTTCCGAACGCTGGCTGCGGGCTGCGGGGTCTTGATGTTACGGCCACACCTCTCATGATGTAATGCCATGCCCCCTCAATGCAAGTCTATGGGAGGTGGCGTGGCTGTCGCCACGCCTCCTCCCATAGACTGGCATTGAGGGGACATGCCGTGACATCACGAAGGGGTAATCCGCCCCTAGACAACTTATGCCCTATCCATAGGTCTGATGGAACCCCCGCGATCTCTCCTGCAGCACCCCTGTCATTTGGTGAACGGAGCGAGCTTCGCTCAGTGCCTGATGACTGGTGATGCAGGGGCTGGAGGACCGTGATGTCATGGCCACGCCCCCTTGTGACATCACACCCACCCCGCCCCCTCAATGCAAGTCCATGGGAGGGGGCGTGGCGGCCGTGAAGCTAGTTTCGTGCACCAGATGACATGGGGTGCTGCAGGAGAGATCGCACGGGTTCCCAGTAGCGGGACTCCCGCGACCAGACATCTTATCCCCAATCCTTTGGATCGGGGATAAGATGTCAAGGGGCGGAGTACCCCTTTAAGATCTGTCAAATCATTTTTTTTCCTCAGGATTCCTTCTTTATTCTAGCAACCTCCTTGTAAACCCCAATTTCTCGGAAGGATATGTGGAATTCCCAAAATAACCAGTGTAAACATATGGCTATGTAGAGTATTGGTGGTCACAGAGAAAGGAAGTCTTTTGGTTGCTAGGCAACGCATAAAGAACAATGTTAAACATACAGAACATGTAAGTGTCTATGACTGTATTTGCTCTCAGACTCTATTCGAGTCACAAACACGAGACATACAGAACGTTTTTAGTACATTGGTCATTGTGACTAGTGGAATGTTAGTAAAACAATTCTATATACAAATAACTTATCGCCTTACAGAATAATAAGGCGCTGACCGTATAGAAAAGAGCGAGTCCTTGTTGTCTCCATTGTTCATTTGGATTTTCAGGTTGGTTTCTTCTTTTTTTATTTTTTCAATGTCCGTTGGCTAACAAAAATACAGTTCGCGTCTCTTTAAAAGCATAAAAAATGTAAACAATTTAAGTCACAAAATTCATCATCCAAGTTCCTGAGCTTGTTTGGCACGTCAGTAAATAAATACATCTATTCATCTCATCGTACGTCAGAATAATGATAATCAACGGAAAAGCGGAAAGCGATCTGCAAAGTCACAAATAAGCACATTTCTAATGTTCTTAAAGGGGTACTCCGCCCCTGGACATCTTATCCCCTATCCTTTAAAGGGGTACTCCGCTGCTCAGCGTTTGGAACAAACTGTTCCAAACGCTGGGAGCACGTGACGTCATAGCCCCGCCCCTCATGACATCATGCCCCGCCCCCTCAATGCAAGTCTATGGGAGGGGGCGTGACAGCCATCACGCCCCCTCCCATAGACTTGCATAGAGGAGACGTGACGTCATGAGGGGCGGGGCTATGACGTCACAGATTACTGATGATCCCTGGGGGTCCCACCAGGAGGTACCTTGTGATTTCTTTATTGTTAAAGGCCTCTTCTAACAAGTAGGGATATGTTCAAAGTAGAAAACCCCTTAAAATATTATATTTATAATATATACTTTTTTATGCTTGTCATAAAGCTGTTTTTGTCTTTCAGTATAGTTTATCTACACTATTTGGGGGGTTATTGGCATGAATTTTATTTATATTATTAAAATGTGTATATTATTATTATGTGTATATTTATGACTCTGAAGTAATTTGTCAAATCATGTGTTAGGGTCCTTAAAGATGGTCTGTAAATGTAATGTAAATTGGCGCTGATCTCAATAGTTTACATAGTCTTTACAAAGATCGATCAGTCATTAGGTTAAGCCACGCAAGCTATCACTGGACTATTTATGTGGCCCTTTGTTGCAATCTACCCGGGGCAGCACATCCCCTAATGTCGATGATTTTTAAAGGGGTACTCCGATGGAAAACAATTTCTCCACAAGAAGTTATTTTCTTTTTGAATTTCTTTTCTGTCTGACCACAGTGCTCTCTGCTGACACCTCTGTCCATGTCAGGAACTGTCCAGAGCAGGAACAAATCCCCATAGCAAACCTCTCCTGCTCAGGAAAGTTCCTGACATGGACAGAGGTGTCAGCAGAGAGCACTGTGGTCAGACAGAAAAGAAATTCAAAAACAAAAGAACTTCCTGTGGAGCATACAGCAGCTGATAAGTACTGGAAGGATTAAGATTTTTTAATAGAAGTAATTTACAAATCTGTTTAACTTTCTGGCACAAGTTCATAAAAAAAAAAAATTGCTTTCCACTGAAGTACCCCTTTAAGAAGGTCAAAACAAGCTGATCCACCAATAAATGAGTGTATGCTCATACGTCTGCTGATCACTAGCCCTATAACAATATTTATAAGGCTATGTTCACATGAGAAGTATCTTACATTGAGGGTATACACAGGCATACTGCAAATTTGAATTTGAGCAGAATTACTCAGGAATGCATTGCCGTCTATGGAGACGGAGCAATTTCTAGCGGTCCTAGTGTAATGAAGAAAATTGTGTCCCTGTAGTAGTAGTTACATAGTTACATAGTTAGTACGGTCGAAAAAAGACATATGTCCATCAAGTTCAACCAGGGAATTAAGGGGTAGGGGTGTGGCGCGATATTGGGGAAGGGATGAGATTTTATATTTCTTCATAAGCATTAATCTTATTTTGTTCCAGGAATGTATCTAATCCTGTTAGTAGAATGAGACCCTTCGTACAGGGACACCCTTTCACCCTTTTCTGCTTTACAGACGGCTAATACCTAATCCTAACCCCCTAATCCCAAGCGCTGGTGAAGTGAAAAAAAACTGTGACCCATAGCCAAATGTGACCTGAGGTCAGCGCTCTCAGCCCTTCTCAAAGCTGATCGCTGTTAGGGGTCTGGGTTAGGATTAGGGGTTAGAAGTTAGGATAAGGGGTTAGGATTAGGACTAGGGGTTAGAATTAGTATTAGGGGTTAGAATTAGGATAAAGGGTTAGGATTAGGATACGGGGTTAGGATTAGGACTAGGGGTTAGAATTAGGATTAGGGGTTAGGATTAGGATAAGGGGATAGGATTAGGACTAGGGGTTAGAATTAGGATTAGGGGTTAGAATTAGGATTAGGATAAGGGGTTAGGGATAGGATTACTATAAGGGGTAAGGGATAGGATTAGGGGTTAGAATTAGGATTAGGGGTTAGGATTAGGACTGGGGTTAGAATTAGGATTAGGGGTTAGGATTAGGATAAGGGGTTAGGGTTAAGGGTTAGAATTAGGATAAGGAGTTAGGGATAGGATTAGGGGTTATAATTAGGATTAAAGGGGTACTCCGCCCCTAGACATCTTATCCCCTATCCAAAGGATAGGGGATAAGATGTCAAATCGCCGTGGTCCCGCTGCTGGGGTGCCCCGGGATCCCTGCTGCAGCACCGCGCTATCATTACAGCACAGAGGGAGTTCGCTCTGCACGTAATGATGGGCGGTACAGGGGCCGGAGCATCGTTACGTCACGGCTTCGCCCCTCATGACGTCACAGCCCCCCCCCTTCAATACAAGTCTATGGGAGGGGGCGCTGTGGTCGTCACGCCCCCTGCCATAGACTTGCATTAAGGGGACGGGCCGTGATGTCACGAGAGGCGGAGCCATGACGTAACGATGCTCCGGCCCCTGTATTGCGCGTCATTACGTGCAGAGCGAACTCTCTCTGTGCTGTAATGAGAGATCCCGGGGCTCCCCAGCAGCGGCACCGCGGCGATCTAACATCTTATCCCCTTATCCCCTATGTCTAGGGGCGGAGTACCCCTGGGTTAGGATTAGGGTCAAGATTAGGGGATACAGTTAGGATTAGGGGTTAGAATTAGGATTAGGGGTAAGGATTAGGGTTAAGATTAGGGGTTACAGTTAGGATTAGGGGTTAGAATTAGGATTAGGGGTTAGGATTAGGGTTAAGATTAGGGGTTACAGTTAGGATTAGGGGTTAGAATTAGGATTAGGGGTTAGAATTAGGGGTTAGGATTAGGAAGTGAGAGGGAGCTGGCTGTAAAGCAGAAAAGGGTGTCGCTGTGTGAAGGGCCAACTTTCCGCTACAGGGTCACCGGCCAGCATGTTCTACAAAGTAAACATATCCATATGTGAACATAGCCTTAGACCAAACTAAGTTTTCACCAGAGTTTCCCAACCAGTGTGCCTCCAGCTGTTGCAAAACTACAACTTCCCAGCATACCCGGACAGATGCTGGGAGTAGTAGTTTTGCAAAAGCTGTAGGCACACTGGTCTGAGAACTAGACCGTATTAGTAAATCTGGGTCATCATGTACAGAACGAAGTAATGTTAGGAAACATAAGTCGTTAATTGGTTTCATACGTGAGGCGCCTCAGGCGCGACTTTTCTCATCTTCCCTCACCTGTTGCAGAAAATGTGAGCCTGACACGCTGTGTTCTTTTACATGGAAAAAAAACAAGTGATTTAGTTTAAACTTTTGTTTTTGTTTCTTTCTGTCAGTCCTTGCATGCGGTAAAAAATAAATAAATAAAAAAGTTGCCCGCTTCTGTGCCATGACGTAGTGCCCGCGGTGGCCTCGTATGACCTCTTCATACCCAGAAGAAGGGAACATCATGTAACAAGAGCATTTTAGTCTCTGAATGGCACATCCCACCACTGGCACGTGAGCGTGGCTCACCTCTTCTGGCAGGCTCCTATCTGTAGCTTGAGGACCCCTTTATAATGGAGTTGCAGGACTTGATAAAATTCTTTGGGCATGGCGTGAAATCCAGGTTTCGGCAGCTGGTTGTCATAGTAATGATGGCTAATAGGTTTCCCGTTCGGGGTCTTGGAGAAAGGCCAGAATCCGTACAGTTTGACGTCCTTGCAGAGTTCTATGGCGGCGCTGGTTATCATGAATCCCGTGGAGAGCCGATAGGCCCGCACCCCCCTCCCCCTCCAAAACTGCGCCAGGCTTTTAAGATAATTGGGATGGAAAAAAATAGCTCGCTGCTTCGCCTGGTATTTCTTCAGCAGATGATGAACCTCGAAAGAGATGGCCGTGTTACTGCTGTAGGAAAAGGCAGGCAATAAGAGGAACGAGGAGCCGTAACTTGTCAGGTTCCTCAGAAAGGCTGTTTTCATCTCACTAAGCTTTCCATATCTGAAACAAAGTAAATAAAAACTTATAATAATAATAATAAATAGATAATAGAGAAGTCATAAATTGTTACATTTTGTAATCCTCCCAGTTCACTACCCCCATCATGATAAACCACCCTCTGCCTTAATTTTTTTTTTTTTTTTTTAGTTTTCTACCTTGATATTGCTCTGTATTTTCTGCTCAGTCTCACAGACTGGGAAGGGGCGTTCCCCAGCAGGTGTGACATCATCTGAAGCCATACAGGGGAGAACTTCCTCCCTCACTATGCTGCACACAGCCCAAAGCAGTTCAGTGTGAGATGAGCTATGATTGGCTAAGGCTGCACCCCCCCCCCAGCTCTCCAGACTGCATTTCCTGATTTTGGACTTCTGCCAGGCCAGCAGGAGTCCAAAGTCTGTGCAAGAGATGGGAGGGAAATGTGTTCTGGACAAGTAGGGAGACACCTAGTGGCAGCTTTTTCCAAACACAAATAAAACATAGAAAATGTCATTTTTTAAACAAAGTACATTAGAAAGATTTTTTATTTACCATAGTTTTAATGACAGTGCCCAGTTCAAGCAATAACTAAAGTAAACTGTCTGCGCTTATTTCACTCACTGGAAGACGTCCTCTAATCTGGAACCTGATAGTCCAGAAATTCTACCGGTCTCGAATTTGTAACTCATAAGACTCATTATAATTTACCAATAATAAGACACTTTTCTATGGTCACCTAATAATTCAAATCATATAGATAAAATGCCTCGTTTACAACCAATCAGATCCCAGCATTTATCTTCTCTGAGAAATCTTCAAAATAAAAAGTAGTGGCGCGGGGCAATGGGTAGGCAGTGTAGGCTGTAGTCTAGGGTAGCGCTGGGGAAGGGACAGCAATTTATACAGTGCTGCAGAATAAGTCAGCACTATATTACTATATAAGTGAATAGAATAAATAAATAAAATACAATAGTTTTTATTTCAGGTTGTGCCAGTCTAGGGACTGGTGGGAGGGGGTACAACAGGGGGCTTCATGCTGAGCTGTTACTGAGAAACCAAGTAAGGGTGGGTTCACACATACAAGGTCTGCTGCATAGTTTGTGCAGCTGATTTTGCTCCGCATTAGCTTTAATGGGTAGCAAAATCAGCTGCAGAAAATATGCAGCAAAAAATATGCAGCAGATCCTGTACATTCCTTCAAAAAGTTTTTTTGAAGGAACCTCTCCTCAAGATAGGCCATTAACATGTATCCACCACTCGGCACCCCCATGATTGACTGTGATGCCCAAAAAACAGAGATGGAAGCAGTCAGCGCTGTACATTGAGTAGTGGCCGTGCCGGGTTACTGCAGATCAGCTCTCATTGAGGTGAATGGGAGCTGATCTGCAGTAACCCAGTACGGCCACTACACAATGTATGGCGCTGTCTGCTTCCATCTCTGTTTTTTGGGCATCACAGTAAATCATGGGGGTGCCGAGTGGTGGACACATATTAATGGCCTATCTTGAGGAGAGGCCATTACTTAAAAAAAACTTTTTGAAGGAATGTACAGGATCTGCTGCATATTTATTTGCTGCATATTTTCGGCAGCTGATTTTGCTACCCATTAAAGCTAGTGGGGAGCAAAATCAGCTGCACAAACTGCACGGCAATGGCCCAGCTGATTAGCCGGGGTGCCGGTGTGTCGGACCCCCACTCATCAGATATTAATAGCTAAGACTACTTTCACACTGCCGCTGGGCTCCGCCATAAACGGCTGTTTAGTCTCTCTTTTTTGTTTTTGCCTTTAATGGCAGCTAGTGTGACGGAGCCCAACGAGAGGCATAATGGGCACAGAGGACCCCATTCACTTGAATGGGATTCTCTGATGTCCGTTATTGCGGCCGTTATTCCGCCGGAAGATAGCGGGAGAAAAAGACGTTGCAAGCACAAATGTTTCTCCCGCTATCTTGCAATGGACCCGCTACTGACGGGCAGAAGCGGAAGTGTGAAAGGAGCCTTACCCTTAAGAGCGACCATTAATGAGAGAAGTTCACTGCACAAGGTTTTATTATACACTTAAAGGGGTACTCCGGTGGAAAACCTTTTCTTTTTTTTTTTCTTTAAATCAACTGACTTCTATTAAAAAATCTTAATCCTTCCAGTACTAATTAGCTGCTGCATTTTTTTTAATAAGGATCAGGTTTTTCATAAATTTTCATAAATATATGTATTGCTGTGTATAAAATTCTGTTTACTGCCACCTCTAAGTGAAGCTTACATCCTAACGATCTTACAGCTCCCTTTAAAGGGGTACTCCAGTGGAAAACTTTTTTTTATTAATCAACTGGTGCCAGAAAGTGAAACAGATTTGTAAATGACTTCTATTAAAAAATCTTAATCCTTCCAGTACTTATTAGCTGCTGAATACTACAGAGGAAATTATTTTCTTTTTGGAACACAGAGCTCTCTGCTGACATCACAAGCACAGTGCTCTCTGCTGACATCTCTGTCCATTTTAGGAACTGTCCAGAGCAGCATATCATTTTTCTATGGGGATTTTCTCCTACTCTGGACAGTTCTTAAAATGGATAGAGATGTCAGCAGAGAGCACTGTGGTCAGGATGTCAGCAGAGAGCAATGTGTTCCAAAAAGGAAATAATTTCCTCTGTAGTATTCATCAGCTAATAAGTACTGGAAAGATTAAGATTTTTTAATAGAAGTAATTTACAAATCTGTTTCACTTTCTGGCACCAGTTGATTAATAAAAAATAAAAAAAAGTTTGCCACTGGAGTACCCCTTTAAAGGGAGCTGTAAGATCGTTAGGATGTAAGCTTCACTTAGAGGTGGCAGTAAACAGAATTTTATACACAGCAATACATATATTTATGAAAATTTATGAAAAACCTGATCCTTATTAAAAAAAATGGATTTATTTACTTTGGCAAGGGGATGCTTTTTCCCTGACTCTGAACATCAAGTGATAAAGGTGCGCTGTGAAACCGCTGCTATGGGCCCCAAAAGCGCTAACTTGTCCTTCCTCTGGCTATGGGCACCTGACGCTCTTTCATAAAAGTTATTATAAAAAGGCCCATGGCCATAGTCTGACCAGGTCAGTGGTCTAAAGCAGTGGTCTCCAACCTGCGGACCTCCAGATGTTGCAAAACTACAACTCCCAGCATGCCCGGACAGCCAACGGCTGTCCGGGCATGCTGGGAGTTGTAGTTTTGCAACATCTGGAGGTCCACAGGTTGGAGACCACTCGTCTAAAGGTATCAGTGTTGTCCAGGACTCCTGTGGTCATAGGATACTGGAAGGGAAGAGACTTTTGGACAACGACAATGTTAAAGGGGTTATCATGGAATTAAAAAAAAATATATATATATATATATTTTTATATATATATATATATATCTCAACTGGCTCCGGAAAGTTAAACAGATTTGTAAATGACTTCTATAAAAAAAAAAATCTTAATCCTTTCAGTACTTATGAGCTGCTGAAGTTGAGTTGTTCTTTTCTGTCTAAGTGCTCTCTGATGACACCTGTCTCGGGAACTGTCCAGAGTAGAAGCAAATCCCCATAGCAAACCTCTTCTACTCTGTGCAGTTCCCGAGACAAGCAGAGATGTCAGCAGAGAGCACTGTTGCCAGACAGAAAAGAACAACTCAACTTCAGCAGGTGATAATTATTGAAAGGATTAAGATTTTTTTTAATAGAAGTAATTTAGAAATCTGTTAAACTTTCTGGAGCCAGTGGATATATATATATATATATATATATATATATATATATACCAACAATAAGTCCAGCAGCACTCACGGGATCAAGTAAAAAACACAGCAGTGTTTATTAAACCATGTACAAATGCAACGTTTCAGTGATATCCACCACCTTTTTCAAGCATGGTATACAAATGTGCAAGACAAACCTTTATATGGTATCATATTAAGTTAATTACAAACTCCAATCAATATAATCAAACAAAATTCATACAGTAAAAAAGACATAATCAGTACAAGATTCATAATATAAAAAGTGCAAGTGATAACAGTGTGTTTAGAAACAACAATGGTCACCGTACATACAATAGATCATCGTTGTTATTAAAAATACAAAGTGCAGATAATAAAGACGCAGCTGTGACTACGTCTTCCAGTGATTAAAAACAACATTGCCATGGGGACAGACCACTCACCTCCTGTGTATGGACGCCGCCATTACGGCGTCTCACATGTGGTCATATGGCTCCCGGTCATGTGACGATCCCGAGCTCCGCCCCGTCATCACGTGACCGGAGCGCACACTCGCGCATGCGCACCTGCCACTTTGATGCCGAAAAAGGCATCAAGAGACCTGGCGGAGACACGGGAGCGCCCCAAGCACCAGGACCAGACTAACATCACAAGTCCCAATGTAAAAAAGTGGGTGGGAATACAGATAGTATCTAAAGAAATAAATGGTGATGTACAAAATAAATGTAGGGGCAAAAAAACATATCATAACGTTCAAAGGTCAGAGCAGGTCAGAAAAAATCATCTGTAGATGACAGGAAAACCTATCAATCATACAAAAAATTAATTGATGGTGTATCAACAAACGCATCAAAAACGCATCATGTGTATAGGGGGGAAAAAAAATTTTTGGGAAATTGTGTCAGTGAATACGTCAATGGGCACACAAATGTATATAAGTGTACAGATGTGTATCCAGAGACATCATGCCAAGGGCAAAGGGGGAAAAAATATTTGTATAACTAGAAAAGTGAGTACTAGAATGTGGAATCAAAGTTCCACATTGTGCCCAAAAATATACAAAGAGGATGTAGTATATGTGTGTATATATACATGCGTCTAAGAACCAACGGATCAAGGTTGGTGTATAGAAATAGATATAAAATGTGCAGTGAATGAGAAAATAGTGGTAATAATCGTAATGTTAATGATAAGTAAATATATTGATAATGGGTATTACGTGTCTGCGTATGTTTGAAATCCACACATGCACAACGTCCATTCATGTACACATATGGATACCAAACCTTCCTAGAAAAACTTAAAATGTTCTTGAAAGAGTATATGGTTGAATATGTGACATTGCCCCATTTTTGTACATCACACATAACTAGAGTGTAGTCACAAGGAAATCTTTTATTTTACACATGTGAGGATAACATAAAAAATTATGATAGTATATTCCATGTCGGTATCTTTGGTCTGTCCCCCGACAAGTGAAAATTTCAACATCTAAAATAGAATAGAGAAAAAGTATCAATAATATATATTACATTGTATACCATTTAGATACATTCTCAACAGTCGACATGGCCTACGCATTATATATAGCTGATGTAACAGTGAAATCTACATTCAGGCCACGTGGGCGTAACGTGTCCAGCTCATGAATCCAATACAACTCACGTTTCTTTAGCCGATTGATTCTGTCTCCTCCCTTCTTACTTTCTGGTACATGATCAATTAGTGTAAACCGTAACTCGCTCTCCGTATGGCCCGCCTCAACAAAATGTTTAGATACCGGCAGATCCAGTCTAGCCTTCCTGATCGAATACCGGTGCTGGTTGAGGCGGGTCCGGAAGTCGAGTGTGGTCTCACCAATGTAAAGAAATCTACAGGGGCATGAAAGTGCATAGATGACAAAATGCGACGTACAAGTTAAAAAGAATTTCAATTTATATTCCCTTAATGTTAGAGGGTGTATAAATGAGGTACCCTTGTTCATCCTGGGGCAGTTGATGCAAGTGCCACAAGGAAATGAACCCTTACGATTAACTGTCAAGTATTTTTGTCGGTCCATCGGGCTTGTGGATACGTCGGTTTTCACCAAACGATCCTTCAAGCTCGGAGACTTCCGATAAGACATCAACGGGGGTATACAGAACTCTGGAATTTCGGGATGACATTTACTCAAGATGCCCCAGTGTTTCCGTACCACACCAGCGATCTTGTCTGATCTACTGTTAAATGTAGATACAAATGCGATCCTTGGTGGTTTAGGAGTTTTTTCAGTCTGGTGAATTAGTAATTTACGGTCCAATTCTAAGGTCTTGTCTTTGCTTGCCAAAAGTAAATTACGTGGATACCCTCTGCGTGCAAAGTTATCCACCATTTTGTCTAAGGCCGGTAGGACTCTGTCATCCACTCCCACCACCCGGCGGGCCCTCATCATCTGGCTTGATGGGAGGGACCGTACCATGGGGCGGGGGTGGTGACTGTCATACCTTAAAACAGAATTGCTGTCCGTCGGTTTCGTATATAGATCGGTGGTCAACCGTCCACCGTCTACACTTACCGACGTATCTAGAAATTGTACTGAAACCGTAGAAGAAGTCAAAGTAAATTTAATATTAGTATGAATCTGGTTCAGAAACCCAAAAAAATCCAAAAGTTGTTCATGTGTACCTGTCCAAATTAAAAAGACATCGTCTATGTAGCGCCACCACCCCAGCACATGGCTGAAGTGGTGCCTCACATAGACGAATGTCTCTTCTAGGGCCGCCATGAACACGTTCGCGTACGTGGGCGCCACGTTCGTGCCCATGGCGGTCCCAGACAACTGCAAATAAAAAATGTCGTTAAACATAAAGTAATTATGTTTCAGTACAATTTCCAGTAATGTCAAGATCAATTTACTCTCTTCCTGTGAATGGTCCAGTGAGATAGCCAGCTGGACTGCCTCCAGTCCTGCCTCGTGGGGTATAGATGTATACAATGAAGAGACGTCTAAGGACGCCAAAATTGTATTTTCAGGAATCTTGATTAATTCTATTTTTCTAAGAAAATCCGCTGTGTCTCTAATAAAAGACTTCGAGTTCACAGCGTAGGTTCTTAGAATCCTGTCCAAAAAAATAGAAATCTGACTAGTAATCGACCCCCTCCCGGAGACAATTGGTCTACCGGGAGGGTCCACAAGAGACTTGTGGATTTTAGGCAGAATATATAAAAAAGGGGTCGTTGGACAAGGAACCACAAGAAAATCATAAAGTGCTTTGTCAATCAAACCCTTTTGAAAAGCAGGGCCCAGGCACTCCTGAATCCTACTGGCTATCTCTCTTTTTGGATCATTTTTCAATTGTTTGTACGTGGTCACATCAGATAATTGTCTATAGACTTCACTCAAGTACTTCGATCGGTCCATGACCACAACCGCCCCGCCTTTATCGGCGGGTTTTACCACCAGGTTGTGGTCATGGACAATTTGATTTAATGCAAGTTGTTGTTTTTTGGTCAAGTTAGGACGTATTGACACATGTTGTTCTGATTTAAATTTTTCAATATCTCGTCTTACTAATGCACAAAAAGTATCGATCGCACTGGAGCTAGTGTGTGGGTTAAAGTTGCTGGGGGGCTTCAAGCCCAAATCTCCAGCCCTGAAGCTCACATCCCTGCAATCAGCGCGATCCACATGTGGGTTTACAGGTTTATTAGCAAACATTACTTTCAACTTAAGTTTCCTAAAACATTTTACGTTTTTCTAGGAAGGTTTGGTATCCATATGTGTACATGAATGGACGTTGTGCATGTGTGGATTTCAAACATACGCAGACACGTAATACCCATTATCAATATATTTACTTATCATTAACATTACGATTATTACCACTATTTTCTCATTCACTGCACATTTTATATCTATTTCTATACACCAACCTTGATCCGTTGGTTCTTAGACGCATGTATATATACACACATATACTACATCCTCTTTGTATATTTTTGGGCACAATGTGGAACTTTGATTCCACATTCTAGTACTCACTTTTCTAGTTATACAAATATTTTTTTCCCCCTTTGCCCTTGGCATGATGTCTCTGGATACACATCTGTACACTTATATACATTTGTGTGCCCATTGACGTATTCACTGACACAATTTCCCAAAAATTTTTTTTCCCCCTATACACATGATGCGTTTTTGATGCGTTTGTTGATACACCATCAATTAATTTTTTGTATGATTGATAAGTTTTTCTGTCATCTACAGATGATTTTTTCTGACCTGCTCTGATCTTTGAACGTTATGATATGTTTTTTTGCCCCTATATTTATTTTGTACATCACCATTTATTTCTTTAGATACTATCTGTATTCCCACCCACTTTTTTACATTGGGACTTGTGATGCTAGTCTGGTCCTGGTGCTTGGGGCGCTCCCGTGTCTCCGCCAGGTCTCTTGATGCCTTTTTCGGCATCAAAGTGGCAGGTGCGCATGCGCGAGTGTGCGCTCCGGTCACGTGATGACGGGGCGGAGCTCGGGATCGTCACATGACCGGGAGCCATATGACCACATGTGAGACGCCGTAATGGCGGCGTCCATACACAGGAGGTGAGTGGTCTGTCCCCATGGCAATGTTGTTTTTAATCACTGGAAGACGTAGTCACAGCTGCGTCTTTATTATCTGCACTTTGTATTTTTAATAACAACGATGATCTATTGTATGTACGGTGACCATTGTTGTTTCTAAACACACTGTTTTCACTTGCACTTTTTATATTATGAATCTTGTACTGATTATGTCTTTTTTACTGTATGAATTTTGTTTGATTATATTGATTGGAGTTTGTAATTAACTTAATATGATACCATATAAAGGTTTGTCTTGCACATTTGTATACCATGCTTGAAAAAGGTGGTGGATATCACTGAAACGTTGCATTTGTACATGGTTTAATAAACACTGCTGTGTTTTTTACTTGATCCCGTGAGTGCTGCTGGACTTATTGTTGGAATTTATGGATGTGGTCTGCGACTGGGACCACGTTTTTTACCTATTGCACCCGGATTACTGTCTCAAGACTTATAGTGGTTGTGCTGTCCTCCGCCATTTGGAAATATATATATATATATATATATATATATAAAAATTAAAAAAAAGTTATTTCTCTTTAACAGTAAGAAAAGCCTGTACCAAGACGGTTGTGCCCAGATCTCTGCTCCCCCACACGGACTGGTTGTGAGATCTTACATAACTTTACATAATTATGCTTGTGGATAGAAATATCCATCTGGAATCTGACGTCTGCCGCTATCATAGACTACAATGACTTCTCTATACACAATGTAACGGGAAGAGAACAAGTGATGGATGAGAACAGAAGGGGCCAACACTTACTTTAGAGCAATGATGCTCGGGTTGACTGTGACGAGGTCCGTCTTATTTCCAACATCAGCGACGGCATTTCCCCAAATAGGTGGGAGGTTACACCTGGAGGGAGGAGAACAGATCGAAATCAATAGAACGACGTCTTATGCAAAAGGCAAAGCCACCAAAGTCTAAAACTTAAAGGGGTACTCCGGTGGAAAACAATAAAAAAAAAAATTTTAAATCAACTTGTGCCAGAAAGTTATAGAGATTTGTAAATTACTTCTATATAAAAAGCTTAACCCTTCCAGTACTTATCAGCTGCTGTATGCTCCAGAGAAAGTTCTTTTTATTTTTTTTATTTTTTTTCTATCTGACCACAGTGCTCTCTGCTGACACCTCTGTCCATGTCAGGAATTGTTAGGTTTGCTATGGGGATTTGCTCCTGCTTTGGACAGTTCCCGACTAGTGATGAGCAGCGGGGGCCATATTCGAATTTGCAATATTTCGCAAATATATTGATGATTATTCATCCTATATTCGTGAAATGCGCTATGTTGATTCACTTTTTTTTCACGCGAATATTCGCATGGAAAATTCACATAAAAATTAGCATGTGAAAAAAAACAAAAAAAAAAACAAAAAAAAGGCGAAAATCTGCATATGAAAAAAATATACGAATATTCATGCTCAACACTATTCCTGACATGGACAGAGGTGTCAGCAGAGAGCACTGTGGTCAGACAGAAAAGAAATTCACAAAGAAAAGAATTTCCTCTGAAGCATACAGCAGCTGATAAGTACTGGAAGAGATAAGATTTTTATATAGAAGTAATTTACAAATCTGCATAACTTTCTGGCACCAGTTGATATAAAAAAAAATAAAAAAGTTTTTCACCGGAGAAACCCCATTAATTCCCAAATAAAGACAAAGAAAAAAAGCAGTGGCAGAACAATGGAAGGTTTTCAGATGCAAAATCTAAAAAAAACAAGAGACCCTCAAACAATAACATATTATGTACAAATGCTACATTCCTGTCTCTTAAAAACATCCCGAAAAATGCCCAAACAATACCATCATACAATGCCCAGATAACAGCTTTATAGTTGGACCTAATGCTGTAATTTAGTCAAAACTGTTGGGCTACATTGACGTTAGAAACAGAATATTGTTGGCAGAAAAAGACCACCTGGTCCATTTGGTCCGCCCTTTGTTTCTATTGCCAAAAGACAAATTTGAATGTAATTTTTTCAAGCTCAGGTGAAATAAAAACAGATTTGCCTTGTGGGGGTAAAAAAAAAAAATAACTTCTCAATCTCACATGACTGTAAATAAATTATCCATAAATTTGTCTCCTTACAGGATAGGTGAGTGGTGTCTGATTGGTGGGGGTCCGAACACTGGTTGTCTTCATCAGTCCCATAGAGTTTGAACAGAGCAGCAGTTCACATACTCAACTATTGCTCCATTTGAAGTGCAATTGAGACCTCCATTTTCCTGATTGGTGCAGGTCTTCAGTTTGGCCTTAAAGGGGTATTCCAGGAAAAACCATATTATATATATATATATATTTATATATATATATTTATATCAACCGGCTCCAGAAAGTTAAACAGATTTGTAAATTACTTCTATTAAAAAATCTTAATCCTTTCAATAATTATCAGCTGCTGAAGTTGAGTTGTTGTTTTCTGTCTGGCAACAGTGCTCTCTGCTGACATCTCTGCTTGTCTCGGGAACTGCACAGAGTAGAAGAGGTTCCCGAGACACGTGTCATCAGAGAGCACTTAGACAGAATAGAACAACTCAACTTCAGCAGCTCATAAGTACTGAAAGAATTAAGATTTTTTAATAGAAGTAATTTACAAATCTGTTTTCTGGAGCCAGTTGATCTATATAAAAAAAAAGTTTATTTCCCGGATAAAGGGGTACTCCGGTGGAAAACATTAATTTTTTATTTTTTTTAAATCAACTGTTGCCAGAAAGTTAAACAGATTTGTAAATGACTTCTATTAAAAAAATCTTTCCCCTTCCAGTACTTTTTAGCAGCTGTATGCTACAGAGGAAATTATTTTATTTTTGAATTTCTTTTTTGTCTTGTCCACAGTGCTCTCTGCTGACACCTGCTTGTCCAGAGCAGGAGAAAATCCCGATTGCAAACCTATGCTGCTCTGGACAGTTCCTGACGAGGCCAGAGGTGTCAGCAGAGAGCACTGTGGACAAGACGAAAAAGAAATTCAAAAATAAAAAAATTTCCTCTGTAGCATACAGCTGCTAAAAACTACTGGAAGGGTAAAGATTATTATTATTTTTTTTTTTTAAAAGAAGTCATTTACAAATCTGTTTAACTTTCTGGCACCAGTACCTCTAACATCTTAAAGGGGTACTCTGGTGGGAATTTTTTTTTTTTTTTTTCAAATCAACTGATTCTAGAAAGTTAAACAGATTCGTAAATTACTTCTATATAGAAATCTTCATCCTTCCAGTACTTATCAGCTGCTGTATGCTCCCGAGGAAGTTGTGTAGTTCATTCCAGTCTGACCACAGTGCTCTCTGCTGCCACCTCTGTCCATGTCAGGTACTGTCCAGAGCAGGAGAAAATCCTCAGAGCAAACCTTCCACCCTTTATATTGCTGTATTGTCCTTAGGTTCATCAACGAGTGATCCCCAACCTGTCGTTCTCCAGCTGTTGCAAAACTCCAACTCCCAACATGCCCTGACAGCCGTTGGCTGTCAGGGCATGCTGGGAGTTGGAGTTTTGCAACAGCTGTAAAGCAATCGCTCTCCCCGCCATGATTTAGCGCAAATTCACACTTGGTGGGATGAGCGAGCCTCTAGTTAATAAATCATAAATCGCTCGAGTTATGGAGATGAATGGTAAAGTTGTTAGTTCTTCAAGAACAAAGCAAAGGACAATGACTTAACGTCCTCCAGATACGGAGTGTTCCTTAATCTCACTGATCATTACCACGCTAAAAGATTTACAACGGGAAGAATGGCCGCCATCAAAAATTAATCTGATTATTTTATCTTGTTAAATTGTGGTCTCCAGATGAGCGCCACATCCAGAAGAGGACATTACCGAAATTTAATGCAGCTCGTAAATACCGACGCTTACACAGCGGCTCCGGGAAAAAAACAACTTAACTGCTACTTTTACTGCCCTCATTTATTACTCCTAATGAAGGATGGCGCGTCTCCTTCTCTTACTTAACGTTCGCCCAACTGCGCAATGATCAGTGAAGGAGCCTTATTCCTTAAATCAAATTTACAGAGAGAACGGAAAGTCTTCAAATCACTCTTTACATTTTTTTAAAATTTATATATATATATATATATATATATATATATTTTTTTTTTTATTTATTTTTTTTTATTTTGAATGTATGTTTAAAGTGAAACTCTGGGCAAATTCTCAAAATTTTCTGTCAAAAACCATGATCGGTAATTCATAAGGGTGGGGTCACACGTAAAGGATCCGCAGTGTATTTTACGCTGCGGATGTGCCAGTAACCTGATCCATAGTGTGCCTCCAGCTGTTGCCATAACCCCACACTGTCCCGCCACCTGGCCGGCTTGAAGAGACAATTCACCACTCGCCAAGCACACTCGCAGCTACAATGAGTACACCGCGCGTGCTGACTCGCAGGCCCCTGTAAGGATGCTTGGATTGGCGGATTGCCGCTGCGTACAGGCTAGGGGGCGGGGCAACAGCTGGCAGCACACTATGGGTCGGGTCATCAGCGAATCCGCAGCCTAAAATACGCTGGGATCTGTTTCGTGTGACCCTTCCCTTAAAGGGGAACTCCAGTATATTCCATCTTATCCCCTATCCACAGAATAGGGGATACTAGTCTGATTGCAGGGGGTCCGACTACTGGGACCACCCGCGATCTCCTGGCCGGCGCCTTGGCTCTCCTCATGTATTGAGTGACCTCCGCTCCATGCCGGATTACTGTCGACCACTGCACGACGCGGTGGTCGACATGTCCCCTCCATGTATCTCTATGGGAGAGCCCGAGATATACAAGCGCTGTATCACCGGCTCTCTCCTAGCGATACATGGAGGGGGAGTCGACGACACATGCTACAAGCGAGAAAAGAGTTGTTTTATTTTTTATTTTTTTAAGTGCTCTCTATCACCCAAAGTGCAGGAAAAAGTGCAAACGTGTCACACTAAAAAAAACGTGCACAAAGGATGTGGTCTATTGCTAAGCCGTTCTTCAACATAAGAGAGGCCCCCAACAAACCTACCCTTCACCTCCGAGCCAAAAGGCACCTGCAAGGATCCCGGTTCGATGCCCCTTTTCGCCGAAGCTACTAAGGGGCCACAAATGCCCCTGGCTTCAACCTAGGCGTTAACCAGGGTATCAGCCAAGGAGCCGTATACTGATGGCATCTCGAACGAAGCCAAGATGCCCGGGGGTTGCCAGGAGGAGAGGAACCTGATGGCATCATACACCTCCCCTAGACCGCCAGGAGGGACACCCAGAAGGGCTACCGCATCCTGACAAATCCTGTGTACAAACAAAACACGCAAAGTGGCACAGTGACCTACAAAAATAATAAGTGAATGAGTGCAGATATACTGTCCGGTCATCCAGCCGGATCTATAAAAAATTTCCCTGATCCTAGCCAGAAGGCCGGGATACCAGGGGTGAGTGCCAAAGGTGAAGAGTTAATGGTGCAGTGCGTTCACTCAGTGAGCTATCACACCCAGTGTGTTTCGGCACCTCAGGGTCACCACTCCCCGAGGCACAGAAGTACCTCGCCTCTACACCCCCCAACCTCATGGCGAGACCCGGAGGAAACAGGTCACATCAGGGAAGCCGTTGAGCTGGTTACGTGGCACCTGCCCCCTCCATGCAGCACCCATCCCAACCAGCCCCACACCGGCGTTTCTCTCCACAACAGCTGGAGGCGCCCTGGTTGGGAAACACTGATCTAGACACAGGACAGGATAGGAGATTAAAGGGGTACTCCGGTTGAAACCTTTTTTTTTTTTTTTAAATCAACTGGTGCCAGAAAGTTAAACAGGTTTGTAAATGACTCCTATTAAAAAAATCTTAATCCTTCCAGTACTTATTAGCAGCAGTATACTACAGAGGAGATTCTTTTCTGTCTGGCCACAATGCTCTCTGTCTGACACCTCTGTCCATGTCAGGAACTGTCCAGAGCAGGAGAAAATTCCCATTTAAAATATATGCTGCTCTGGACAGTTCCTAAAATGGAGCACTGAGGACAAACAGAAAAGAAATCCAAAAAGAAAAGACTTTCTTCTGTAGTATTCAGCAGCTAATAAGTACTGGAAGGATTAATTTTTTTTTTAAATTAGAAGTCATTTACAATAGGTTTAACTTTTTGTCACCAGTTGAGTTAAAATAAATAAATAAATAAATGAATATTCCACCGGAGTACCCCTTTAAGGAAGAAAACTTTTTTCTGCAGTGTTTAGGCGCAAAAAAAAAACCCCTGCACCCTAGTTTAATCTGAGCTGCATTCAGCATAGGGGCTTCTTGTCCTGAAGCCCCCCATTGGTTTTATAAGCAGCTTCAGAGCGGGACCCCATGATAAGAAGTGACATGTGACGTGCGATTCATTCTCTCCCATTGACAACAATGTGGTTTTTGGCGCAATTTAATGTCAGTGTGAACGTAAACTAACACCGCAGGAAATTGTGCACGTTAGGTTTCCAAAATGATGCCCCCTTTCACTGACATCCTGAGGATCTGCCATAAGTGCAGGAATATCCCATTAAAGCACTGGGTTCTGTATGATATTTTTATATGAAATGAAATGATACAGCCCCGTTTCTTCTTACCGAAAGACAAAATCCGACCGGTCGATTTCAGCACCGCAGCTGCTGTTAGTTAATATTCCGCCATTTCCCACCACGGCACATTGCTTGAAGGGAATTCCCTCAAAGGGTTGTGACTGAAATACAAAACAGGACATGTCATTAAGATGTCTCTTCTGATACCTTTATATACAGCCCAGTAAACCAAGAAGCACCGGCAAAGGCAGAGGAAAGATTTAAAGGGTTAACCACACAATGCGGTTCTGCCATATGACCGAAAAATATAATGCTTCTCTATGTTACTCAGTAGGTCATGATGATGCTTTACATGACTTTTGTTATGTGTCAAGCTTCTGTATTTGGCTCAAAAATCCCTCTGTTCTTGCTGCTCACTCATTCTGACATCCAACGCTCAGGAAGGGGCATGTCCAAGGCAAGCACTGAACCCGCCCTCACTCACCATGCCTTTACTTGCTCCCTGAGTCTGCCGTACTGTGTGTGGTCAATACAGTATAGCAATGCGGTGAAAAACCACATGTTAAAGGGGGTATTCCAGAAAAAAAAATGCTATATATCAACTGGCTTCGGAAAGTTAAACAGATTTGTAAATTACTTTTATTAAAAAATCTTAATACTTCCAATAATTATCAGCTGCTGAAGATGAGTTGTTCTTTTCTGTCTGGCAACAGTGCTCTCTGCTGACATCTGCTTGTCTCGGTAACTGCACAGAGTATAAGAGGTTTGCTATGGGGATTTGCTTCTACTCTTTACAGTTCCTGAGACAGGTGTCATCAGAGAGCACTTAGACAGAAAAGAACAACTCAACTTCAGCAGCTTATAAGAACTGAAAGGATTAAGATTTTTTAATAGAAGTAATTTACAAATCTGTTTAACTTTCTGGAGCCAGATGATATAAAAAAAAGTTTTTTTTGCTGGATAACCCCTTTAACCCTGCTCCAACTTTACAACTGTGATGCGCCATTAGGATGGCTCATGCATTTTGCAATTGCAACTTTTCCATGGCAAATTGTAAAGCAACTGCAACACAACCTGATCCGGTGATTTCACCCTAATACTATAAACAGTATAGAAGAAAATGTAATGCAGTAAGATAGCATGAACAGTAATAGTCACTGTCTTTACATGTAACATATAGAATCACAAACAAATAAAAAGAGAATCACAAACCAACATGTCTCTTTCCAGATCATACATTTTACACGTTAGCCACAACAACTAAAGACAAGCAAATAGTCCATATAACAGATATTGTACCCATAACCACCTGGGATTATTGTTGTGTATTATCCAACAATTACATGGTGTACAGTAGATGGCGGACTGCACAAGCAAATTAACTAAGCCATGCCCAAAGCTGGGGAAAGATGAGTTTTGTGGACATGTGCTGGTAGCCATCTTGGATTTTTTTAGTTCCAGTTCTGGCCCCAAGAGTGCTGGAGCACCTGAGAGGAACCTGCTAGCAAGTTGGAGAGATCCAGAGCTGGTTACATGAAAGTTAGGGTGCGTTCACACTGAGTAATTCAAGAGGAATTTACTCGAGTAATTCCTCATGAATTCTCCGCTCCAAATTAATTCACATCTCCTCTGTCCATTGACTTTAATGTTTTTTCCGCTGTCCAGTTCACACTGCGGAAATTCTGCTAGCGGAATTCCGACGCTAAATTCCGTTCCGCTTGAAGAAAGAACATGTTCATTCTTCAAGCGGAATCCGCTAGCAGAAATCAATAGAAGTCAATTGTAAAAAAAACATTCCGCCCGACATTGTTTTCGTGCGGAATTTGCACAAAATTCACACGGAATTCGCTCGGAAATGGCTGAAAAACCCTTCACTTCTTTCTCCCCCATTTCTGCGCGCAATTCCGCGCAAATTCTTATATATTTTTTTCTACATGATACTTCTCCTTTAATCCATCAGAGATGTTCCCAACGGGCGGGTTCTTTCCAGTCTGACCACAGTGCTCTCTGCTGACACCTCTGTCCATGTCAGGAACTGTCCATAGCAAACTTCTCCTGCTCTAGACAGTTCCTGACACGGACAAAGGTGTCAGCAGAGAGCACTGTGGTCAGACTGGAAAGAACTGCACAACTTCCTCTGGAGCATACAGCAGCTGATAAGTACTGAAAGGATTAAGCTTTTTAAACAGAAGTAACTGTTTAACCTCTTCAGGACACAGGGCGTATGGATACGCCCTGCATTCCGAGTCCTTAAGGACCGAGGGCGTATCCATACGTCCGTGGGAAATCCGGTCCCCACCGCTAGTCGGTTGGGGACCGGAGCCGGATGCCTGCTGAAATCATCAGGCAACCTGAACCCCCCCCCATGTCGGCGATCGGAGAAAATCGCATGTCAATTCAGACATGCGATTTTCTCCAATTCCGGGCTGAACGGGTCTCTGGTGACCCGATCACCCGGAAAATAGGGCTGATCAGAGCTGTCAGCAACAGCCCCGATCAGCCTAAGGGATAGGAGTGAGGTCGCAGAGCTGCGATCTCCTCCTATCCCCTGCCATTACTCAGAACGGGGTTCTGACCAATGGCAGCGCAGGACAGGGGGTTGCCATGGCAACCCCCGTTCTGCCCGCCCCTGGATGTCGAGGGGCTCTGGGAAGAAGATGGAGGCCGTACCTGCAGGAGAAGATGCCTGGGGACCTGGGATCTTCGCTGGACCCTGCTGGATCTTTGCTCAGGTAGGGAATCGACAGTGGGGGGGGGGAAATTGAAAGTGAAAGTAAATCGATCTTTACTGTGGCAACATCTGGAGGGTCACAGTTTGGAGACCACTGTTACAGTGGTGCCCAAACATTAGCCCTCCAGATGTAGCCAAACTACAACTCTCAGCATGCCTCGACTGCCCAGGCATGCTGGGAGTTGTAGCTCTGTAACATCTGTCCCTTCAGATTTAGCAATTTTCATGACATTTTTGAAAATTGCTGCTCTATTTTGAAGCCCTCTAATTTTTTTAAAAAAGCAAAAATATGTCCATTTTATGATGCCAACATAAAGTGGACATATTGTGTTTGTGAAGAAAAATAAAATTTATTTGGAATATCCATTTTCCTTACAAGCCGAGAGCTTCAAAGTTAGAAAAATGCTAAATTTTCAAAATTTTCATGAAATTTGGGGATTTTTCATCAAAAAAGGATGCAAGTAATGCCGAAATTTTACCACCAAAATAAAGTAGAATATGTCACGAAAAAACAATCTCAGAATCAGAATATTCGGTAAAAGCGTTTTCGCGTTATTAATTCGTAAAGTGACGGTGGTCATAATTGCGAAAAAGGGCTCAGTCCTTAAGGTGAAAAAGGGCTGCGTCCTTAAGGGGTTAAAGGGGTACTCCGCTGCCCCAGCAATCGGAACATTCAGCCAACGGCTGTCCGGGCATGCTGGGAGTTGTAGTTTTGCAACATCTGGAGGTCCGCAGGTTGAAGACCACTGCTATAGTGGATTACATCTGAGTACCCCTTTAAAGAGGTTATCCAGGAAAAAACTTTTTTTTATATATCAACTGGCTCCAGAAAGTTAAACAGATTTGTAAATTACTTCTATTAAAAAATCTTAATCCTTTCAGTACTTATGAGCTTCTGAAGTTAAGGATGTTCTTTTCTGTCTAAGTAATCTCTGATGACACGTGTCTCGGGAACCGCCCAGTTTAGAAGAGGTTTGCTATGGGAATTTGCTTCTAAACTGGGCGTTTCCCGAGACACGTGTCATCAGAGATTAACTTTCTGGAACCAATTGATATATAAAAAAAAGTTTTTTCCTGGATAACCCCTTTAATCTCCTATCCTGTCCTGTGTCTAGATCAGTGTTTCCCAACCAGGGCGCCTCCAGCTGTTGCAAAACAACAAATCCCAGCATGCCCGGACAGCCAACGGCTGTCCGGGCATGCTGGGAGTTGTAGTTTTGCAACATCTGGAGGTCCACAGGTTGGAGACCACTGCTATAGTGGATTACATCTGACACGGTGTTCTAGCTTTAGTGCTATTCTACAGAGAAAGTGATTCCCGGCTCGGAGCCGACATCATCAGTTCCACACAATTAGTGTTATTACCAGCAAAATGGTCAAGGGTTCCGCTAGTTAAGAACTGTAACGCACTAATTCCGCGTCTTTTAACTTTGATTAAACGAGACCTGATGAAACTTGTGTAACCTACAGGGCCGAAAAGTGAAAAGCGCTAGTTTATTGAAAATGGTAGGTCAGGAAACATGGAGAAGTGTAGCCTTCATCTACAGGCCTGATCAACCATGCAGGGGCAGACTATCATGTGTTCTGTCAGCCCAATAGGGACCCTGTGATCATTGGGGCCCTCAACTCACATGAGTGACAATGGACCTCTGTCTAACCTACCATCAGTATGATAGCATGACAAGCAGGGCTCAAGTCCTGCAGGAACGCATGGGAACTGCGTTCCTGCGCTTTTTCCACAGCAGGAACGCCGTTCCCATTAGCAGGAGTCCTGCAGGAGCAGCCCTTATGTGGAAGAGTTCCCACACTTTTTTTGGTCTAGGACTTGACCCCTGATGACAAGTATACAGTGAAGGGAACAATGATTTAGATGTTCATTGGCAAACTTCAGACGGCCTGAATATGAGCTTTCTGGAGCAGGGGGGCCTTGTGGATGCTGCAGGATTTCAGTGTTAAAAGGGTACTCTACTGGCCAGCGTGGAAATAAATGTTCTGAACACTGTTTTAGCGCTGCGGGGGTCAGCCATGCCCCCTTGTGACATCATGGCCACGCCCCCTCAATGCAAGTCTATGGGAGGGGCGTGACAGCCGTATATTAGGTCGGAATGTGAGGACGGGGATATGAGGACGGGGCTATGGGGACGGGGCTATGGGGACGGGGCTATGGGGACGGGGCTATGGGGACGGGCTATGAGGACGGGCTATGAGGACGGGCTATGAGGACGGGATATGGGGTTGGTATATGAGGACGGAATATGAGGACGGGATATGAGGTCGGGATATGAGGACGGGATATGAGGTTGGGATATGGGGTTGATATATGAGGACGGGATATGAGGACGGGATATGAGGACGGGATATGAGGACGGGATATGAGGACGGGCTATGAGGTTGAGCTATGAGGACGGGCTATGAGGTTGGGATATGGGGTTGGTATATGAGGATGGGATATGAGGTCGGGATATGAGGACAGGATATGAGGACGGGATATGAGGACGGGATATGAGGACGGGATATGAGGACGGGATATGAGGTTGGGATATGGGGTTGATATATGAGGACGGGATATGAGGATGGGCTATGAGGTTGAGCTATGAGGACGGGCTATGAGGACGGGCTATGAGGTCGGGCTATGAGGACGGGCTATGAGGACGGGCTAGGAGGACGGGATAGGAGGACGGTATAGGAGGACGGTATAGGAGGACAGGATATGAGGTCGGGATATGAGGATGGGATATGAGGACGGGATATGAGGTTGGGATATGGGGTTGGGATATGAGGAAAGGATATGAGGACGGGATATGAGGTCGGGATATGAGGTCGGGCTATGAGGTTGAGCTATGAGGACGGGATATGAGGTTGGGATATGGGGTTGGTATATGAGGATGGGATATGAGGTCGGGATATGAGGACAGGATATGAGGACGGGATATGAGGACGGGATATGAGGACGGGATATGAGGTTGGGATATGGGGTTGATATATGAGGATGGGATATGAGGATGGGCTATGAGGTTGAGCTATGAGGATGGGCTATGAGGACGGGCTATGAGGACGGGCTATGAGGACGGGCTATGAGGTCGGGCTATGAGGACGAGCTATGAGGACGGGATATGAGGTTGGGATATGGGGTTGGTATATGAGGATGGGATATGAGGTCGGGATATGAGGACGGGATATGAGGACAGGATATGAGGACGGGATATGAGGACGGGATATGAGGACGGGATATGAGGTTGGGATATGGGGTTGATATATGAGGACGGGATATGAGGATGGGCTATGAGGTTGAGCTATGAGGACGGGCTATGAGGACGGGCTATGAGGACGGGCTATGAGGACGGGCTATGAGGACGGGCTAGGAGGACGGGATAGGAGGACGGTATAGGAGGACGGTATAGGAGGACAGGATATGAGGTCGGGATATGAGGATGGGATATGAGGACGGGATATGAGGTTGGGATATGGGGTTGGGATATGAGGAAAGGATATGAGGACGGGATATGAGGTCGGGATATGAGGTCGGGCTATGAGGTTGAGCTATGAGGACGGGATATGAGGTTGGGATATGGGGTTGGTATATGAGGATGGGATATGAGGTCGGGATATGAGGACAGGATATGAGGACGGGATATGAGGACGGGATATGAGGACGGGATATGAGGTTGGGATATGGGGTTGATATATGAGGACGGGATATGAGGATGGGCTATGAGGTTGAGCTATGAGGACGGGCTATGAGGACGGGCTATGAGGACGGGCTATGAGGACGGGCTATGAGGTCGGGCTATGAGGACGGGCTATGAGGACGGGCTATGAGGACGGGATATGAGGACGGGATAGGAGGACGGGATAGGAGGACGGTATAGGAGGACAGGATATGAGGTCGGGATATGAGGATGGGATATGAGGACGGGATATGAGGTTGGGATATGGGGTTGGGATATGAGGAAAGGATATGAGGACGGGATATGAGGTCGGGCTATGAGGTCGAAATATGAGATCGGAATATGAGGACGGGATATGAGGATAGATATGAGGACGGGATATGACGATAGATATGAGGACGGGATATGAGGTTGGGTATGAGGAAAGGATATGAGGACGGGATATGAGGTCGGGCTATGAGGTCGAAATATGAGATCGGAATATGAGATCGGAATATGAGATCGGAATATGAGGACGGGATATGAGGACGGGATATGAGGACGGGATATGAGGTTGGGATATGAGGACGGGATATGAGGTCGGGCTATGAGGTCGAAATATGAGATCGGAATATGAGATCGGAATATGAGGACGGGATATGAGGACGGGATATGAGGACGGGATATGAGGTTGGGATATGAGGACGGGATATGAGGTCGGGATATGAGGTCGGGATATGAGGACGAGATATGAGGACATGATATGAGGACAGGATATGAGGTCGGGACATGGGGTTGGGATATGAGGACAGGATATGAGGTTGGGATATGGGGTTGTATAGGAGGACAGGATATGAGGTCGGGATATGAGGTCGGGATATGAGGACGGGATATGAGGTTGGGATATGAGGACGGGATATGAGGACGGGATATGAGGACGGGATATGAGGACGGGATATGAGGTCGGGATATGAGGACGGGATATGAGGTCGGGATATGAGGTCGGGACATGGGGTTGGGATATGAGGACAAGAGCATTATTGTTGCTTTTCCTCTCCCATAAGATAGGAAGACCAGGCAACGGGTAATCTGCTACTAAAGTCTATAAAGTCCATTTATCACTCTCAGAGTAAAGCCGATCAGAAAGAGGGGGCACGGTCCTCTGCTGCGCTCTTCTGCCCCTTCGTGATCATTTCGAGTCCCAGCACCGGGATTCCAACAATCAAGACTTCTGACGTAACACCGTAACAATTCAGAAGTTTTATAAAGCGACCGTCCCCCTTTAAACATAGAAACAACAAACAAAGGTAACAACCAATCCCTGACAGGCGCCACTCCGAGACGTCGCTCAGACTCCGTGCGGCTTCTCGGCGGGCGCCATTCCATTTGCATTAGCGGTAATAAGGTATAATTAATTTCCCGCCGCACGAGCTAATCGCGTTTAAGCTTCTTACCTTCGGCAGCATTCTGTAAATGTCCTCCGCAATTAAAATGTTCTTTTTACTTTCCACCTCGTAAGTGATGTTACTTCCCAGCGAGGTATTGTTCTGCGTCACGATGAAGTTGTTAACCGCGTTGCAGCAGGAAGACAAGTAAAATCTGCAAAGAAAGGCAGATTATCAATCCGGACCTAGCCACTAATTCTTTAAAGAAGTACTCCGAGTTTTATTTATTTATTTATTTTTGGCCCATACCATGCACACTCACTATCACTGGTCATACAGCACCATCTGTTTAATTAAAATAAGGCCTTTGTTATAGGCGTGTACTTGGAATGGTCACGCATGGGAGAACTAGAGGATTAATTTAATTGTTCATTTAACCCCCCCCCCCCAATTGATACAAACGTCTTAAAATAATTATTCAAAAATTTTTTTTTTTTTTTTGCGCAATACATTTGTGTTTCTAAGAAAAATATAAAATAAATTATTTTGTTCTGGTCATGAAGTGGTTAAAATCCTGTCCCTATACTTTATGCATCAGTGTTTTGCAAACAGCGTGTCTCTAGCTGTTGCAAAACTACAACTCCCAGCATGCCCGGACAGCCGTTGGCTGTCCGGGCATGCTGGGAGTTGTAGTTTTGCAACAGCTGGAGACACACTATTTGAAAAACACTACTAACCATGCAGCATTTTTATTAATTTTTTTGTCTTTTTTTTTTTTTTAGGGGGAAAAATGCAGCGCCAGATGTTAGCTGAAAGTCAATAGGAAATTATGAAACACCAAACTCATTTAGTGTTTTGTTTTTTTTTCCTTTTGCCATTTTTGCATTTTTTTTTTTTTTTTGCAGTTTTTTTGGCGGGCGAAATCTTAGAAGTCTAGGGCAGGAAAAAAAAGCCATCAAAAACGTCATATGGGTTTAACCTTGGTGTTTTATTTAGAGATGAGCGAATTTACAGTAAATTCGATTCGTCACGAACTTCTCGGCTCGGCAGTTGATGACTTATCCTGCATAAATTAGTTCAGCTTTCCGGTGCTCCAGTGGGCTGGAAAAGGTGGATACATTCCTAGGAGACTCTTTCCTAGGACTGTATCCACCTTTTCCAGCCCACCGGAGCACCTGAAAGCTGAACTAATTTATGCAGGATAAGTCATCAACTGCCGAGCCGAGAAGTTCGTGACGAATCGAATTTACTGTAAGTTCGCTCATCTCTAGTTTTATTCCCTCAATTCTTCAACAGAAATCCTTAAAGGGGTACTCCGGTGGAAAACTTTTTTTTTCTTATAAATCAACTGGTGCCAGAAAGTTAAACAGATTTGTAAATTACTTCTATTAAGGGTGCGTTCACACGGGCGTATTTGTCAGCGGATCTTTAGCTGCGGATCCGCTGACAAAGGCCCCTAAAGTGCTGCCCTCTTTGTGCCTGCTAATAGGGGCAATCCGCCGCTACCAGCAGGCACTCTGCGATGTGCAAGTTACCCTGCAGTGTACTCGCACACATCGCGGCCGCTCTCTGTGTAGCTCAGGGAGCCGGGGGAGCGGCCGCGATGTGCGGGATGTGCGGATACACTGCGACTCGCACTTCACAGTGTGTCTGCTGGTAGCGGCGCATTGCCGCTATTAGCAGGCACAAAGAGGGCAGCACTTTAGGGGCCTTTGTCAGCGGATCCGCAGCTGCGGATCCGCTGACAAATATGCCCGTGTGAACGCACCCTAAAAAATCTTAATCCTTCCAGTACTTATTAGCTGCTGAATACTACAGAGGAAATTATTTTCTTTTTGGACCACAGTGCTCTCTGCTGACATCCTTCCAGTACTTATCAGCTGCTGACTACTACAGAGGAAATGGTTTTCTTTTTGGAACACAGAGCTCTCTGCTGACATCATGACCACAGTGCTCTCTGCTGACATCTCTGTCCATTTTAAGAACCGTCCACAGTAGCATATGTTTGCTATGGGGATTTTCTCCCACTCTGGACAGTTCTTAAAATGAACAGAGATGTCAGCAGAGAGCTCTGTGTTCCAAAAAGAAAACCATTTCCTCTGTAGTAGTCAGCAGCTGATAAGTACTGGAAGGATAAGGAATTTTTTATAGAAGTAATTTACAAATCCGTTTAACTTTCTGGCACCATTTGATTTAAAAAAAAAAAAAAAAAAAAGTTTTTCACCGGAGTACCCCTTTAAACAGGTACTCCGGAGAAAAAAAAACATAAACACACATATATATATATATATATATATATATATATATATATATATATATATAACAAGTTACATCTATTAAAAAAGATCTTAATCTTTCTAGTACTTATCAGCTGCTGTATGCTCTACAGGAAGTTGTGTAGTTCTTTCCAGTCTGACCACAGTGCTCTCTGCTGCCACCTCTGTCCATGTTAGGAACTTTCCAGAGCAGGAGCAAATCCCCATAACAAACCTCTCCTGCTCTGGAAAGTTCCTTACAAGGACATGAGCAGCAGCAGAGAGCACTGTCAGACTAGAAAGAACTACACAACTTCCTCTGGAGCATATGGGAGCTTATAAGTACTGGAAGGATTAAGATTTTTATGTAGAAGGAATTTACAGAACTGTATAACTTTTTGTCACCAGTTGATTTGAAAGCTTTTTTTTTTTTTTTTTAGATCAACTGGCTCCAGAAAGTTAAACAGATTTGTAAATTACTTCTATTAAAAAAATCTTAATCCTTCCAATAATTATCAGCTGCTGAAGTTGAGTTGTTCTTTTCTGTCTAAGTGCTCTCTGATGACACGTGTCTCGGGAGCTGTCCAGAGTAGAAGTAAATTCGGGACAGCTCCCGAGACACTTGTCATCAGAGAGCACGTAGACAGAAAAGAACAATTCAACTCCAGCAGCTCATAAGTACAGAAAGGATTAAGATTTTTTTAATAGAAGTAATTTACAAATCTGTATAAGTTTCTGGGGCCAGTTTAAATATAAAAAAAAGTTTTTTCCTGGATAACCCCTTTAAGTCACATAATGAAAGAATCACATGACTTGTCATAAGAAAAAAACACCAAAGGTAAAAAATGTCAAGATTTAAATCCACTATATTTGAAAAAATGACATATAAACCACATCTTGTGAGTGCAAAATAACAATTTTTAAGGGGCACTCCGCCCCTAGACATCTTATGGATAGGGGATAAGATGTCAGATCGCCGCGGACCCACTGCTGGGGACCCCGGGGATCGCTGCTGCGGCACCGCGCTATCATTACTGCGCAGAATGAGATCGCTCTGCACGTAATGACGGGCAATACAGGGGCCGGAGCATCGTTACGTCACGGCTCCGCCCCTCGTGATGTCACGGCCCGCCCCCGTCAATACAAGTCTATGGGAAGGGGGCGTGGCGGTCGTCACGCCCCCTGCCATAGACTTGCATTAAGGGGACGGGCCGTGATGTCATGAGGGGCGGAGCCATGACGTCACGCTGCTCCGGCCCCTGTATCGCCCGTCATTACGCGCAGAGCGATCTCACTCTGCGCAGTAATGATGGCGGGGTGCCGCAGCAGCGATCCCCGGGGTCCCCGGCAGCGGGACCCCGGCGATCTGACATCTTATCCCCTTTCCTTTGGATAGGGGATAAGATGCCAGGGGCGGAGTACCTCTTTACCATTATCCATACTCTATACCAGTGGTCTCCAACCTGCGGACCTCCAGATGTTGCAAAACTACAACTCTCAGCATGCCCGGACAGCCAACGGCTGTCCGGGCATGCTGGGAGTTGTAGTTTTGCAACATCTGGAGGTCCGCAGGTTGGAGACCACTGCTCTATACATTATAGGTCATTTTGAGGGTATAAAATGGTTTTAAAGAAGACTTCGGCCACTGTACCTGAATCTACTATATTCCTGCGGTTGCTTCTGCCACGTACAGTTCTGTATCTCATTTACAGCCTGGATGTAACAATCCTCTGAGTACCTGTAGAGACAGAGGCCATTAGACTGCAATGTTACTGACTTTACACTGGAATATCTGCCCTTTAATGCCATTTTGAATTTTTTTTTTTTTTTTTACCTAAATGGGTTAAAAATTCTATTTTGACTGAATTATCCTTATTCAATCTAAAAACTGTGCCCCATAGCTGAATGTGACCTGCTTAGTACTGACTGCTGTGGCCACTACATGGCGGCATACACATCCCTTTAGGGTTAGAGAGTGGGGTGTTGGTCTGGGGTTAAAGGGGTACTCCGGTGGAAAACTTTGAACTGGTGCCAGAAAGTTAAACAGATTTTTAAATTACTTTTATTAAAAAAATCTTAAAGGGGTACTCCCGTCCCGTGGAAAACTTTTTTTTTTTTTTTTTTTAATCTACTGGTGCCAGAAAGTTAAACAGATTTGTAAATCACTTCTATTAAAAAATCTTAATCCTTCCAGTACTTTTTAGGGGCTGTATACTACAGAGAAATCCAAAAAAGAAATGCATTCCTTCTGATGTCATGACCACAGTGCTCTCTGCTGACCTCTGCTGTCCATTTTAGGAACTGTTCAGAGCAGCATATGTTTGCTATGGGGATTTTCTCCAGCTCTGGACAGTTCCTGAAATGGACAGCAGAGGTCAGCAGAGAGCACTGTGGTCATGACATCAGAAGGAATGCATTTCTTTTTTGGATTTCTCTTTAGTATACAGCCCCTAAAAAGTACTGGAAGGATTAAGATTTTTTTTTTTTATGGAAGTTATTTACAAATCTGTTTAACTTTCTGGCACCAGTTGATTTAAAAAAAAAAAAAAAAAAAAAAAGTTTTCCACGTGAGTACCCTTTTAATCCTTTTAGTACTTTTTAGCAGCTTTATGCTACAGAGGAAATTCTTTACTTTTTGAATTTCTTTTTTGTGCTGACCACAGTGCTCTCTGCTGACACCTCTGTCCATGTCAGGAACTGTCCAGAGCAGCATAGGTTTGCTATGGGGATTTTCTCCTGCTCTGGACAGTTCCTGATACGGGCATCAGGTGTCAGCAGAGAGCACTGTGGACAAGACAAAAAAGAAATTCAAAAAATAAAGATTTTCCTATGTAGCATACAGCTGGCATCAGTTCATTTAAAAAAAAAAAAAGTTTTCCACAGGAGTACCCCTTTAAGGGTCGGGGTTAGGTTTTGGGGTTAGGGTTGGCGTAAGGGATGTGTGCGGCGCAGGCAAGTCGGAGATGCTTTGTCCTTGTCCCCCTGAGAGAGGGTAGCAGGGATGGAGTGAGGGGGAGCAGGCTGAAAAGCAGAAAACTGTGTCCTTGTGCGGAGGGTCACATTCCTGTGAACTACATGATGACATCATCACCTACCAGATTGCAGTCCCCTCCCATCCAGCTCTGTCTGTATACTGCTGCTATCTCTATGAGATCAGGATATATAGTAGTTATACATCTCCCCTCCAGCTCTATCTGTATACTGCTGCTATCTAGTATGAGATCAGGATATATAGTAGTTATACATATCCCCTCCAGCTCTGTCTGTATACTGCTGCTGCTATCTCTGTGTGATCAGGATATATAGTAGTTATACACCTCCTCTACAGCTTTATCTGTATACTGCTGCTATTTTTATGGAATCAGGGTATATAATAGTCATACATCTCCCCTCCAGCCTTGTCTGTATACTGCTGCTGCTATCTCTATGTGATCAGGATATATAGTAGTTATACATCTCCCCTCCAGCTCTATCTGTATACTGCTGCTATCTCTATGTGATAAGGATATATAGTAGTTATACATCTCCCCTCCAGCTCTGCCTGTATACTGCTTCTCTCTCTATGAGATCAGGATATATAGTAGTTATACATCTCCCCTCCAGCTCTGCCTGTATACTTCTGCTGCTATCTCTATGAGATCAGGATATATAGTAGTTATACATCTCCCCTCCAGCTCTATATGTATACTGCTGCTATCTAGTATGAGATCAGGATATATAGTAGTTATACATCTCCCCTCCAGCTCTGTCTGTATACTGCTGCTGCTATCTCTGTGTGATCAGGATATATAGTAGTTATACACCTCCTCTACAGCTTTATCTGTATACTACTGCTATTTTTATGGAATCAGGGTATATAATAGTCATACATCTCCCCTCCAGCTTTGTCTGTATACTGCTGCTGCTATCTCTATGTGATCAGGATATATAGTAGTTATACATCTCCCCTCCAGCTCTGCCTGTATACTTCTGCTGCTATCTCTATGAGATCAGGATATATAGTAGTTATACATCTCCCCTCCAGCTCTATCTGTATACTGCTGCTCTCTCTATGAGATCAGGATATATAGTAGTTATACATCTCCCCTCCAGCTCTATCTGTATACTGCTGCTATCTCTATGGGATCAGGATATATAGTAGTTATACATCTCCCCTCCAGCTGTCTGTATACTGCTGCTGCTATCTCTACGTGATCAGGATATATAGTAGTTATACACCTCCTCTACAGCTTTATCTGTATACTGATGCTATCTTTAAGTGATCAGGATATATAGTAGTTATACATCTCCCCTCCAGCTCTGTCTGTATACTGCTGCTGCTATCTTTACGTGATCAGGATATATAGTAGTTATACACCTCCCCTACAGCTTTATCTGTATACTGCTGCTATTTCTATGGAATCAGGGTATATAGTAGTCATACATCTCCCCTCCAGATTTATTTGTATACAAGAACTAATGAAGTTCAACAACAAATATCTCTATAATCCGGTTCTAATTGACTTCACACGTATACCATGACATATAACAGACTGCATCCACAATACGTCACTGAGGAACCTTATGTAATTTGTCTGGTGAGTCCATTGATCAATAACACTTCACATAACTAGAGCAGTAAAAGGTTTATTATAAGATTAGATGGGATGTAATACTGCGGTATAACGTCAGTGTAATGTATGCCGCCAGACAGCGCTCCACATTGTATCGAGACGCCTTCTTATATTATAGAGATGTGTGCACCCACTAAATGGCCACCTAAATGTTCATTCGTCTTGGCGAAAGTTACTTATGCAATACTATAAGCAGCACTTATTTTGCTTAGAGAGGTGTTTCCCAATCGGAGTGCCTCCAGCTGTTTCAAAACTTCAACTCTTAGCATGCCGGGACAGTCATAGGCTATGCAGGCATGCTGAGAATTTTTGTTTTGCAACAGCTGGGAGCACCCTGTTTGGGAAGGACTGTATTACAGAATATTGTAAAGGTTCTTGTGTATGCCTTGTGCTTACCTGTATTAGCTGATTTGGCAGGCATGAGATTTCAGCCACAGCGAAATTACTTGATAAAGCAGCCTACATTTCCAGTGAATCCTTTGGCTGTGCAGAGACATTGGGTGGGGTGTTTGATCATTGCACCTGGTCATCTAATTAAGCTGCCAATGCTGGAGATCACCCAGGTGAACTCATTACACTCATAAGTGCGCTAAGGTAAGTTTACAGTACAAAGTGTGGTTTTTAGGGCATGCTGTGAGTTGTACTTTTGCAACAGCTGGAGGCACCCTAGTTGTGAAACACTGGTTTAAAGGGGTACTTTTTTTTTTTTTTTTTTAAATCAACTGGTGCCAGAAAGTTAAACAGATTTGTAAATGACTTCTATTAAAAAATATTTACCCTTCCAGTAGTTTTAAGCAGCTGTACGCTACAGAGGAAATTCTTTTCTTTTGAATTTCTTTTTTGCCTCTTCTGCAGTGCTCTCTACTGACACCCCATGCCCTTATCAGGAACTGTCCAGAGCAGCATAGGTTTGCTATGGGGATTTTCTCTTGCTCTGGACAGTTCCTGATACGGGCATCAGGTGTCAGCAGAGAGCACTGTGGACAAGACAAAAAATAAATTCAAAAAGAAAAGGAATTTCCTCTGTAGCATACAGCTGCTAATAAGTACTGGAAGGGTAAAGATTTTTTTAATAGAAGTAATTTACAAATCTGTTTAACTTTCTGGCACCAGTTCATTTAAAAAAAGAAAATGTTTTCTACCGGAGTACCCCTTTAAGCCATTTAAGACCAAATGACAGTAATGAAACACATGGATGCGGCTGCGCTGTAATAAAACAGATGTCTCTGCACAACTAGTGATGGTGAGTGTGCATGATATGGGCAAAACAATCAAAATAATCTGGAGTGCTTCTTTACCAGAATGCTTCAGAGTTGCAATACTAAAGAGGGCCCATGCACCCAAGAGGGATTCCAGCTTCTCAACCTCCCTGGTGTTTTGTTGTCAGACTGTAAAATAATAGAAGTGACGCCAACGCCCGATGGATCTATATTACGTGCCGGCAGATGTATCGGGTCCCAGTGTAAGAACCTCGTCCATCTTGTCTTATCCTATATTGCTGACTAGAGCGATTTTGCCTCCACTTATTGAGTAGGACTTGATGGATTAAACCTCGCAGTGAAGGGGCAGACGGAACGTTCCAGCAATCTGCGCCAGGTACCGGTCGGTGTACCCTTTATCTGGCACCAGGGGGACCACATACTGGGGGAGATTTATCAAAACCTGTGTAGAGGAAGAGTGGTGCAGTTGCCCATGGCAACCAATCAGATCGCTTCTTTCATTTTTCGCAGGTCTCTTTAAAAATGAAAGAAGCGATCTGATTGGTTGCCATGGGCAACTGCACCACTCTTCCTCTACACAGGTTTTGATAAATCTCCCCCACTGTGACTACTCCTAGGGTATCAGGAACATACAGTCACTACAATACAGATAATCCACAGGCAATATTGAAAAGACACCATTACTATATTTTGGGGGTTATGTCGGGAGGACAACCCCTGTTCATACACCCTATTAGAGTACAATGACCCCCCCCCGACCTACGATGGCCCCGATATACGATAATTCCAACATACGATGGTCTCTCAGAGGCAGCATCAACATACGATGCTTTTGTATGTCGGGGCCATCGCATAAACGGCTATCCGCCAGCGCAGACTGCTTCAGCTGCCACCGGATAGCCGTTTACGGTGCCCCGTGTGGTCCGCTGACGATCACTTACCTGTCCTCGGGGCTCCGGCGCGTCCTCTTCGGGATCCCCTGCATCGTCGGTGCTCTCCATCGTCGCCATCACGTCGCTGCGCACGCCGTCCCGTCATCCAATAGGAGCGGCGTACGTAACGACGTGATGGCGGCGACGGAGAGTGAGGTTGCCAGGGAAGCAGAGGCCTTGCCGGAGCATCGGGGACACCTCGGGGACACGGCGACAGCGATGGTGGGCGACATCCAGGGCAGCGGTGACGAGCGCTAACGGTCTGGAGCGGCGGGGACAGGTGAGTACAACTTCCTCTACCCGTGGTCTTCAACCTGCGGACCTCCAGATGTTGCAAAACTACAACACCCAGCATGCCCGGACAGCCAACGTGTTGTAGTTTTGCAACATCTGGAGGTCCGCAGGTTGTAGACCACTGTCCTATACTTTACATTGCACGGATCCCTCAACATACGATGGTTTCAACAAACGATGGTCCGTTTGGAACGGATTACCATCGTATGTTGAGGGACCACTGTACAGGGTTGAATGTGTTATAGAAAGGGGAGGGGGGGGTGTCCCTGTTCAACAAAACAACATGGCTCCTACTCTGGCAGATCTGATGCGCCGTCCATGCTTTATATGGACCTCCACTTAAAGGGGTATTCCAGGAAAAAACTTTTTTATATATATATATCAACTGGCTTCGGAAACAGATTTGTAAATTACTTCTATTAAAAAATCTTAATCCTTTCAATAGTTATCAGCTGCTGAAGTTGAGTTGTTGTTTTCTGTCTGGCAACAGTGCTCTCTGCTGACATCCCTGCTTGTCTTGGGAACTGCACAGAGCAGAATAGGTTTGCTATGGGGATTTGCTTCTAAACTGGGCAGTTCCCGAGACACGTGTCATCAGAGAACACTTAGACAGAAAAGAACAACTCAACTTCAGCAGCTCATAAGTACTGAAAGGATTAAGCTTTTTTAATAGAAGTAATTTACAAATCTGTTTAACTTTCTGGAGCCAGTTGATATATATAAAAAAAAGTTTTTTTCCTGGATAACCCCTTTAACCCTTTGCTTCCTCCAGTGATGAAAATTGATAGCCCAGGGTGCGAGGAGTAATGGCCGCCTGACATTATGTCAGCATTTCCAAATGTTTTACTAAATTACACTTTTGCCAATATGGCGGCACTTCCTGTTGCCCTCTTTGCAAAAATGGCTGCCACATTTAAAGGGGTACTCCGCTGCTCAGCATTTGGAACAAACTGTTCCGAACGCTGGAGTCGGGAGCTCGTGATGTCATAGCCCCCGCCCCCTCATGCCATCACGCCCCGCCCCCTCAATGCAAGTCTATGGGAGGGGGCGTGATGGCTGTCACGCCCCCTCCCATAGACTTGCATTGAGGGGGCGGGGCGTGATGTCATAAAGGGGTGGGGCTATGATGCCTTTTGTTCCAAACGCGGAGCGGAGTATCCCTTTAAACTGAAAATGTTAATGGGGGGGGGGGGGGGGAGATTTATCAAAACCTGTCCAGAGGAAAAATTACTGGGTTGCCCATAGCAACCAATCAGATTGCTTCTTTCATTTTCACAGACCTTTTCAGAAATGAAAGAAGCGATCTGATTGGTTGCTATGGGCAACTCAGCAATTTTTCCTCTGGACAGGTTTTGATAAATCTCCCCCAATATCTTGTGCAAAGGAACAGTGGAGCAGTTGTCAATAGCCACCAATCAGATTCCAGCTTTCATTTTGAAAAAGGCCTCTGAAAAATAAAAGCTGGAATCTGCTCGGTTGCTATGGGCAACTGCTCCACTGTTCCTCTGCACCAGGCTTTATAAATCCCCCACTAAATCAGTGGGGGCATGCTGGGAGTTTTGCAACATCTGGAGGGCCACATTTTAAGACCACTGCACTTAGTCAACTCATGTCAGAAACTGTCCAGAGCAGGAAAGGTCTGCTATGGGGATTTGCTCTTGCTCTGGACAGTTCCTGACATGGACAGAGGTGTCAGCAGAGAGCACTGTGGTCGGAATGGAAAGAACTACACAACTTCCTCTGAAGCATCCAGCAGCTGATAAGTACTGGAAGGATTAAGATTTCTTAATAGAAGTAATTTACAAATCTGTTTAACTTTATGGAGCCAGTTGATATGAAATTTTTTTTTTGCCACCGGAGTACCCCTTTAATGTTTAAATCACTATCATCACGATCACTATCACTATTACGGATACAAATGATTGTTCCCTATTATGGTCCATGTTAGTTCTTCATAGAAGCAAATCTGACAGCTCCTTCTTCTTTCTGGGGCTAAACTGCGATACTAATCTTACCCCATTTTTTTTTTTTTCCGTATGTATGTGAGAGTTGTGTTTTTTTGTTTTTTTTTGGGCAATATGGCTCCCCAGCCTACTATAGGACATTCCTATTCATGGTAACCACATACGCATTCATCATTACATAATCAGATTGCTTATAGATCTAGGAAGGATTCCTCTGCTCAGCAAGATTTATAACTCTGCCCGTGTACAGGGATGACAGGAAAAAAGGATGTAAATCAGTCTGTGGGACTATTAAATCTGTTTATTGAGGAAATTGGGGCCTGCCGAGGGTTCCTGGGAGTGGAGGACTCGGACAGTTTTGCTGGGGGGGTGTTATGCAATAAAGTGATTACGGTGCATCTTCCGGTGCCGCTCGCACATCTGCTTTGTTGGTAATTTCGTTACAGCTAAACATTATGTATACGACTGTGTTCCTCTAGGCTGTTTTACAGTGAAACTATTTACTTTATGCTTCCCCCCCCCCCCCCCCCCCCCCCAATATTATTGCAATTTAAATGTATTACAATACAATATCAACTTATGCTACAACATTCTATAGCGGTGTTTTCCCACCAGAGTGCCTCCAGCTGTTGCAAAACTACAACTCACAGCTATTTAATTAGATGACCAGGTGCAGTGATCAAACACCCCACCCCAATGTCTCTGCACTGCCATGGGATTCATTGGAAATGTAGGCTGCTTTAGCAAGTCATTTCACTGTGGCTGCAATCTCATGCCTGTCACATCAGCTAAGACAGGTAAGCACAAGGCATACACAAGAACCTCTACAATATTCTTTAATGCAGTGTTTTCCAACCAGTGTGCTCCCAGCTGTTGCAAAACTACAACTCCCACCATGCCCGGACAGCCTTCGGCTGTCCGGGCATGCTGGGAGTTGTAGTTTTGCAACAGCTGGAGGCACACTGGTTGGAAAACACTGTTCTATAGGAAGACAAGTTTTAGAGATAGTAGAGAGGGATGGTTTATAGCAACTCTGCTGATACTTTACAGATTTTGAACCAAATCTTAGTTATTTAAAGGGATCTTACAAAACCCGACTTAAAAGGGCACTGTCAAGATTCGAAAACATTTTACATGTTGTACATCTTGGCAAAACATTAACCTTTCTAATATACTTCATAAGAAAATTATATTTCTTTTTTATAGAAATCATGGTTTATAAGAAAGACCACTAGGGGTCCCCATACCATCCAGAACATAATCCTCTCCGATTGCAGCATCATCTTTGTCCCAACTGAAGCACAGGCTGGGACAAAGTCCAGAAAGTGAGGGTGGGACTAGCACTCCTCTGTGCTCACTCCTGTCCTGTCTATCAGACTGAAGCATGAAAACAGAGAGGAGGGGGTTACAGAGTAGCCTGCAGTGATTGGATGAAGAGACCCAGCACAGCAGACTCAGGGAGGAAGTGAACGCATGGTGGGTGAGGGCAAGAGATGGACACATCCCCTCCAGAGCACAGGATGAAAAACCAAGTGAGCGCTAAAAAGAAGGTATTTGTTAATGAAGTATAGGTGCTAAAGACCAAAATTATATGTACATGATCAGGATTAGATTCCAAGTAAAATTTTTTGTGGGATACGCCAGCTACTCTTTAAAGGCCTTTTAGGAAATTAGGGGTTAGTAGAGGGAAATTCCTCCTCTAGAAACTCCATACCTTAGCCACATCAGAAAGCAGCGGTGGTATAAGAACCCAGTACGTGTGGGCATCATGCAATGCTTTATTTCCCCTGAGGGAGCACTGCAGTGGAACTGATTACTTGATCTCAACTCAACACTTGATTCTTCATTAGTCATGAGCTAACAATGGCTGCCTGCCTTCTTTGTCCATATAAGATCCTTTAAACTGTGTCTGTAAATTAAAGGACCAACCAATAGTGTCACTGGATGTCCCCGACCCTCAAAGGTTGCTTTTTGCATTAGACCTCCAGTTTGACAAAGGTGTAAATCCCTTATATTACTTAGAAATGCCTTCACATTTAAAAAGTGGTTGCCTAAGCCAAAAATACCTTTGTTTGGCATTGCGCTATTTACCCCTGATGAAGCCGCATGTATAGATGTAAAACATGTTGGGGGTGGCATTGCCACTAATTTTAACAAACTACATTAGATGTATAACGACAAAGTAGAAAGAGATAGATCGGCACTAACTGCATGTAGCAGAATTCCCTCAATCACAGTTCCCCTGTACAGCACTAGGAAGCACAGTCTAATGCCCGTCATTCGTGGTGCTCTTTCCCAGGAGAATACAGTGCAACATGGAACTTCAAAGAGAGAAATGATGGAAGGCACTCACGTTTCTGTAGCAATGCAGATTTCTTTATTCGGGGTGTATTTGTTCCATTAGCCGGACGCCAGGTCGGATCAAGATTAATATCGCACATTAACGAAGTACACCAAGGTTCTACATCTGACTTAAAGGGGTATTCCAGGCAAAAACTTTTTTATATATATCAACTGGCTCCGGAAAGTTAAACAGATTTGTAAATTACTTCTATTAAAAAATCTTAATCCTTCCAATAGTTATTAGCTTTTGAAGTTGAGTTGTTGTTTTCTGTCTAACTGCTTTCTGATGACTCACGTCCCGGGAGCTGTCCAGCTCCTTTGGGGATATTCTCCCATCATGCAAGGGATATTTTCCCATCATGCACAGCTCCCGTGACGTGACATCATCATTGAGCAGCTAGACAGAAAACTTCAGAAGCTAATAACTATTGGAAGGATTAAGATTTTTTAATAGAAGTAATTTACAAATCTGTTTAACTTTCCAGAGCCAATTGATATATATAAAAAAGTTTTTGCCTGGAATACCCCTTTAATCTTTTTCGGAATTGAACGAATAACACACACCGAGATTATGGATAAACGTAAGGCATTGCTACAAAGCGAAGCGAAGTGGATTCTCAGGACGGGCGCACAGGGAGGCTTAGGTCTGAACGATCGGCTGGACCTGGGTGTTTTTTCCTGAGAATCCATCAATTTTGAAGGAATTATATTCAGAAATGAATTAATATGCTTCGACTGTTTGGAATACAGTGTTATTTTACAAGCTTTTGATATCTATTGTTGTTTTAAATAGAAGATGTCAATGCCCCTACCTGAGAGCGTCACAGGTCAGATGGTATTTACCTGTCTAGTTGCTCCCAGGTAGGTGTGGTCTGAAGAAGCGCTGTGTGTAGCACGAAATGGCTATAACCATGTTGCTTGTTTGATCCGACCTGGCGCGTATACACCCCGAATAAAGAAATCTGCATTGCTACAGAAACATGAGTGCCTTCCGTCATTTCTCTCTTTGAAGCTACATTAGATGTATGCGTGATCCCAGTTGGGTGTTACACCGAGCGCTCCGGGTCCCCCTCCTCCTCCGGAGCGCTCACGGCGTTCATCTTCCGTTAGCAGCGCCCCGGTCAGACTCGCTGACCGGGAGCGCTGCTCTGAGTCCCCCGGCGGGGATGCGATCCGCGCGGCAGGTCGCATCCCGTTTTTCTCACCTGTCCCGGCGCACGCGGCTGTCACGTCCCGGCGCACGCGGCCCCGCTCTCTAGGGCGCGCGCGTGCCGGCTCTCTGAAATTTAAAGGGCCAGTGCACCATTAATTGGTGCCTGGCCCAATCAGTTGTTATCACTCCCATTCTATATAAACCCACTTCCCCTTCCTGTCCTTGCCAGATCTTGTTGCCCCAGTGCCCTGAGAAAGCGTTTTGTGTATCCCAAGCCTGTGTTCCAGACCTCTTGCCGTTGCCCATGACTACGCCCCTTTGCTGCCTGCCCTGACCTTCTGCTACGTCCGACCTTGCTCTTGCCTTGTCCCTGTGTACCGCGCCTGTCTCAGCTGTCAGTGGGGTTGAGTCGCTATCGGGTGGAACGACCTGGGGGTTACCTGCCGATGCAAGTCCATCCCGCTTTGCGGCGGGCTCTGGTGAAAACCAGTAACCCCTTAGATTCCGTTCCCCTGGTACGGCCCACGTCATCACCCCACTGACACAGAGGATCCACCACCAGTGTCCTCGCTGCATCCCAGTCCGGATCCTGACATTGGGTATTAGATATAGTAGGACTAATGTGGTATACTGGTCGTCCTGACCCAAATTATCAAGGCAATTAACTAGGGAATGAGAACTTGATATGCTTATAACAGTGTGACAGAAACGCGTTGGGTGTTGTGGGTGGGGTACTATTGTGAGTAACAAATTGTTGGTGCTATATGTGCCTGAACAGTGGTCACCACAGGACCATATTGAGAGCTCAGGATCCATATAGCTACCATAGGGTCCTTGCGGACTCTAGTAACTAGAGCACTGTAACCATCACCTTCACACCTATATTTATTTGAGGTTACTATTTGGCATTTATTTTAATAGTCCACAATAAATGTTATGTTTTAACCATATCAAGTTCCCAGTTGGGTATTACCCTACTGCTAATTAATCTTGTTAGTTGCCCATGGAAACAGATAGTGTTTTATCTCCATTGTGTAGTCAGACAAGTGACCTACAGCAGAGCTCGAATTGTAGAGCTGAACTCCCATGATGCATTGCTCCCTTGTAATAGAGGAACTGTGAATTTTAAATTCCTCTTTAGACTCTATGCATGTAAGTCACAGGGCATATGGAGTCTATACTGGTACATGTTCAGAACCATTTTGTTTACGGGCAAGAATTTCTCAGTGTTGGGGGCAGGGTCCGGACCGCTCTCCCGAGACTCGATCCGAACCCACCTGTCTAATATACACAGTCTAATGCAGCATGCTGTTCCAGTCTATTATTCCTTATCAGGTCATTAAAGTTTGACTTTTGGTTGCTATGGGCGATAAATCCTCTTCTTCTCTGAGCTGTGATACATAAGGCCCAAAGTTTTTAATGGCAGCAACATCCTAACATACCTTTTCCTCAGGGACACAGACAAGAGGCGATCCGGAACGTCTCGGCAGAATGCGTTACTCGTGTAATTATTCTGTGCAGGAATTCTACAAAATGACAAAGATAAGTAATAAAGATATAACTATTTCGTGGCAATGCAAAGTACCGAAAACCTTCTCTCTTCAAATAAGTAATACATTTTATGACCATACGAGATACCTCAGACTTTACTCTTCATTAGTCATAAGCAAACAATGGCCGTCTGCCTGCTTTGTCCTTGACTTCAGAAACAAGCTCATTGATTAAAATTAATGAGCCAACCAATAATGTCAATGGATGTGCCGCATCTTCAAAGGTTGCTTTATGCAGAAGACCTCAAGTTTGGCTAAGAATTAGACCTTTTCTATTACTTAGCAATGGCTTTATTGCTACAATTTTTTTGGCACTGCCCAATTTACCCCTGATGAAGCTGCATGTATAGCGGAAACATGTTGTGTGGGCTTTGTCACTAATTTTAATTAACAACAATAGCTTTGGCAGCTGGTTTCTATAGTATTGAAGCGGGGTCAGTGTTTGGAACAAACTTCTGAATGCTGGAGCCTGGAGCTCGTGACATCATAGTCCCGCCCCCTCATGAGGTCACGCCACACCCCCTCGATGCAAGTCTATGGGAGGGGGCGTGACAGCCGTCATGCCCCCTCCCATAGACTTGCATTGAGGGGCTGGGGTGTGATGTAATGAGGGGTGGAGCTATGAAGCCAAGAGCTCCCAGCACCGGCTCCAGCGTTCGGAACTGTTTATTCCAAATGCTGAGCAGTGGAGTACCCCTTTAAGCGCAGGCACTTAGAACTCATGCAAATAGCACAAACACTACTGTTAGGTCTCTGCCGTCCAGCAAACGTATTAAGGGTGGGTTCACATCACGTTTTTACCAATACGGGACCGCATACGGCAGGGGGAAGCTAAAACCTTGCGCTCCTGTATCCCTGCCGTATGCGGCCCGTATGTAATTCATTTCAATGAGCTGATTGGAGTGAAACGCTGACTCCGGTCGGCTCATTTTTGCCCCGTATGCGGTTTTCCCACCGCACCTAAAACCGTAGTCGACCACGGTTTGAGGTCCGGTGGAAAACCGCAAATTACATACGGGCCGCATACGGCAGGGATACGGGAGCGCAAGGTTTTAGTTCCCCCACCAGCCGTATACGGTCCCGTATTGGTAAAAATGCGATGTGAACCCAGCCTAATACTTTTGAATATTCACACTGAGGTGCCCTAATTTAGCTTTTTAAAGTTAAAAGTAGTTTTAACAATGTTATGATACATGGGAACAAAAGGGTAAAATAGCACCCCTATGGTACTTTCAGATTAAATAAGTGACTAAACTGCTCCCACGGGGATTAATATGAAGGTGGTTCTTGATAAAATGGAGGGGAAGCCACAGAAAAAAACATTACAATACAATACTGATAGTATTGATTTGATTTCTTAGGAAAACCACTTTACAGAAAGTTATACAGATTTGTAAATTACTTTTAGTTTAAAATCCTTAAGGTATTTCAGGAAAAAACTTTTATATATATCAACTGGCTCCAGAAAGTTAAATAGATTTGTAAATTACTTCTATTAAAAAATATGAATCCTTCCAATAATTATCAGCTGCTGAAGTTGAGTTGTTCTTCTTTGTCTGGCAACTGTGCTCTCTGCTGACATCTCTGGAACTGCACATAGTAGAAGAGGTTTGCTATGGGGATTTGCCTCTACTCTGGACAGTTCCCGAGACAAGTGTCATCAGAGAGCACTTAGACAGAAAAGAACAACTCAACTTTAGCAGCTCATAAGTACTGAAATGATTAAGATTTTTTTAATAGATGTAACTTACAAATCTGTTTAACTTTCTCTCTCTCTCTCTCTCTCTCTCTCTCTCTCTGAATTTGCTTATATGCAGGACAGTTTCTGACACGAACAGAGGTGGCAGCAGAGAGCACTGTGGTCAGACTGGAAAGAACTACACAACTTCCTCTGGAGCATACAGCAACTGATAAGTACTGGAAGGATTAAGATTTTTTAAATAGAAGTAATTTACAAACCTGTAAACATTTTGCTTCCTCCGGGATACCCCTTTAATACCTCAACGGCATAATGTTGCCTCAAGGCGTTAGCTGTGATTGTTACTCTTTAAATGTTACAATGAAAATGTATAAATCTCTGACATTTTCTAAATCCCTTGTCCGCCTTCCTATATGCAAGAGACAATGGGGGGGGAGTATTCAAAGAATTTAGCACCACTTAATTTGCTTTAGCTGCGCCACATTTGCTTAAGATGTATTCAGACATTTAGCACCCGATTTAGCGCCCTGTTAGCCACATTTTTTTTAAAGGGGCGTGGTTAGGGCCTGGTTAGCTTTCTGTGCTATTAACACCCTATTTTCAAAGGTTTTGCACCACTTTCTGGTGCACAAACTGTCACAGTTAATACCAAGTATACCTGGTGTTAAAGGGGTACACCACTGGCCAGCATTCGAGACTAAATATTCCGAACGCTGTTTTCGCGCTGCGGGGGGTCGGCCACACCCTTGTGACGTCAAGGTCATGCCCCCTCAATGCAAGTCTATGGGAGGGGGCGTGACTACCGTCACGCCCCCTCCCATAGACTTGCATTGAGGGGACGTGGCCGTGATGTCACGAGGGGGCGTGGCCGACCCCGCAGCGCAAAAACAGCGTTCGGGACTAAATGTGGAGTACCCCTTTAAATGATGCGCTCTTTGTCCCAAATTTTCAAAAGGCCAAACACACTTCTGAAAATGAGGCGCAGTTAACACTCTTTGAGACGCAAAATTAAGAGCCGTAATATCACAAGTCTTTGAATATCCCCCCCCCCCAAATGTCTTAGATTGCTACAACGTAAAAACCATACTGTAATAGTACATACAGAAGCACAAAACTTCTACTTGAGTTGAATGACTGAACATTACAAGAGCAGACAGTAGAGATAACCGAACTTACAGTAAATTCGATTCGTCACGAACTTCTCGGCTCGGCAGTTGATGACTTTTCCTGCGTAAATTAGTTCAGCCTTCAGGTGCTCCGGTGGGCTGGAAAAGGTGGATACAGTCCTAGGAAAGAGTCTCCTAGGACTGTATCCACCTTTTCCAGCCCACCGGAGCACCTGAAAGCTGAACTAATTTATGCAGGAAAAGTCAGCAACTGCCGAGCCGAGAAGTTCGTGACGAATCGAATTTACTGTAAGTTCGCTCATCTCTAGCAGACAGGTCAATGAATCTGTATTATCTTATTTCACCGCATGTTTTTTTGGTTAATCCTTGACGGGGAGCGGCATCCAACAACAGGCTGGCATGGAAACAGTTAACAAACCAAGTACCAAACGCACGCGTGTTCCATGAATGCGCTAACCATTTTATTCCTACAGCTCACCGTTGTCTTGTAAAACAAAAGTTGTTCTTTTCCGCTCCATTGTGAGTCTCGTAAAACAATTTTACAAGTGTGTTGCGCCCTACTAAAGATTTGCAGGGATCCATGTTAATATGTCTTACATTGTAGCTGTTAATGGGAGGCAAATTCCTTATGTACTTTCCAAACCAAACACAAATGGGGGAGATTTATCAAGTATAAATCAGAGAAAAAAAATTGCTGAGTTGCCCATAGCAACCAATCAGATCGCTGCTTTCATTTTTGAAAAGGCCTTTGGAAAATGAAAGAAGCGATCTGATTGGTTGCTATGGGCAACTCGGCAACTTCACCTCTGGACAGGTTTTGGTGAATGTCTCCCACAGTTTCTTGTTTCTTATTTCTTCTCTAAGGCCTTGTTCATTTGGCGTAAAAGTTCCATTCCGAAATTCAGTTGGATTTTCAATGGGTTCTGCTGTACAACACACACAGCGAAATTTCCGCGCCGACGCAGAAAGAACTGCTCTCAGAAATACATGGCCACCTATGGAAATGGTGCGTTCCGAGCGGTTCTTCCGACGCCCACTGTCGGCAAAATGTTTGCGGAAATTTTCCTGCTGGACGTTCCGCAAAAATTCTGCAGTTTGGATGCAGCCCAAGGGTCTATTCACACGGCAGAATTTCCGCTTGCGGAATTCTGCCTTAAAGGGGGTACTCTGCTGCTCAGCGTTTGGAACAAACTGTTCCGAACGCTGGAGCCGGGAACTCGTGACTTCATAGCCCCGCCCACTCATGATGTTCTGCCCCCTCAATGCAAGTCTATGGGAGGGGGCGTGATGGCCATCACGCCCCCTCCCATAGACTTGCATTGAGGGGGCGGGGTTATGACATCAGGAGCTCCCGGCGCCGGCTCCAGCGTTCGGAACAGTTTGTTCCAAGTGCTGAGCAGCGGAGTACCCCTTTAAATTAAAGCTCGTAGACTTCTATGGGATTCCGCACTCCCCATTCAAACTTCTTAATTTCTGCTTGCGGACCCTTAGAGGGTCTCTCAAAGATAGGAAGGGGTACTTTAATACAATTGGAAAAAAGGGTATAGATTAACTATACTAAGTAAGGGGTGTGCCTGTGTCCGTGAGTGTCAAGGCAGGCACCAACAAGGCACTATAAGGCTATGTTCACAAGGTAAAATTTCCGTGCGTTTTTCTGCAGAATAATTCCACCTGAAATTCCGCTGAAATGTAATGTCCATAATGTTCAATGGGATTTTGCTGTCCCATTCACATAGTAAAAATTCTGCAAAAGAAAAAAAAGGAGTACTCCGATGAAAATGAAAGGGTTACTCCGGTGGAAAACAATTTTTTTTTAAAATAAACCGGTGCCAGAAAGTTAAACATATATGCAGATTACTTCTATTTAAAAAGATTAATATTTAGTATTTAATATTAGTTCTTATCAGCTGCTGTATGCTCCAGAGGAAGTTGTGTAGTTCTTTCTAGTCTGACCACAGTGCTCTCTGCTGACACCTCTGTCCATATCAGGAACTGTCCAGAGCAGCATATGTTGGCTATGGGGATTTGCTCCTGCTCTGGACAGTTCCTGACATGGACAGAGGTGTCAGCAGAGAGCACTGTGTTCAGACTGAAAAGAAATTCGAAAAGAAAAGAACTTCCTCTGTAGTATACAGCAGCTGATAAGTACTGGAAGGATAAAGATTTTTAAATGGAAACAATTTACAAATCTGTTAATCCTGGTAGAAAAAACAGACATGGCCGCTCATCCACAATTTTGAACTATGATCTAATTGCTTCTCAGCATAATTTCAAAAACTAACAGGATTCACATTGTGTATTCTATCCCCTCCTTTTTTTTTTGTTCCACTTGGCCCGCACTCCTCCCCACCCCCTCAGCCCAACCCTATATAAGTAGTAGTTAGCTACACATGGCCCTTTCATTTTCTAGCAGTCTCCCAGTCTGACTGGGAGCACATGGTAAGTGAGCTGTTACACCTTGTTCACACTGGTGTGGTGCTGTGCGGCGTCCGTTGCTGCCGTGGCGCGGTGTCTGGGGGGGGTTGCGGCCCGGAGACTGGTTTGGGTGGGTCTGCCGGTGGGTCGTTCCCCCTGTGGGCACTGGTAGTCGTGGCGGTGGTGGGCGCCGCCCAGTTCTACGCCATTTTATGCTAGGGGCGTTAGGGACCCACTCTAAATAGGTGGCCTTGACGTGGCGAGTGGGCTTTGTACCTTTTGATCAAAACGTATATACTAACAACCTGTTAGTTTTTGTAATTATGCCGAGAAGCAATTACTGTATTTTTCACCGTATATGACGCACTTTTTCTTCCCCAAAACTGGAGGGAAAAAGTCGGTGTGTCTTATACGGCGAATACACCCCTATCGCGGCGGTCGCTGCGGCCATCAATGGCCGTGACCCGCGGCTAATACAGGACATCACCGATCGCGGTGATGCCCTGTATTAACCCTTCAGACGCGGCGATCAAAGCTGACCGCTGCCTCTGAAGGGAAAATGATACTAACCCGGCTGTTCAGTCAGGCTGTTCAGGACCGCCGCGATTTCAGGACACCGGGAGGGACCTTACCTGCCTCCTCGGTGTCTTCTCCGTTCAGGAATCCCTTGTATGGCCGGCGCTCTCCTTCCTCGTCATCACGTCGTCGCGTACGTGCGTCGGCGTGCGTAACAACGTGATGGCGGCGACGGAGAACGAGGATACCCGGCCGGCAGCAGAGACGTTCCGGAGCGACGGCGACAGCGATGGAGCGACATCCAGGGCAGCGGTGACGGGTCCGGAGCGGCGGGGACACGTGAGTATTACCTCCTATGCAGTGGTCTTCAATCTGCGGACCTCCAGATGTTGCAAAACTAAAACTCCCAGCATGCCCGGACAGCCAACGGCTGTCCGGGCATGCTGGGAGTTGTAGTTTTGCAACATCTGGAGGTCCGCAGGTTGAAGACCACTATTGGGTTCAAAATCTTTATTTTTTTTTAGATTTTGCACCTATAAATTGGGTGCGTCTTATACGCCGGTGCGTCCTATAGGACGAAAAATACGGTAGATCATAATACAAAATTGTGGGTGTGCGGCCATGTCTATTTTTTCTACCAGGATTCCAATTTACAAATCTGTTTAACTTTCTGGCACAAGTTGATTTAAAAAAAAAAAAAAAAAGAAAAAAAAAATTGTTCTCCACCGGAGTATTATTTTTACTTACCGTATATACTCGAGTATAAGCCGAGTTTTTCAGCACGATTTTTCGTGCTGAAAACACCCCCCTCGGCTTATACTCGAGTGAACTCCCCCACCCGCAGTGGTCTTCAACCTGCGGACCTCCAGAGGTTTCAAAACTACAACTCCCAGCAAGCCCGGGCAGCCATCGGCTGTCCGGGCTTGCTGGGAGTTGTAGTTTTGAAACCTCCGGAGGTCCGCAGGTTGAAGACCACTGCGGCCTTCGACATCATCCAGCCCCCTCTCACCCCCTTTAGTTCTGTACAGTACTCACCTCCGCTTGGCGCTGGTCCGGTGCTGCAGGACTGTCCGGTGAGGAGGTGGTCCGGTGGGACAGTGGTTCCGGGCTGCTATCTTCACCGGGGAGGCCTCTTCTAAGCGCTTCGGGCCCGGCCTCAGAATAGTCACGTTGCCTTGACAACGACGCAGAGGTGCGTTCATTGCCAACGTACTTCTGCGTCATTGTCAAGGCAACGCCTCTATTCCGGGCCGGAAGCGCGGAGAAGAGGCGCCCCCGGTGAATATAGCAGCCCGGAACCACTATCCCACCGGACCACCTCCTCTCCGGACAGCCCTGCAGGACCGGACCAGCGCCGAGCGGAGGTGAGTACTCAGAACTAAAGGGGGTGAGAGGGGGCTGGATGATGTCGAAGGCCGCAGTGGTCTTCAACCTGCGGACCTCCGGAGGTTTCAAAACTACAACTCCCAGCAAGCCCGGACAGCCGATGGCTGCCTGGGCTTGCTGGGAGTTGTAGTTTTGAAACCTCTGGAGGTCCGCAGGTTGAAGACCACTGAGGGCGAATGATGAGAAGAGGATGATGAAGGGGGGGGGGGGGGGATGATGACAAGAGGATGATGAAGGGGGGTGGGGATGATGAAGGGGTGTGTGTGGGATGATGACAAGGGGATGATGAAGGGGGGGATGTGTGGGATGATGACAAGGGGATGATGAAGGGGGGGATGTGTGGGATGATGACAAGGGGATGATGAAGGGGGGGATGTGTGGGATGATGACAAGGGGATGATGAAGGGGAGGGATGTGTGGGATGATGACAAGGGGATGATGAAGGGGGGGATGTGTGGGATGATGACAAGGGGATGATGAAGGGGAGGGATGTGTGGGATGATGACAAGGGGATGATGAAGGGGGGGATGTGTGGGATGATGACAAGGGGATGATGAAGGGGGGATGTGTGGGATGATGACAAGGGGATGATGAAGGGGGGATGTGTGGGATGATGACAAGGGGATGATGAAGGGGGGGATGTGTGGGATGATGACAAGGGGATGATGAAGGGGGGATGTGTGGGATGATGACAAGGGGACGATGAAGGGGGGGATGTGTGGGATGATGACAGGGTAATGATGATGAGGATGTTAATGACGGGTCTGGATGATGACAGGGGGGGGATGATGTATTTCCCACCCTAGGCTTATACTCGAGTCAATAACTTTTCCTGGGATTTTGGGTTGAAATTAGGGGTCTCGGCTTATACTCGGGTCGGCTTATACTCGAGTATATACGGTATCCCTTGTCCACAGGATAGGGGATAAGTAGCTAATCGCAGGGGAGTTCCAACCGCTGGGGCCCCCATGATCTCCAGGACGGTGACCCCAGCACTCTCAGTAAGGAGCACGTGTCGACTACCGATAGATGGCATGCAGTCCATTAATTTCTATGGGAGAGCCGATGATGCACTAAAAGAGCTGTACTCGGGTCTTTTCTTTGCACACATAGAAATAAATGAAGCACGTTCCGGCTGAAGCATGCGCCGGGGTACCCGTCCCGGTGATCACGGGGGGGCCCCAGCAGTCAGACCCCCTGCGATCCTGTGGATAGGTGATAAGTTCATTTTTGCCAGAGATCTCCTTTAAAGACCTCTCTTTAAATTTTGCGGAATTGCGGGCAGAATCCCATAAACAAAAACATAAAACAAACTAAAGGTCGGACATCAGTACAGTATAGAAGCAACAGATACATATACATATATAAAAAAAAATCTCTAGAAAGACTTACACATGGTTGACTTCGGGCTTGACCAGTCCCACCCTGGTTGTTATATTTCCGGGTCTGCGGAGGAGAAGCGGAGATCACATTTAGCTATTGATGTGCCTGGGACGTTGGAGATCATTACTTCATACACTCTTACTGTTCGGAACACAATGTAAAACACCAGAAGGAAAAACAACTTGTTACACAATGAACGAATCGATACGCTAAACGGTTTTTTATTTGTTTCCAATGTTATTCACTTACAACGAGTTTTAGGCCATTATCAACGCATTAAATGACAATTAGCTCCTCGCATGGACATTAAAACAGCTTGTTCAGGACTGGGCTCAGTAACAGTGTATATAGACAGGGATTTCTATTTAACAGCATTACTCTAGGTCTGTGTTTCCCAACCGGGGTGTCTCAAACTGTTGAAAAACTACAACTCCCAGCATGCCTGGACATGCTGGGCAAATTTTTTTAAATTAAAAATCACACCAAAAAGTGTCAAAAAAGCACAAAAGAACAGACCTTTTCTACACTGAATTCACAGAGGAAACACAACATAACACACACGGCAGTGTGAAAGAAGCCTAAGCCATTACAAAAAGAACAGTAGAGCATAGATTCAAATAGACAAGTCACCAGGTCCAGATAGTATTCACCCCCAGGTCATAAGGGAGATAAGTAAAGTGATAGACCACCATTTCTTATAGTTAAGGACTCTATAGTTACATGATCTGTTTCCCAAGACTGGCACATAGCATAGCAAATATGGTACCAATATTCAAGAAGGGAGCAAAAAGTAATCCTGGAAACTATAGACTTGTAAATTTAACCATTATTGTGGGTGAATTGTTGGAAGATTTTGTAAGATGCTATAATTGAGAACAATTGTCCCTCCAGTTACAATAGGAATTGATTCCAGGACGACCATTGTAAGTTGACCCCATTGAATATTGAAAACCTAACTCTATGGCAATCTGGTAATTGGATCGAAAGCCCTCCAAAGTGTCATCCAAAAAATAGTAAAAATTGAGGCTTAAAGAAAAATAAGTAGATGATTGTAAGAACCCGAAGGGTTAACCTCCCTTGAGCTTTTGTCTGGCTTGGTTGCTTGTCAACTCCTTAGCCAAACTGAGTCACCTGTGAGCTGAAGATTTTAGTCCAGCTCATTCCTTCCCTGGTGGCCAGTGAAAGAGTTTGTCTCAGAGCATTGTTTTCCCTTTATTCTTGATATTGATCTTGGTTTGGCTTTCTGACTTCCTTTCTGTATTTGTGTATTGGTACCTCGAGAACTCCTGTTATTGACTCAGGTAGTTTTGACCCTGACTTGACCGAGTGTTTGTCTAGTTTTATTTCTGTTAGTTTTGTGTACTTCCAGCTGTTTCCCGACACCTACTGTATTGTAATTTATTGTTTTCACTTTGACTGTCCTTTACTTGTTATAGGAAGGGACCGTCTTTGTGGTTGTGGACCCGTTACCTAGGATGGGTATGCAAGTAGGCAGGGACAGAGGGTGTGGGCAAGTTTAGGCCTGCACTCTATCCCTGCCCGATGTGACAATAATAGAGATAAGTCCTTGCATATAAAAGTAAGAAAGAGGTGCTGGAAGTTGTAAATCGCTGTCTATGTAGAGGACAGGAGCTTCTTCAGGGTACTGCACAGTACACAGTGTTCCAAAAAAGTAACATAGAGCTGCCCTTACCTGGTGTCCAAAGCAGCTAATCCTGGCACAGGTAAAAAGTAGTACAGAACATGTAATACCTCCTGTACTGTAGAGAGGCTACAAGACAGCCATTCAGTGTATGCACTTCAGTAATACAGGGGTTTTACAAGTGAAATGCCAATTCTGATTGGTCAGTTCTTCCAGCCATTGACACGATCCACAGATCTGGACTATTCGTAGCATTGCATATGTTGGGTATGGATTCAAGTTACAATAGTCCAGAAAAGACCGAAAGGTGTAACTCCATATTAGCATGTGTGTATTAGGGATCGGACTGATCAAATTAATCTGACCAACTTCTGTAGTCATTGGATTGTAGTCATTGAATGTCATATACAGTATCCTGATATTTCCAAATCATTTGATACTCGGCTGAACCAGATGGACCTAGTTCTCATTTCAGCCTTATAAACTGTGTATGTTACTATGTAATGTCATTTTTTTCTGGATGACATCTAATTATGAGATTATGCCGGAAGCCATTAGGGCCAGAATGGGATCGCCGGCATCACCAGAGCAATATGGAGATGTATTAACTTAATGAAGACGGGGACTTCGGCAATTCCTGAGCCGTCTGCATCCAGGGTGTTATGATTTAAGGCCGGACCACAAAGGGAACAAGACAAGCTTCGGAACTGCTGACAGGAGCCTGGCCATAAACTCAATGGTGCTTAAAAACAAATGATACATTAGAAGTGTATTGTGCAATGGCCCAGAAGGTATAAACTCTTTTACTGCACAGATTATAGGATGTATCCATGCAGCTGCCAAATTTGAATGCAAAACTTCGGATATCTTGTATGAAACGCATTCTGTAAAAGAATGAAAAGAGGAAAGTTTATTGTAACACGTCGGATGGATTATAAAATAGGGACTCCTTTTATGGTTAATGACAGCTGGTTCGCTCGCACTAACGCTGGGTTCACATCACGTTTTCAGCCATACGGGACCCCATACGGCTGGGGGGAGCTAAAAGCTGGCGCTCCCGTATCCCTGCCGTATGCCGCCTGAAAGTAAGTCCCTTCAATGAGCCGACTGGAGTAAAACGCTGACTCCGGTCGACTTATTTTTGCCCAGTATGCGGTTTTCCAACCGGACCTAAAACAGTGGTCAACAACGATTTTAGGACCGGTGGAAAACCGCATATGGGGCAAAAATGAGCTGACAGGAGTCAGTGTTTCACTCCGGTCAGCTCATTGAATTGAATTACATACCAGCGGCATACGGCAGGGACACAGGAGCGCCATGTTTTAGCTCCCCCCAGCCGTATGCGGTCCCGTATGGCTGAAAACATGATGTGAACCCAGCCTAACTCCAATATGGCTGGGTTGTAGAGCAGGTAGACCTGAGTAGAATGATGTCTCACTTACAAAAATCGGTCCAGCTGTTTTTGAGTTACGGCTCTGTTGCTAGTATGTCCCTTTGAGCAGTGGCGGCTCCCATTCCATGATCCGATATGCCCGCCCATATTCTGCATATGCATAAATCTTCACTCTCACGTCCGAAGGACGTGAGAGTGAAGATTTATGCATATGCAGAAGTTGAATGGGCATATGAGAAGGAGGCAGGGAATCTGGGCAAGTCGGCTCCGCCTCCATTGCGCAAACGGACATATTTGCATACTCACAATGGAGCCTGGTATAGTATAGTCAATCAGTTGAGGCCAGTGAGGCAGGAATAAGCCAGTGGGAATACCCCGCCCCCATGGTTTAGACAGCATTACTGTGATTACAGGTACCCTTTAAAGCAGCAGTGGAGAACCTTGGCATCATCCAGTCTAGCCCTCCAAGGCCATATGCCAATGGTTCCCCACTGGGGTGCTACAGAGTTCCGGTGAGGAAGATACTGATAGGACAAGCTAGAAAACTTGTGACTTAGCATCACCACAGCTGTCCTAGTGCATCTTAGGCTGTGAATCACTAGGGGCTTCTGGCCTCTAGTGACACTGCCTGTTGCCACTAGAGGCCGGAGCATCTGTTGCTGGGACGTGCACAGTGATTTACTATTCTGTCTTATCTAGACCTCCACCAGTACAGCAGAGATGTCATTAACACCCCTGTCTTCCATTGTTAAAGAGGACGTCTGGTGGAACTTATTATTTTACAATTGTCCCCTGGTTGCCTAATAAACTAAAAAATACTTAAACTCTGCTCCCTCATAGCTCTGATATCAGGGCACCCCGTCTCTGGCTGGGTCTCTGCTGACAGTCTGCTTCACGAAACCGGACAGAGCTCAAGGATATGGAATTCCTATCACCCGAAGCTCGACACATGCAGTTCCGGGATCCGGGCAGGTGCCTAACAAGCATGAAGGTGCTCAGCAGCCTGTATGGAGCGGGCTCCAGACTCGTGCCCGCTCCGTACTCTGCAGCCCCTGGCTGACCTCAGTAGCTGGGGGCCGCCGCTAATAGCCAGCATGCGGTGATCACCCTGGCTGGCTATAAACCCTTCAGATCGCCTTTGACAGCAGCATCTAAAGGGACATGTAAATGCTCCCTGGTGGACTAGTGGGGTGGATCACCCACTGCAGCATGATCGTTGGGGAGTGGGGGGATCCACTATAGAGGTAGCCAGAGGGCCTCTCTGGTGTCTGTGGCTCTGCCATTGATAGAGCCTGGCTGGACTAGGCTCTTTCAATGGATTGCAGAGCACACAGATCAATAAAGTTCAATAGAACTCTATTGATCTGTATGAGGAATCTAATGATTCCTCCTAAAAGTCTAATAAAGGGTAAAACAAAAATAAAATAATATAAAATAAAAGTTTAGAAGACACATATTAAAAATGTTAAAAGTTCAAATCACCCTCTTTTCCTATATAACAACATGTAAACATAATAAAAATAAACATATTTAGTATCATTGCATGCGTAATTGTACGAACTATGAAAATATAATTTTATGTATCCCATATGGTAAATGACGTAAATGTAAAAAAAAATACCAAACCACAGAATTGCAATTTTTATAACATCCCAGAAAAAAAGCGATTAAAAAGTCAGATCAAAACCAAAATGGTATCAATACAAAAAAACTGATTATGGCGCAAATAAATGAACCCTCATACAGCCTGGCATGCAGAAAATAAAATAAAGGCTACAGGGGTAAAAAAAATGGCAATAAAAACATTTAGAAAAAGTTCTGAATTTTTTTTACATTTGTAAAACATGACGGAAACTATACAAATCTGGTATTGCTGTAATCAGGCCATCCTAAAGTATCAAAACAACATGTTAGCTCAACTACAAGGTAAATTTTGTAGAAAAGAAAAACCACCAAATTTGCAAAATTATCTTTTACTATTTCAATTTCTCTTCACCGATTTTATATATATATATATATATATATATATATATATATATATATATATATATATATATATATTTATACATATCTTTTTTTTTTTTTTTTTTGGTTCGGAGAATATGTTATTGAAAAATTAAAAGGTATCATTATAGTAGGTAGTTAATAGCCAATCACTGGCCACAGCAGTGTCCCACCTCAGCCAGTGATTTGCTAGAGGCGCTGTCAGTTCTCCCAGCTGTAGATGGTACACTCTGCAGCTCGGGGGAAAGCATGGTCACTACCAGAGATATGAGGGGACTGATGAAGGTTAGTTTTTGGGGACAATTGTAAAATAATGAATATTACCGGAGAACCATTTTAATGAGATGACTCTGCTCACACTGTCCTAGTCTACACAGTAAAGCTGACAAGTAACTATTGTGACTGCTTAAGTGTAAATGCTACAAGATTTTTTAAATGTGTAACTATATATATATCTTATTTATAATAAAGCCTTAAATTTCATCTTCTGATAGAAAAATAAGACCAATTAAGGTGACGACTCAGCTGTCAGGTAGAATCACTTGAATACGCTGCTGGCTCCTGCTGCCGCCATGACACTACCACCTAGCAGACGAGTACCTCATATCTCTATTTGTCCAGGCAGTTCATTCATACACAGAGCAGATATCTAGTTTCCAGATGAATGGCTGTGTGTATTTTCGGCTTGTGATTTGATTCCCGCTCTGATTAAAGTCGGCTTCGCTTTGCATCTACAGTAGATTTTCCGCAGAGAGGAAAATGAAACTGATGAAATAACAATACCTTGGCCGGCATGAAAATAAAGCGTGATGTTGTTCTCTGTGCTTATGAGGTCTTATGTTATTTTATTTCTCGCTCGGCTTCACAGTGATAAATCGGCGGTAGCTGTGACTGTTTATGTTTGTTACACAAAAGGCATTAAAGTGGTGAAATTAGGGAAAAGAAAATAATTCAATTGCTGAATGGCTTTATGCCTTGCTGCAAAACAATACTACAGACGAAAATATAGATTTACGAGGAACATTCTCCTATTGGGTAATGGTATCATTTGATCAATGCAATTACACTCTCGATTTCAATGGTATTTTATATTTTTTTATATATTTTTTTAAATAAAAGCTTTGTATTCTCAAAGGAGTTTCATACATTCTATAAAAATATTTGTGCTGCTTTAGGGATTGCAGCTTCAAGTGCCCCCTCCCCCTTTGCAGCTGAAGTCCCTAAAGCAGCACAAATTATTTATTGTTTAGGGGATAAGTCTTGCCCATAAAGGTTGCCGAACATGCATTTTTCCGTAGAGATCAATATAAATTATCCCCCATATAGAAAACTAGATGACCTAAACTTAGGTAACTAAAAATATTATTTCCAGAACTGTAACTAGTTACTCTGTCCCAATCTGTAACAGGACCCCATCTGTTACGAACCATTCATATTGCTAGTCTGTGCACAGTGGGATGTTAGGCCTGTTCCGGCACCAGGGTCGGGCCTATATTCCACTTGCTATCTCTGCAGCTATGCCCCTGTTCACCCCAACTTTAGCACTATATCTTAATATGGTACTGTACACCCATCATTGCTCAGGTTTCTTATTAGAATTTGGAAAAAATAGTAAAGATTTAGGCTATATTCACACATAGGGAGAGCTTTATCAAAACCCGTTCAGAGGAAAGGTTGCCCAGTTGCCCATAGCAACCAATCAGATCGCTTCTTTCATTTTTGAAAAGGCCTCTGAAATGAGAAAGAAGGGGGAGATTTATCAAAACCTGTGCAGAGGAAGAGTGGTGCAGTTGCCCATAGCAACCAATCAGATCGCTTCTTTCATTTTCCACAGGCCTCTAAAGAGGCCTGTGGAAAATGAAAGAAGCGATCTGATTGGTTGCTATGGGCAACTGCACCACTCTTCCTCTGCACAGGTTTTGATAAATCTCCCCCGAAGAGATCTGATCGGTTGCTATGGGCAACTGCTCAACTTTTCTTCTGAACAGGTTTTGATAAATCTCCCCCATAGTATTTTAGCCAATATTATTAGCCAAAACTAGAAGTGAATCTGACACAGAGAAAAACTATAATGGGAAGATTTCCGCCTCTTCTGCGCTTTGGAACCACACCTAGTTTTGGCTAAAAATATTAGTGTTTCCCAGCCAGGGTGCCTCCAGCTGTTGCAAAACTACATCTCCCAGCATGCTTGGACAGCCAAGGCTGTCCGGACATGCTGGGAGTTGTAGTTTTGTCGTCTTGCAATCATTTTTTCTTTACTTTGCCTTCCATTCATGTAATGTACCATGTGCTTCACAGTGCAATATGTTGGCATTTCTCTTCTTCTATAGAATTGGGATATTAGTGTAGGCCAAGCATGATATTCATTCTAAAGGTTCAAGAAAGTATTGATGTGTGGTGTCGGGTGAGGGTAATGTGTGAATTAACCTTATCGTGACGCCAGGGCGTGGTTGACCTATACACCACCTGAGGTAGACCAGCTTCTCCTGTGGCAGGCACGGGGCAAATAATCACTCCGACGTAAGGTTACGGATAACTGGTTTGCTTTACTGAGGTTGGAAAGATGGTACAATCCGTTACAGCTCAGATTAGCATGAAGGAGATGCAGGGGGAACTTTGGGAAGCTTATCGTCTTGCTGGGACTTATAGTTGATTGTGCTGTATATGACTGACTTGACTTGTATGCAGCCCACACTAGACTATAGTGACTTGAAGTTGACTAACTTGACTTGAATTGATCCCCGGACTGTAGTGTTTACCGCAAGGCTTTGACTTTCACCTGGGTAGTGGCGTATCCTTTAGCAGATGCCTGGTTACTGAACTAGGCCTCAGGTCTCCTTCAGGATCACCTCACAGACTCCACACTTCTCTCAACTGTACCTCAGCATAAGACTGCACTCTGAACTCTGGTTACACTATATATGGGAGCAATTTAGAGAGATCCCATTGGCTGTATAAGTCACCTGGTTCACCTTTGCATACCCTAACAAAGTCCATGACAACAGGTTTCTTGAAGTAACAAGTGTATAGAAAATACCAATACATTAACCAATGCATAGCTATGTGTAATACTGTGAAATATAGAGAGTTCTGAGGAGAGTGGGCCCAAGACATTGAAGCAGCATCTGCCACATAGAATGGGCAGGAGTACAGAAGAACAGGAGATTCTGTACTGGGTCACCACAGATGGTTCTATTAAGATCAATATCATACTTGTATTGAAAGCCGCCACAATGACGACCCTCAGCTCAGACTGTTCGTAATTTACCTGCCAGGACTATGGAAAAATCTAAATTTTCCTTCCTTCCAAATTATTTTATCTATATGTCTGTCCTATCTATCTATCTCATATCTATCTATCTATCTCATATTTATCTATCTATCTCATATCTATCTATCTATCTCATATCTATCCATTTATCTCATATCTATCTATCTATCTCATATCTATCCATTTATCTCATATCTATCTATCTCTCTATCTATCTCATATCTATCCATTTATCTCATATCTATCTAGCTTCTCCCTGGTATCTATCTATCTATCTATCATCAACATCTTGCTATCTTTCTGTATCTTTAGTACATATAATTATACAGTTCTAAATGATGTTTCTCAGAATATGTGCATGTCTATATATAGAAATTCAAATGCATAAAAATTAATATATTCAACCTGACCCCCTCTTCAGTGTAGACCTCCACTGTGCTCTCAATGCTTCCATACAAATCACATAATCAGCAAGAGGAATCACATACAGAAGCCATTTATTTTTTTAAATGTTATATCTCCCTATATAATTATCTATCTCTCTCATATCTATCTATCTCATATCTATCTATCTATCTATCTATCTATCTATCTATCTAAACAAATAATCAGGAGAATACAGCAGCACACTGCCAGCACAAAGATATAGATAAAATATGAGTTTATAGATACAACATTAGAAGCTATTCAGCTATGGTGCAGTAATGAAATAGTGAGATACTTAGCTTGCAATTTGGCAGCCAAATAGCTTGAACCGTCCCACCACGGTAAGGTGATCTCATTGGGACGGACCCTACACTATGAATATGCCTCTGTGTGAATAGATCAGCAGGCATTGCAAGATCTGGAACATCCAAATCACCTTATATACACCTGATAGAGGTGGGTGGGGTGCAAGAACCAACATGGAGGTAGCCACTCCCCCAAGAGGCTGGTGGAACGTTGAATCTCTTGCAGGGGTTCCAGCAAAAAAAGTGTGTGAACTCACCCAAGGTTTCCAATCCAGGGCTGCTCCTGCTAATGGAAACAGTGTTCCTGCTGTGGAAAAAAGTGCAGAAACTCCGTCCCATGCGTTCCTGCAGGACTTAAGTTCTGCTTACATGGGATAATAAATCACCTTATAAGTCCCGGAGTGCTGCGGAAACTCTTTTTTGCAATTTGCTGAACAGCAGACCGTGACCTGGACTGCCTTTCCCTGTCGGCACCCACGGCATTTGTTAACATAGTGGGTTGTGCTGCTTTCTTGCTTGGATATCTATCTATCTATCTATCTATCTATCTATCTATCTATCTATCTATCTAGGTAAAGGATAAAGGTGACTGCAGCACTCCAGAGTAGCAAAAGAAATTAGTTTATTCCTGACAAATACACAGGCCATAGAAACGTAGTCTGTGTATTTGTCTGGAATAGACTAATTTCTTTTGCTACTCTGGAGTGCTGCCGTCGCCTTTATCCTTTCTCTGAATATTGGACCCACCTGCACCAGCTTACTTCTATATTGTGGTTTGTGATGTTCTCCCTTACATCTTCTTTCTATCTCATATCTATCTATCCATCTGTGGTGTCCCAGTACCGTATCCTATACGTTACCTGTATAGAGGTCCCCATAGCCAGAGTCCCTAGGACGTCGGGGGTCCCTCTTGTCTAGTCTTCCCCTTGTCACCTCTCACTTAGTCAGTAGATATATAGTAATTCTATTTGATATTTATATAGCTATAGGTATAGAAACTGTATACATTTAGTTATTTACCTATACAGAGTGTAGCAGGACCTGCGGGTCACGTGATCAGGTAGAAACTCTATGGTTTTGCTTAAGGACCTTTGGAGGTCCCCGTGACGTGTTCACCCAGCATGCCTTGTAACGGTGAGTGACAGCTGATACGGACCAATCCAAAAAGGCCCTGCCCATATAAGGGAGCGGCGGCCATTACTACCCTCTCTTTCCTCGTGGGCTGCTGATGAGGACGGATCTGCGCAGCTGTCATCAGCAGTAACCAGGCCTAAGCCTTGCGGCAACGGTCATCTCTCAAAACTGTGAGTTACTTCAATCCCTATTACCTCAGCAAGATCACCGGACCTAAATTTTCCCCTAAATCCAGACGGATCTCAGCAAAAATCCTAAATCTAATAACTCTTTGGATAAGTCATTGGTCCTCAGCGTCTGTCAATCACTGCCGTGCTGTATAGAGACTGTATTGCTAAGACTGTTGCTGTTAATTGGATGTACCGCAAGTACCTCAGTAAAGTTTATGCAAGTTCAAGTTCATCCCTATGGTGGACCTTCATTCATTTAAGCATGCACCTATCGTTCCTGGGAAGGGTGGCGATAGGCCGGAGATTTACCTCAGTGTATTAACCCTCACCCTGGCGTCACGAGTGACAGGGGTTAAATTAACCCCTTATATTCTGAAGCAACACCCCAACTAAACTATACCCCCCAAGGGCTACCACATATCTATCTATCATCTGTCTATCTAGCTGTCTCATATCTATCATTTATTTCATATCTATCTATTGATCTATTTATCTATCTCATATCCATCTATCTACACAAAATGGATCAGCAGCACTCCAAGTAAAGTGAAAAAACAGGCGTGCACTTTCTCATCTATATCATTCTAACTATCTATCTAATATCTATCTTTCTCATATCTACATATTTATCTCATATCTATGTATATCATATCTGTCTATCTATCTCATATATATTTATCTCATATCTATCTAGACAAAACAACAGCGCAGCACTCCTCAGTGTGGTAAAAAATGAGGGTTTATTGTGTGGTGTCCCAGTACAGGACCTGGTCCTGTCCCTTGTCTAAGGTCCCCACAGCTAGAGTCCCTCCATGTCTATAGGGCTCTCCTGTAGGGCTTACCCCTAGTTGTCTAAAGTGTGTACATATTTAATGTATAGGAAATATATGTATAGGACCTTAGTGGTCACGTGATGCACAGTTATAATGTTTAAAATGCTTAAAGGTGTACTCCGCCCCTGGCATCTTATCCTCTATCCAAAGGCTAGGGGATAAGATGTTAGATCGCCGCTGTCCCGCTGCTGGGGACCCCGGGGATCGCCGCTGCGGCACCCCGCTATCATTACTGCACAGAGCGAGTTCGCTCTGTGCGTAATGACGGACGATACAGGGGCCGGAGCAGCGTGACGTCAATGCTCCGCTCTCATGACATCACGGCCTGTCCCCTTAATGCAAGTCTATGGCATAGACTTGTATTGACGGGGGAGGGCCGTGACGTCACGAGGGGCGGAGCTGTGACGTAACGATGCTCCGGCCCATGTATTGCCCGTCATTACGTGCAGAGCGATCTCGCTCTGCGCAGTAATGATAGCGGGGTGCTGCAGCGGCGATCCCCGGGGTCCCCAGCAGCGGGTACAACACAAGACCTACAAAGTTCCTTAAAGGGGTACTCCGCACCTAGACATCTTATCCACTATCCAAAGGATAGGGGATACCCTATCCTTTGGATAGGGGATAAGATGTCTAGGTGCGGAGTACCCCCTTAAGGAACTTTGTAGGTCTTGTGTTGTACCCAGAGTTCACTGAGTTCATAACTTACAGGTTTGCTGACCAATGAGCTTAGTCCAGCCCCTTATATAAAGGGCTGTAGTCAATTCTCTCTCTTGGTCTCTTAGTTCCTGAACTATCAAGCAGCACAAGCATCTCATCAGCATCAATCCAATTCATCTAGGCCCAAAGCCTAAGAACCTGCAGCCACTAAACGTGAGTTACTCAAAGCTCAAACTACTGAATCCTGTGTGACTACTATCAGCTCAAATATTCTAAAATAGTAGCACAGTGGCTAGCATTCAAAAGCTCATTGCTTCCAAGTCCCAGCAAACCTGTGAGGAACCTGTATCCTGCTTCACTCTTAAAAAACTGTCATGTTCATTACCGTTGCATAAAAGCTGCATGTAAAGTTTCTTGCTGTGGACATTCCGCTATTTCTCCCTGCCGTTTGTGGGACGGTTGGCGGTAGGAACATTACTATTGAGGCAACCGCACCCTGGCATCACAATATTCAAGGGTTAATACCACCAGATCCTACACTGTTACCGCAACACCCTAGACACCATTACTCTACCGGCACCACAATTGTCTTACAACAAAGGAACGTTTCTGTCCTACCATAAGACCAATTTCAAGCTTAAAATTGGTCCTATGGTAGGACAGAAACATTGCTGTGTTGTGAGACAATAAACCCACATTTTTTACCACACTGAGGAGTGCTGCGCTATTGTTTTGTCCACATTGAATGGACTTTGATTGGGTCTGTGGCGCTGGCACTTGGCAAGGACTGTGATAAGTAGTGCTGCATTACACTGTCTGTAATTATCTATCTATCTCTCATATCTATCTATATATCTATCTATCTATAGATAGAGCAGCACAACCTATAAGCGTAATTCTGTGGTAGGTGCACGCTGTAAGGGATCCAGGGTTAGTGGTTCCACTCTCATATACATGTCCAAAAAACAGCAGCACACAAAAGCTCTTGTGATAAAGATGTGGATTTATTTCATTTCCAGTGCACAAAAACGGAGCAACGTTTCCGCAGCCTCTTGCTGCCTGAGCTTGAGAAAGGCAGCGAGAGGCTGCGGAAACATTGCTCCGTTTTGTGCACTGGAAATGGAATAAATCCACATCTTTATCACAAGAGCTTTTGTGTGCTGCTGTTTTTTGGACTTGTATCTATCTATCTAACATGTATCTATCTCATATCTATCTACAAACAGGAGAATACAGCAGCACACTACTAGCACAAAGATAAGACATGAAATGCTATATTGCTACAATGAAAAATTTAGGTGCTTCGCTCACCATTTGGCCAAATAGTTTGGACCATCCCACCACGATAAGGTGACCTCATTGGGACGGACCCATCCAGCACCTTATAAGATAGGTGGGCTACCTCCATGTTGGTTCCCGCAGCCCACCCATCTTATAAGGTGCTGGATGTCTCAGACCTTACAAGCCTGGTAACTGACTGCACAGAGGCACATTCATAGTGTAGGGTCCATCAGAATGAGGTCCCCTTATCGTGGTGGGATGGTACAAACTATTTGGCCAATTGGTGAGTGAAGTGCCTCAATTTTTCATTGTAGCAATATTGCATTTCATGTTTTATCTATATCTATGTGCTAGCAGTGTGCTGCTGTATTCTCCTGCTTGTGTATATTTAGCCTAGCAGCGTACACCTGTATGTAGGGTCTATACAATAGTTTAGTATCAGTATGTGCTGCTAACTTATCCTTTTTTGTATCTATTTATCATCTATCTATTTATCTATCTCATATCTATCTATTTATCTCTCTCTCTCTCTCTCATTTCTATATATCTCATATCTATCTATCTCATATCTATATATATCTCTCTCATATCTATCTATCTACACAAAATGGATCAGCAGCACTACAAGTAAAGTGAAAAAACAGGCGTGCACTTTCTAATCTATATCTATCTAGACAGGAGAGAAGGAGAGCAGCACTGCATACAGAAAATGTGCGGGTGCCAGCAGGTGGAGAACCCAGGTCAGGGTCTCATAGCATAGTCCAAACAAAAATCACTTGCAGCACTCCAATTGATGCAGCACTCATCTATCTATCTATCTATCTATCTATCTATCTATCTATCTAGAAGAACAAATTTGCTGCAGCACACGAAGTAGTGACATGTGGTTTATTTCATTCCAATTGCTACGTTTCAGCCGCATGTGCGGCTGAAACGTAGCAATTGGAATGAAATAAACCACATGTCACTACTTCGTGTGCTGCAGCAAATTTGTTCTTCTAGCATTACGGACCCGGGACCTGGGACCAGCTGCTGCGTGCACCTACCTCTGCATATTTCTGAGGTGCAGCCCACCCTGTTTTTTTCTATCGATCTATCTATCGAATCTATCTATCTATCTATCTATCTATCTATCGTATCTATCTATCGTATCTATCTATCTATCTATCTATCTATCTATCATATCTATCTATCTATCTAGCTTGTTTGTGCTGTATCTATCTATCTATCATATCTATCTATCTATCTAACTTGTTTGTGCTGTATCTATCTATCTATCTATCTATCTAGCTTGTTTGTGCTGTTTCTATCTATCTATCTTATCTATCTATCATATCTATCTATCTAGCTTGTTTGTGCTGTATCTATCTATCTATCTATCTAGCTTGTTTGTGCTGTTTCTATCTATCTATCTATCATATCTATCTATCTATCTATCTATCATATCTATCTATCTATCTATCTATCATATCTATCTATCTATCTATCTATCGTATCTATCTATCTATCTATCATATCTATCTATCTAGCTTGTTTGTGCTGTATCTATCTATCATATCTATCTATCTATCTAGCTTGTTTGTGCTGTATCTATCTATCTATCTATCTATCTAGCTTGTTTGTGCTGTATCTATCTATCTATCTATCTAGCTTGTTTGTGCTGTATCTATCATATCTATCTATCTATCATATCTATCTATCTAGCTTGTTTGTGCTGTTTCTATCTATCTATCTTATATTTATATATCTATTTAATTATCTATCTATCCATCTATCTCATATTTATCCATCTCTCCTCACTATATGTATGCATTAACGATAAATACAACCCCACATGGAGGCTATGATAACACATTTGTACATTAGTAATGTCCTCCATGGCACATATAGCTATAAATAGCCGTAAAACCTTTTTAAGAACAATTCCACTGGTCAGTGACAAATAGTTGTATGAGGCGATGGAAGAAGAGAGAGGAAATGAGGGATGAATCATTGCAGCCCGGCTACTTTATAATAAATCTTTAGCGCGGTGCGGCCTGTGATGTATGGCTCTGAGAGCTCTGGACTTATTTTATAATATCTAATATAAAGGAAAAGTCAGGAGCTTCCGGAGAAGTATCTGCCGAGTGCGGCTCTTAAACATTGGAGGGAACATTTATAACAATTGTTGGAGTTTCTTTTTCTAGGTCATTTTTCTATTCATCTTGCATTTCACTGTTGTACAGTAGTTTATTATTATTATTTCAATATAATATACATATAATGGGCGATACGTAGCACATCATACCACACAATAGGAACCACAGCTGCTGAAGAACACAACACAGAAACGTAGTCTGTGTATTTGTCAGGAATAAACTAATTTCTTTTGCTACTCTGTAGTGCTGCAGTCGCCTTTATCCTTTATCTGAATATTGGACCCAGGACCGGGGTCCCTGAGACCGCCTGCACCCGTTTACTTCTATATCGTGGTTTGTGCTGTTCTCCCTTAGGCCCCTTTCACACTACATAATTACTCAGTTTTCAAAGTTCCGTCAGAAAATCAGCAGTAAAACGGCAGTTACAAAATCCTATACGGCCGTCAGAAAATCCCATTATAGTCTATGGGATTTTTCGAATAGCCGTTTTAACCCGTTATAGCCCGTTATTAATAACGGACGTTATTTTGTGACGGAAGATAGTAACGGGAGAAATAGTTCATGAACTATTAGAAAAATCCCATAGACTATAATGGGATTTTCTAACGGCCGTATAGGATTTTGTAACTGCCGTTTTACTGCTGATTTTCTGACGGTACTTCGAAAACGGAGTAATTATGTAGTGTGAAAGGGGCCTTACATCATCTATCTATCTATCTCATATCTATCTAGACAAAACAAAAAATGTGGGTTTACTGTCTCACAGCACAGGAACGTTTCTGTCCTACCATAAGATCAATTTCAAGCTTAAAAATGGTCCTATGGTAGGACAGAAATGTTCCTGTGTTGTGAGACAATAAATCCACGTTTTTTACCAAACTGAGAAGTGCTACGCTATTGTTTTGTCTACACTGAATGGACTGTGATTGGGTCTGTGGCGCTGGCACCTGGCAAGCTGAAGAGCATCACAATACACACCTCAGCTGCTGAAGAACATCACAATACACACCTCAGCTGCTGAAGAACATCACAATATACACCTCAGCTGCTGAAGAACATCACAATACACACCTCAGCTGCTGAAGAACATCACAATATACACCTCAGCTGCTGAAGAACATAACAATACACACCTCAGCCGCTGAAGAACATCACAATACACACCTCAGCTGCTGAAGAACATCACAATACACCCCTCAGCTGCTGAAAAACATCACAATACACACCTCAGCTGCTGAAGAACATCACAATACACACCTCTGCTGCTGAAGAACATCACAATACACACTTCATCTGCTGAAACATATTACAATACAGACCTCAGCTGCTGAAGAACATCACACTACACACCTCAGCTGCTGAAGTACATCACACTACACACCTCAGCTGCTGAAGAACATCACACTACACACCTCAGCTGCTGAAAAACATCACAATACACACCTCAGCTGCTGAAGAACATCACAATACACACCTCAGCCGCTGAAACATATTACAATACACACAGCACAGGAGAACACACGTGTCTCTTAGTTCTAGCCTTCAGCGGTGGTCTCAGAAGCCGGACCCCCAGTGATCGCAATGCTTAGCATGCTTCCTTATGGGATAAATAGTTTTATATGTAGACAGATATGAGATAGATAAGATTTTTCTTATACGCATAAAGAATAATTCATTGACAATTCAGTTCTCCTTCTGTAGACATGGAGTCTGTTCAGGAGATTTGTTCTCTATTTCTTTTTTTATCTAAAGTAGTAATGGACGCCGGTACAGAGAAGAAGGGAGGCATTCCTTTAGGAAACATCTAGGAAAATGTTCCCCCTTCCTGTACACTGGGTACGTTATGTGTGGGCAGCTACAGATATATAAATAGGGTGTATTGCAGTAGTGCTGCGGGTCTGGGGCTCAGTATAAATGGGCTCAGATCTGCAGCCGTAAGATAATGGTTGGAGCCGGTGGATCGTGTAGGACGGAGCGGTGCTCTCCGGCAGGCGCCTGCACTATAACTGTCAGCAGTGCTTCTCATCACCTGTAATCCTGACTCTGCATAAAGCTCCCAGATAACCACCCGCCAGCTACACCTGCGCCAACCTCCCCGCCACTCAGCGGTACAATGAACCGAGGCGGTAATAAAGCTCCCAGGACATGTGTCACTTGTGTTTACCTCGTCCAACGTTAATGAATATATATTCAACAAGACATGGATATAGAAGAGTGCCGCAGAGAACGCTGAGGGAACGCTTACTGCGGATGCACCGGGTCCGCAGAGATTTCATTCTATGTCTATATTCACTTAAACGTGTTCTGTTCTTAACACCGGGTCTGTGGAGACAGAATAAGTGAGGGAGCTGGGCGCTGCCTGTCACTTCACATCACCGGCCTGTCTCCGTCTCTTCCCCTAGAAACAGGAATGCTAGAAAACCGTATTGAGCACCGCATACATTACTTTTCGGAAGAAAACAGCCCGTCTGGAAATATTCAGATGTAGCAGAGCTGGGTCTGTCATTTAACTGTTTATAGCTGTTTTGGTTGTAACAAGGATGTGGTTTTTAGTCAGGTTTGAACTAGAGATCGACCGATATAGATTTTTTAGGGTCGATACCGATAATCTGTGAACTTTGAGGCCGATAGCCGATAACTTATACCGATATTCCAGTATAAGTTATCGGCTATTTCTCTCCCATATCCACCTCCCCCCCAAGGGCCCCGCAGAAGCCCTTGCAGATTAATGATTTAAAGCAGGCGCTTTACAATCAATGAACTGCAGCGGCTTTTTGCGGGGCCAGAGACCGCCGCCACCTGCTTCTCTCCCCCTGCCTGTCCTGTCCCGGTCCTCCCTAGTCCAACCACCACCGCCCCTGCATAACCACCACACCCCCCCCCCCCTATCCTATGGCCAGAGCCCACCGCCGCCCGCTTCTCTCCCCCTGCCTGTCCTTTCCCGGTCCTCCCTAGTCCAACCACCACCGCCCCTGCATAACCACCCCCCCCCCCCCTATCCTATGGCCAGAGTCCACCGCCGCCTGCTTCTCTCCCCCTGCACCACCGCCGCTGCCCCATTGCCTCCCCCATCCCTCGTTTTATAGTTACCTGTCCCCGGGGTCCGCGCTACTTCTGGCTCCGGCGGCGTGCTGAGCTATCACTGTGTGCACTGACGGTGACGTTGCGTTGAGGACGTCACTCGTCATTGCGCAGCGCACAGCAACAGCGCAGGACGCCGCAGGAGCCAGAATTAGCACAGACCCCGGGAACAAGTAATTATAGAACCGGGGATGGGGGAGGCAATGGGGCAGCGGCGGCGCCGGTCGTCTCTGGCCGGGGGTGCGTGGCGGGGATTTATCGGCAAGGTAATTGCCGATACCGATAATGTCCATAATCGTGAATATCGGCCGATAATCGGTCGATCCCTAGTTTGAACAATCCCATCATAGACAACATTAAAACCTAATATGTAGGTCGCCATGGTGCTCTGACTATGGAGGCCCGGACTCCAAAAGGCCTGTGGGGCTATGTTCACATGGTGTAATGTCCAACATGATAGGGGGGCCCTCTCACAGGTTTTGTACAATATATTCAATGGTGATTGTTTTTTGGGTAAATATTCTTTATGGAGAGAAGACATATTGTCTAAGGGCTTTTTAATTTGTGCAAAAAAAAAAAAAAGAGACAGAGGGAGAACATTTAGATTACAAACCCGAGATGATGAGATGTTGTAGAACGTGATTCCGGCATTGTTCTCTGAATATATAACCTAATAACATCCTGTCAACAATCTGATCAGCTGGCAGCGCCAACTACAGTCTTACTGAACAGGATAATAATTGCCATACCAACCGCTCCCATTGCCAGCGTGTCAGCGAAGATTAGAGCGAGCAGGATAAAGGTTACACAGTGATCCAGAGAAGAGGAGACCCCGAGCCGATAAGTGCCCTTCTCCCGTCCGGCTAATGAGGCCGTCATTTACTTCTTCGCAGCGTGTAAGATCTGTTGCGAGTATTTTTTTTGCCTCATTACTCATAAGAAAGTATTTGATGCAGGCGATCACCAGTACGTTATATAACTACAGCCTCACCAGCGACTGCAATCAGAGGTGAGGGGTTTTAAGAGGGTTATCCAGGAAGAAAAAAAATGAGATAATTTCGTTCAAAGACCGCGCCCTGTCTGTCTCCAGGTTGGGTGTGGTTCTGCAGCTCAGTTCGATTGAAGTGAATGGAGCCAAGTTGTAATACCTCACCCAAAGTGGAGACAGACAGGGAGTGGTCTTTGAAAGAAAATAGGTCTGTTATTTCATTCCTGGAAACCCCTTTAAAGTCGTGATAGAGATTAGTAAAAATTCTGCCTATGTGTATGGGACGGGACCCCCGCCCCCCCACCCCCCGACTCTTCGAGAAGGATCAGGTATGTCGTAGTTCACATGCCAGATCTTGTTGTTCTTGGAGAGATAAACCACCCCAGAGGAGTGTGGCAGCAGCTTACCCCTCCTCTCTCTCCATTCAGAACACATGAAGGCCAAAGGCTGTCTGGGCATGCTGGAAGTTGTAGTTTTGCAACAGCTGGAGCCCCACTGGTTGGGAAACACTGATCCAGTGGTTGGGTTCAGGGACAGCATGTCCAGTAAGCACACCAGCATTCCATATGCCTGAATGATTGGAGGTTCAGAAGGCCTACTCCTGCATATAGGAAGAGACGGGGAGATTTATTAAGACCTGTGCAGAGGAAAAGTTGATTGGTTGACCATAGCAACCAATCAGATCACTTCTTTCATTTTTTAAATGGCCTCTCAAAAATGAAAGAAACAATGTGATTGGTTGCTATGGGCAACTCAGCAACGTTTCCTCTGCACTAGGGATCGACCGACTATCGGCCGATATTCACGACTTTGGACATTATCGGTATCGGCAATTACCTTGCCGATATGCCAATAATGCCCCGCCCCCCCTCCCCTGCCAGAGACCACACTCGCCGCCCCATTACCTCCCCATCCCCGGTTTTATAATTACCTGTTCCCTGGGCCCGGGATCCACGCTACTTCTGGCTCCTGCGATGTCTTGTGGCGTCCTGTGTGCTGCGCAGCGCAATGACGAGTGACGTTCTCAACGCCACATCACCGTCAGTGCGCACAGTGACAGCGCAGGACATGGCCGAAGCCAGAAGTAGCGCGAACCCCGGGAACAGGTAATAATAAAACCAGGGATGGGGGAGGCAATGGGGCAGTGGTGGTTGGACTAGGGAGGACCCCAGGACAGGCAGGGGGAGAGAAGCGGGCGCCAGCGGCGGTCTCTGGCCCCGCAAAAGCCGCTGCAGTTCATTGATTTAAAGCACCCGCTTTAAATCATTGATCTGCAGTGGCTTCTGCGGGGCCGGGTAGGGGGGGGTTGGGTTGGATTTGGGGGAGGGCTGGCGGATGGGAATAGCTGATAACTTATACCGGAATATCGGTATAAGTTATCGGCTATCTGCCTGAACGGTCACAGATTATAGTATCGGCCCAAAAAAAATCGATATCGGTCGATCCCTACTCTGCACAGGTCTTGATAAATCTCCCCGTCTCTTCCTATATGCAGGAGTAGGCCTTCTGAACCTCCAATCATTCAGGCATATTGGGGGGATTTATCAAAACCTGTGCAAAGGAAAAGTTGCCCATAGCAACCAATCAGATCGCTTCTTTCATTTTACAGAGTCCTTGTTAAAAATGAAAGAAGCGATCTGATTGGTTGCTATGGGCAACTGGGCAACGTTTCCTTTACAGGTTTTGATAAATCTCCCCCATTGAGTGCTGGTGCACTTACTGGAAACGCTGTCCCTGAACCCAACCACTGGACCAAGGTTTCCCATAAAACCGGTTTTGATAAATCTCCCTCAGAGACCAATAATGAGCAATTCCTACTGAAAGATACACTTAGGTCTGTTCTCACGGTGGAATTTCAGCATGCAGAATTCCGCCTCAAATGAAAGTCCAATACACTTCTATTGGATTCCGCACTCCCATTCACACTTCGGAATTTCCGCAAGCGGAAATTCCGAAGCGTGAATGGGAGTGTGGAATCCAATAGAAGTGTATTGGGCATTCAATTGAGGCTGAATTCCAAAAGCGAAAATTACGCCATGTGAATGGACCCTTAGGCTAGGTTCACACTGCGTAATCTCCCGGCAGAAAATTTCCGTCCGGAGATTCCGAGTGCGGCCAGCGCCGACTGATTCAGTCTGATTCAGTTTCCAATAGACTGCAATGTGTTCCGCGAGTATTTCCGCCTGAAGAATGAGCAACGCCATTCTTCAGGCATAAATTTTCAAGCAGATTTTCCGTTCACAAATTCTGCTTCGCAAATTCCGAAGTGTGAATTTGTGAACGGAAAACCATTCACTATACAGTACATTTCAGTAAGCGGAATTCTGTAGTGTGAACCTAGCCTTACCCCAGACCAGGCACCCAAGCCGGCAGGCCAAGGAGGAATACAGTCTAGTCAACATCTGCTGTGGTAACCAATCCTAAGGCTGCATTCACATCTCGTTTTTGCAATACGGTTGTCGTATCCAATTGGATTGAAAAAAACGTATTGAACCGTATTGCAAACCGTATATATAGACATTTCATTGTAAACCGTATGCCAACCGTAGCATCAGGTTGTGTACATTTTGCATAATTTACGGTTTTTAACGGTACACCAAACCGTAGTCTACTACGGTTTTGTGTCACGGTCAAAAACCGTATCCAACCTGTATACGGTTATGTTAAAATGGAGTTCTATGGTAACCGTATTGAACCATATGTGCGTACGGTTACATCCGGTTTGCACAATACTGTTTTTCATTTTTTGGAAATTCAATAAAAAAAAAAAGAAGAACTTTATTTAAAATGTTGACAAACATAAAACCATATATGTTTTTTTTTTTCAAGGAAAACATATTAAAACGTATGCAAACGGACATCCGTTTCCAAACCGTATATGGTTTAAAAACGTGAGGAGTCATATACGGTTGCATACGTTTCGGTCCGGTTTGGAGACATACGTTTTTTGTACAGAAACGGGATACGGGACCCGTATTGCAAAAACGTGGTGTGAATGCAGCCTAAGCCTGGTCCCAGGTTGTCTGGCTGAAACACCTTGGGGGGAGATTTATAAATATGTGTCTGTGCGCATTAACGTCACTGTTTTTTTTTTCCGCTGTGTTTTTGGCTTATGTGTGCCAAAGTTATTAAAACGCCGCACAGACTTTGATAAATTTTGCACAATTGAAAAATCTCCTCAGAACTTGCTGTAGGATGTCACTAGTCTAAGGCACGGCAGAAGTGGTATGAAGTTGTTGTTTTTGGGTTTTTTATGTAACGTTTGCACATTATTTTTGCGCCTTTAAAAAAAAAAAAAAAAAAAGACGTAGTTAATAAATCTCATCCACTGCATAGTCAAGAATGAAGCACTGCATTTTACAGTTTTTTACACTATTTTGAAATTGCGCAAATTTTTTTGCGCAAAAAATAACAAAGCAAACTTTTTGTCGCACATGAGAAAAATGTCAGGAAGGCAATGATAAATCTCCCCTTTTGTTCACTAGAGGGGTACACACATATACACAGCCTACAGGGTCTTCTATTCATGGGATCTTTTAGACTCCGGGGTCAAGGGATGGGACTTCCAAGACAGTGGGATTGGGCCTGACATCCAGGACAGTCCTACCGAATTATGTCTGATCATCGAGGGTCCGACTGAGAAGGCTGCCATCACTGCCTAAAACAAAATGGTCTTTGTATTTAGTAGTGTGTAGTTGGCTTTTTTTTGTTTTGTTTCAAAGCATTACAGGAAAAAAAATAATGCTCCTCTATGTTACTGAGTAGGTCGTGCAGATGCTTTGCGTGTCTCTTTTGATGGGTCTAGCTTCTGTATTTGGTTTACAAATCCCTCTGTTCTGCTGCTTACTCATTCTGACATCCACTGTTCAGGAAGGGGCGTGTCTGAGGCAGAACTGAGCCCGCCCTCACTCACCATGCATTCACTTCCTCCTTTAGTCTGCTGTGCTGTGCTGGGTCTCTTCATCCAATCACTGAAGGCTTCTCTGTAACCCCCTCCTCTCTGTTTTCATGTTGTGGTTTGATAGGACAGGAGTGAGCACAGAGAAGCGTTAATCCCTCACTTACTGGATTTTGCATATTACTTGAGTGGTAAAAGCCTGTAATGCTAATAATGTAATATTTTATACTTCTGAGAACCAATGTGGTATTAGCATTATACTAACATACCGTATTTTTCGCCGTATAAGACGCACTTTTTCTTCCCCAAAACTGGGGGGAAAAAGTCGGTGCGTCTTATACGGCGAATACACACCTATCGCGGCGGTCCCTGCGGCCATCAACGGCCGGGACCCGCGGCTAATACAGGACATCACGGTGATGCCCTGTATTAACCCTTCAGACGCGGCGATCAAAGCTGACCGCCGCGTCTGAAGGGAAAGTGACACTAACCCGGCTGTTCAGTCGGGCTGTTCGAGACCGCCGCGATTTCACCGCGGCGGTCCCGAACAGCCTGATTGAATAGCCGGGTTAGTGCTTACAGGACACCGGGAGGGACCTTACCTGCCTCCTCGGTGTTTTCTCCGTTCAGGGATCCCCTGTATGGCCGGCTCTCTCCTTCCTCGCCATCACGTCGTCGCGTACGTGCGTAACGACGTGATGGCGGCGACGGAGAGCGAGGATACCCGGCCGGCAGCAGAGACGTTTCGGAGCGACGGGGACACGGCGACAGCGATGGAGCGACATCCAGGGCAGCGGTGACGGGTCCGGAGCGGCGGGGACACGTGAGTATTACCTCCTATGCAGTGGTCTTCAATCTGCGGACCTCCAGATGTTGCAAAACTACAACTCCCAGCATGCCCGGACAGCCAACGGCTGTCCGGGCATGCTGGGAGTTGTAGTTTTGCAACATCTGGAGGTCCGCAGGTTGAAGACCACTATTGGGTTCAAAATCTTTATTTTTTTTAGATTTTGCACCTATAAATTATGCGTCTTATACGCCGGTGCGTCCTATAGGGCGAAAAATACGGTAATACACTTTATACAGCTTTATGGTTACACAGTATCCGCCGGGATCACACATTCCTGACATCATGGGGGGCCGGGGAGAGCCACTTTAAGCTAAATATGTAAATATTTTAGCAGCTTCAGGTTAACAAGTTCAAGAGTCACCTTCTGACAGTGGGAATCACACATAAGGGAAGATCTGTTCTGGAATAGAACATCAGCTCATTATACTTTAATGGTGCCCAGTGCCGGCCTAGCGATGCTGCCGCTCCAGGTTCGCTGTTGTTTTTTGTTTTCTTTTATGCCTCCCATCTGTTCTAGGGATTTTAGAATTGAATATTTAGCATTGTTATCAATTATTCTTATACCATCTCCTAAACTGTCCCTCCAGCCATTGTCAGACCTGTTTACTGTCAGGGATCTATTTTCTCGGTCACCCAGAGGTTCCTTTCTTACTAAGCTCTTCCTGTGTAATACTTTTTGATTGTTTTTTATTTTTTATATTATTTTTCAAATACATTATGTGACCAAAATTCCAAAATTTGTCTTCCCAATTTCGCCATTCATCATGCAGGATCAATAAGATCACATTATAATGGATCGGACATTTCCGCATGTGACGATATCGAACATGTTTACATTTTTTATTTGAACAATGGGAAGGGGGGGAGTGATTGGAAACTTTTTCATAATAAAAAAATAAAATAAAAAAAAAAGGAATTAGGAGAATTACTAAGGAAGCCATGGAGGCCTAGTGAAAGCCTTCGATTGTCATGGGTGCTGCAGTGCCCTTCATTATGATTGGTGGGGTTTGAGCTTCAGGACCCCCACCAATCCTAAGTCCTAGGATATACTAGTCAAGGCAAAGAAGAAAAACTTTGACCCTTGCAAAGGTGCTGCTGGTTCCAAAATAACGTGGATGCCAAACCAAAGGTATTAGTAGAAACACCAGAAAGGTTTATTAGGACATAAAAAACAATAAAGTACAGGGATGACGCGTTTCGGGGGAGCCATCCCCTTCCTCAGATCAGTGAGGAAGGGGGTGGCTCCCCCGAAACGCGTCATCCCTGTATTTTATTGTTTTTTATGTCCTAATAAACCTTTCTGGTGTTTCTACTAATACCTTTGTTTTGGCATCCACATTATTTTGGAACCAGCAGCGCCTTTGCAAGGGTCAAAGTTTTTCTTCTTTGCCTTCACTTCTATCAGGATTGGATTATTCCTCTCCCTGGGACCCAGGCCCAGCAGCTGTTCCTGCCTCTCTGCCAACCACCGTGTGGGTTATATGCGAATATTCTATTCGCTCAAGGTGAGCGGCCACTACCTAGGGGCAAGCCTTGCCCACTTACGGTCAACTTGTCTTAATTTACCATCCTGTTATAGTGGTAACGCACAAGGCGCCCTTGTCGGTCTCTTTTCTTTTTTCCATTTGCAGGAGCATATACTAGTGATATTCTATTACTTTATGGGGTTTCCATTTCTGCATGACAGATTTAAATTAGGACACCCGCCCCTAAATGTTTGAAAAGTATTTATATGTCACAGTGATCGCATTTGTGTATATGTTAATGGCAGGACAGTTTTTTTTTATAACATGTTGACATCCATGCCAATCATTTTCTGGCTGGTCCTCATCTTGTACGTGGCCTCTTCAAAGGGATGATCAGATCTTGACACAATCCATAAAGGTCTTCTATGGTTTGGTCATTGACATTTTTGCAAATGGGTCCCTTCACAATAAGCAAATCACATTGTGCCCGTAGCAATGAGCTGTAAACTGGGGTTAAAGGGGTATTCCGGGCAAAAACATCTTATCCCCTATCAAAAGGATAGGGGATAAGATGTCTGATCGCGGGGGGGCCGCCGCTGGGACCCCCCGCAATCTCCCTGCAGCAGCCCGCATTCTATGCGTAGTTTTGGAAAACGCCGGGCTTCCGAGACGGGGACCTGACGTCGCGCCACGCCCCTCCATTCATTTCTGTGGGAGGGGGCGTAACAGCCGCAATGCCCCCTCCCATAGACATGAATGGAGGGGGTGGGGCGTGACGTCACTTCCCCATCTCGGAATCCCGGCGGTTTCCGAAACTCCAGACGCAGCTACGCATAGAATGCAGGTTCTGCAGGGAGATCGCGAAGGGTCCCAGCGGCGGGCCCCCCGCTATCAGTCATCTTATCCCCTATCCTTTCGATATGGGATAAGATGTTTTTGCCCGGAATACCCCTTTAAGTCTGACAGTAAGTGATCAATTTCCTTGCAGCACCACCGCTCATGAAACTAAGCATTACACAAGTATTCCTCCAAATCAGTGTGTGATGTAGGACAGGAAAAGTCCTCCAGGGTGGGGGATGCTCTTAAAGGGGTACTCCGCCCCTAGACATCTTATCTCCTATCCAAAGCATAAGGAATAATATGTCTGATCAGGGGGGTCCCGCTGCTGGGGACCCCTGTGATCTCGGCTGCGGCACCCCAGACATCCGGTGCACGGAGCAAAGTTCCATGCCAAATGACTGGCGATGCAGGGCAGAGGCTCGTTGCCTCCCAGCCACGCCCCCTCAATGCAAGTCTATGGAAGGGGGCATGATGTATGTCACGCCCCCTCCCATAGAATTGAATTGAGGGGGAGTGGCCGTGACTTCACGAGCAAGGCCGTGACCTCACGAGCCTCCGGCGCTGCACACGATGCTCTAAATGAACACCAGGTGCACCTGCAACTGGGGACCCCCACGATCAGACATCTTATCCCCTATCCTTCCGATAAGAGTACCTGTCACCAAATTAAACTTTTAATATATTGTTCCTTATGTAATTATAAGACACTTTGCTATTTACTTGCTGGTAAAACTCTCAACCTTTATATGCTTTTAATGTGATAAAAAAAACAGCCACTAGATGGCTCTGTTCTGTTCCCTGCCACAAGTCAAACAGTTAGTTTGGTCTCCTCCCGGCCTGGCAGGAGAACAAACTCAGGAAGTGCATGGTGAGGAACAGCTCTCGCAGGCTTCAGTGACGTTGCGCCTGCTGGGGAACACCCACTTTCTCCTGCAGAGAGCTCACACAATGTGAGCAAGGAGAGAGGTATAATACACAACTTTTTAAAGCTCGGAAAATGTTTTTAAGGACAGGAGGGGTGTTAGGAGTAGTTAGGGAATATAATGTGAGTGTGAGTTAGTTTAGAAAATATGGTTTGATGACAGGTACTCGTTTATGCCCCCCCCCCCCCATAAATTCAGAATTTCCACATTTGACGTATGAAGTTGTACTAAATGTTTTCCCTTTTGTGTGCCAAGGTCTGATCTTCCTTTCATTTAAAAAGACATACGACAGAGCGGATCTTCCATAAGTGATGTAACCGGAGCCAAACAATCAGTAGACGTTGATTGTCTGTTGTATACTATTGTCTACACAATGGTTCTTCTAAGATGATTAATATGTCTTCGACTCTCTCCATTCTAATCTATCTATACTCCAGCTTCTAGAGTCAACTCATTTCATGTGCCTCTTGGCTGCCATCCAAACCAATATTAAGCAATAAGGTAAGATGAACATAGTACATTAGTATAAGGAGACAATGTTTTTGGTGCCTGGCCTAGTGTAGACATTGGCATACGGCCATTTCACAAACACATCATGGCCGACGGTCTGGGTAATGAATTACTCTTACAATGACCAAAACGACTAGTTAGAAAGTGCAATATACTCATTTATAACTAGGGATGTTCCGATACCGATACTGTACGAGTACTTGTACTTTTATAGTTTTGCAACAACTGGAGGAACTCTGGTTGGGTAACACTGATCTTCTGAGGTCATAACACCACCGAAGAGAGGAGGATGCTGGGATAAGCTCCTGCTGCAACGTGAGGCAGAATGGACATTCAGGATTGAATGTGTTAAACCTTATGGCCTCAATGACTTTATATCTTATGCAAGCTTTATTGACTAGACCCATTATTTTAGAGTAACATAAAGCCCAGCGATATTAAGTGGGAGGTAGATTTATTATAAGATCTCGCTACCTAGTCTATCTGTTCTGATAAGAAAACTAAAATGTCACAGTAAATATTAATGTGTAGCCACATTGGTTACTAGTTACAAACATAACGGCATCTGTATATATGTGCTGGTTAACACTGTATTCTAATCTATTGAGACGTTCTTACTATCGTATACAAAATTTAAATAACATTTATTTGCGTATATATGTATAGATGCGTTGCATATCCCCCTTGCCCGACACAATAAGTCAGCATGAGGTTTGACTTTACCTCCTGACAGATCGCGCACCTTGCTTCCTGATCCCTGGCCAAATGTATCAGCGATGTGCATAGTAAGTCACTCCCCTGTGACGTGGCATACCGCTGATTGGAGCCTCGGATCATACGAACAGGTGCATGCAGGTATATTAGTTAGTAGTGTTTGTTAGTTTAGCACGGCCGCCATCAGAGCCGCATGCACGGTGCTATGTATGCACTGTAACACAACAAGGAGACCAAGCTTATAAAAGGTCCCTGAAGATTCTGAGCTATTGAAACGCGTTGGACCCTTAATATATGGATACCGTAAGAAATTTGGAGCCATCAGCAGCAATGGACTATCAGATAGACGTCTGGATCTGATCCACAAAGCATCTATGGAGACAGATAAGTGTACACAACAGCACATCTATACCAGCACATGTATATTACCATCAGGAGATATTTCTTTGATCATTGAAATGACAGCTATATATTACTGAAAGTATAAATCTGCAGATTTGGCCTTGATCACACTATATATCTCATTGATAGATGCGGCAAAATTATGTCACACTATACTGCTACTTTCATCCACTATACTAACTTGGATAAAGTGATGAGCGGCTATTTGTTATATGTAGAAGCAGTGGAGAAATATACCGCACAGTGTGAACTTCTGGGATATTGAGTGCGATTACATATAGATACATCTAAGCTAAGATGAGAGAATATGGAGAAATATACCGCACAGTGTGAACTTCTGTTATATTAACTGCGACTATATATAAAATACATCTAAGCTATAATATGATGGGGTATCTCTGGCTTGAAGTGAAATGCAGTTCTAACATGGATAACTGCCATAGCTGCTGATTAGAAGTGAATTATCAAAACCGCAGAGTGTGAACACAGGTGAAGTGTTAATACTGCAGAGTGTGAATTGGCTACAAGTGCACTGGATGGGGCTTCTTTCTGTGCATTGATGAATAGAATATAGTGCTGATGTACACAGGAAACTGTCTCCAAACGCTGGTCAATATGGATGATTTAATTTAAGGACTATATTTTGTCACATCCACATATGTTAAAATTGGTGGACTGCTTAAAACCACGACCTGGTTGGTTGGTCAATGAAAATAATCTGTTTTGCTGACAGAAGGCTGTATGTCTGGACGTGGATGTGCCGTAGTGTGAATTCTGGACTCTGTTGGTTTTCTTTCTCTAATTAATAGTTCATCCACCCCGGTCATTAAGGGACTTTAATTTGTATGGACAGTAAACAGGATTTTTTGAGAGAAAACCATTTCAATATTGGAATTCAGCAATGTGAACAGGCGCATATTCAGCAAAAAATACCACCATTAATTAATTACATTGTAACATACTGTGGGTGGACCCACCCGAGTGTAGTCTATGCATATTGACACAGTGTGAACATGGATCAAAGAGAAAACAGCTGCTTTAGAGAGTAACTAATGACTGCATACGGTTGGACTGCCTGCTTGCGGTGAATTGTGTGCAGTTTTTGTACTCTGACTTTAGAGTATATGTGATACGGGTCATCTCGGGCATGAAAGAGTGAGGTACAATAGTTGCGCTACAGTAAATTAACCTCACTTCTGGTAGAGATGACCGCAGTATAGGAACACATATATATATATATAATTATTTTTGGTTGAGACTGATGGCGGCCATTTAATGTAATATATTTTTCTATTTTTCTACTATTTCTATTTTGATATTTTTGTACATTTTAGATGTGCACAGTAAAAGCTAAGTTTTAGAGGTTCCCTTTTGTTCTTTTTTTGTAACACTGATCTAGTGTGTATGGGGAGATCGTCTAAGACTGATGTCGGGGGTAAAAAAGGATCAGGTATTGTCTGATCCTTTTTTTTTCTCAAGGAAGATAGGCTGCCACCTGAAGAGCAATGTCAAGGCCTACATTGGGATTGGGAATAAAAAAAAACTGCGGGCGCCAGAGGTTATGGTATTGCCGCAGTCATAGAACACATAGCAGGTCCCACAAACTCCCACGCAGTCCTGCAAACCTGTGAAATGCCACAGGGGGCTGATGAAATGGCACATGGGGCTTATGATATTGGTACAAGGGGTAAAAGAATGGCACAGAAGGGGTACTTTCTCTAAAATCTGTGAAAAAATGGTTGCGGGAGTGGGCGGGTCATGTTGCTGAAGAGGATGGCAGTGGAACACACACCTTGCGGGAGTGGGCAGTAGTGGTTAGAAATTCAGCGGGGCTCGAGAGCAATGGCTTATCACCAGTATGCTCTAAGTACAGATAATAAAGTAAAATGGGCACTGTCAGATCCAAACTTTTATTTGCTCTTACTGAAGAAAATGAAAGACCTTTTGTAAAATGGTTGTTTATTTTTTTTTTTTTTTATATTTAATTAAAAAAGTGGCCCCTGAAAATCCCACCACTAGGGGTCCCCATGCCTATTGGGACACTAACCAGCCCTGCAGCATCAGCTTGTCCATGACTCATAGACCATAGACTCATAGACCATGACTCATGGACAAGACACACCAATCACTTCCCACCACCACAAGGGAGGGACACACCCCCTCCCACCACACACCAATCACCTCCCATCACCACAAGGGAGGGACACGCCACATCCCACTACACACCAATCACCTCCCACCACCACAAGGAGGGACAGGGAGGGATTTGCCATAGGAGTACCCCTTTAAATTTTTTATGTTTTCTATATTTAAAGGGGTTCTCCGGTGCTTACACATCTTATCCCCTATCCAAAGGATGGGAAATAAAATGCCTGATCGCGGGAGTCCCGCAGCTGGGGACGCCCGCGATCATGCACGCAGCACCCCGTTTGTAATCAGTCCCCAGAGTGTGTTCACTCCGGGACTGATTACTGGCGACTACAGGGCCGGCGGCGTGTGACGTCACGCCTCCACCCCCGTGTGACGTCACGCTCCGCCCCTCAATGCAAGCCGACGGGAGGTGGCGTGATAGCCCCTTTGGATAGGGGATAAGATGTGTAAGCACCGGAGAACCCCTTTAAATCAATGTCACTGTGATGTGCTGCCAGTGCTGAACTTGCGTTTAGTTACCCATGTTATCTATGTGCTTTTTCACAACTACATCTCTTCTAACTTGTTACTTAGCTTTGCATCTCCAGCAAATTGTGTTATGAGGATTACCTTTAAGGGGTACTCCAGGGAAGTACATATATTAAACCATCCTGCCTGATATGCATTGCTCTTATGGCCCCTGTTGTCTTCTCTGGCTGCCTGATATTATTTGCCATCCTTCTCTCCCCTTGCCTACATCTTCCAGCAATCATTACAGTTCTGCTCGGCCACCCCCACCCTTTTGCGCTGAGCAGCAGGGAGAGGTTCAGTGTCTGATTGGTTGAGACTGCACAAACCTCCCAGCTTTCAGCACCAGAGAGAGAATGACTCATCAGTGCAGGGCAGAAACCACATTATCTGTGTCTCTCAGGAGGGTGAGGGCTGCTTTCAAAGAGGGGTTTGGACAGAGAAAGAATGGATGACTGGATAATGTCACTGCTCTATATAGCTAATGAATGATATTTAGACAAATAAATAAGTTGATGAGAGGGAAAGGATGGGCTATGGGTTTAGTTCTCCAGAGTACCCCTTTAAAAAACTCCAAACTTCCTTAGGGTTAAGAATGGATAATCCTTTAAGGAGAACTTCAGAGTATAAAAATTGTCGCCCATACTGCCGGCAGTAAAAAAATAAAGATGTACATACCTTCCTCCACTCTCACGGGGCCTCCGGTAACCGGCTCCGGTATCCGCCGTGATTCTCTTCCTGGTTGCCGGTTGTCGGAGGGCCTTACTGCGCTCAGCCAATCACCGGCCACAACGAAGTCCGACTCGGCCGGCGATAGGCTGAGCGGCAGTGTGACGTTTTCGGCCCCGGCAGCAGGTGCCGCTGTAGTGAAGAATTTTGCGTCCTGAAGCGTTCTCACACTGCCGCTCAGCCTATCGCCGGCCGAGTCGGACTTCGCTGAGGCTGGTGATTGGCTGAGCACAGTATGATTCTCCGACCACCGGCAACCAGGAAGTGGATCGCGGAGGAGGCCGGAGCCGGTTACCGGAGGCCCTGGGGGGAGCGGAGGAAGGTATGTACATTTTAATTTTTTTACTGCCGGCAGTATGGGGGACAATTTTATACTCTGGAGTTCTCCTTTAGGGCTCCACTCCATGCTCTAGCTTTGCCCAAATTCATTGACAACCCAACAGTTCCACCATCTGTTGGTTGACTACCGTGGCAACAAAAGGCTCGGATCTAAATATTTATGGCTAAAAATATCCCCTTAAAATGCTCATCAGAATTAGAGGGTCCTGCCGATAAGCAGAAAATGACTAGAATACATTAGAGCCATTGCCTATAATTATACATCCAAAATCAGCAGATTTGTAGCTCTCACATTTTCCATTCACTTCTTCATTGTATGGCAGACAGGAAACAATACATCCGAATATTTTCCTTTTGACAGGATTTATTTTTTAATGTTCCAATGAATAATAACCCATTTAAAAATAAAATGTAATAAAGACCTTGGTGCACTTCACATTTGTGATTGGCACTTGACATCAATGCAGTTTCTGTAATTCCTGTTTTGGCTGATATTCCCCAGACAAGACCTTTGTTCTCGTAACCCCGAAAGCTCCAAGAAATATTATTTTCTAAACAGAACACAGAGTTCCTGTCGTGCACTTAAATATTGTTGGACCTGCTTTCCCATGTGTCAAGAAGTGTCCATTAGAACTGACTAATAAGCGGCGTATGACCCAATTCTGGATAAAGACCGTCATCTGTCTTACTTCTTTCTTCTAAAAGGTCTTCTAGGCGGAGTATACATTTACTCGAGACGGCCATTAAGTTTCACGTTGTCTTATTAAAAGACATCTCGAAATTGAAGAAAAGATCAACATTAAGGCAAGTCTCTGCCACGCTAAGTATGTTCACACATACGTAATCAGATGAAGCTTTTCCGCAGCAGAAAATTGGAAGCAGAATTGCTGCAGACCCATTGAAAACAATAGGTAGCACCATAATCTGCAGCGGATTATGTATGTGTAAACATACTCTAAGGAGGTACGCTTCACATGCCAGTCTTAAAGGGGTAGTCCAGTGGTGAAAAACTTATCCCCTATCCTAAAGATAGGGGATAAGTTTGAGATCGCGGGGGGTCCGACCGCTGGGGCCCCCTGCGATCTCTCTGTACGGGGCCCCGGCTCTCTGCCGAGATAGCGGGTGTCGACCCCCGCACGAGGCAGCGGCCGACACGCCCCCTCAATACATCTCTATGGCAGAGTCGGAGATTGCCGAAGGCAGCGCTTCGGCTCTGCCATAGAGTTGTATTGAGGGGGCGTGTCGGCCGCCGCCTCGTGCGGAGGTCGACACGCCCCCTTCCCGCGGGCTGTCGGGGCTCCGTACAGGAGATCGCAGGGGGCCCCAGCGGTCGGACCCCCCGCGATCTGCAACTTATCTCCTATCCTTAGGATAGGGGATAAGTTGCTCACCACTGAATCACCACTGGACTACTCCTTTAAAGAGGTACTCCGCCCCTAGACATCTTATCCCCTAGCCGAAGGATAGAGGATAAGATGTCTGATCGCAGGGGGGTCTGGTCATTGGGAACACCTGCAATCTCCGGACCGGGCGGCTATGGTCGTGATGTCACGCCACTCCATTTATGTCTATTGGAGGGGGCATGAAGAGCAACCAAAGCCATCATGCCCCTTCTCATAGATATTAATGGGGGGGCCTGATGTCACGACCACCCAAACCCGGCATGTTCAGAACGTCGGGGTGCCAGCCCAAAGATCGGAGACTGGACAGCCCGCAATCAGACATCTTATCCCCTATCCTTTGGATAGGGGATAAGATGTCTAGGGGCGGAGAAACCTTTTAAATGCAGTAACTGTTTGGAGGAGGGTGACCTGTGATGGCAAAAGTAAATGTATCAATCATAGATTTGCGCACCTCAGGTCGCCCTCCTCCATACCTTTACTGCATGGTTCTTGACCGCTAATTTCTGATTGTCATATTCCGCCGCAGCAATCCGGTCTGAAGAAAGTCTATTGACCGAAACGTCATCAGCGTTTGGATTGTTAATAACATTTTTAACCTTTGTTCTTCAAGTGGAGTGACAAGTGCTCTTTTATACCAGTTTATCAAAGGCAATCGTTTAAAATTGTGTTACATTTTTGCGCAATCCAGCAAATTTTTTACCCAATCTCACTCAAGCCTGCACCAATATTTAAGACTTACCTAGATCTAAGCTATTAAGCTATTTATGAAAAGTATGTGCCTTTTTGATAAATTTGGCGCAAGTACACATGCACTGGCAAATGGCGGGAAAAATAACATAATTTATACACATAGTGGGGAATTTATCATTGGATTTACCCTGGTTTTGTGGTGTACATTTGTCTCGCAGTTTGTCTCAGATGCTGTTTTGAGACTTTTCATTGCTCTAGAAGGTTTTTCTAAAAGAACATACCAAGTCATGATTTCCGTTGATATCCTGCAGTGGTCAGAAATGTATCATATGCAACTTTTGAGTTTGTCGCATCTTTGGTCACAACTGTGCTTAATTAGGCGCAAATCTACACCAGCCCTGACTTGGCTTAGAAAACTGACTGCAAAAAACGTTGTTAAAAAGTCGCACATTTTGTCGCACGGGATAAAAAGTCGCAGAGCAATCACCATACAAAGCAGTGTACTGAAGTAAGAAATGTGATCAGCACCAGATTTATCACTTGTCCTGCTCCATGGAACAAATCTGGTGCATGTAGACAGTGTCCACTACATGAATTATTGGGATAAAAAGACGTTCGCCTAAACCACTCTTGATGAATTCCGCCCATAGTCATTAATCCCTCTACTGAACGTTGGTCCCAAAAATGACATATAGAAGAAAAGGGTGTCAAGCCCAGTTTGTGTTTAATAGGTAGTCTTTAGTTTACAACAAAACATTAAGAAACAGCTAAGCCCCCTCATGACGTCTCGCCCCGCCCCCTAAATGCAAGTCTATGGGAGGGGGCGTGACGACAATTCGCATTGCGGGATTGTCACTTACCACAGTCCTCTGCCACCTCCTCCACTGTGTCTCAGCTCCGGCGCGCATGTCCCCGTCTCCTAGGGCACGCACACCGGAGCTCTGAAATTTAAAGGGCTAGTACGCCCATAATTATGTGTAACACCTGACACCACCCTATAAGTCCTTGCACCTCCCACACTTCCCTGCTGGATCTTCAGTGCCACTAGCCTGAGTTGCGTTGCCTGTGTATTTGACCCTTCCGCTACGTTATTTGACTACACACCTTTGCCGCCTCCCCTGACCTTATGCTAAGTCTGACTATGCCTGTGCCTCATCCTTTGGTACCTCGTCTTGCCCAGTTACCTGTGTGGTCGAGTCGTTTCGGGGGTAACGACCTGGGTGTCGCCTGCCGCAGCAAGCCCATCCTGCCTTGCGGCGGGCTCTGGTGAAGACCAGCGGCACCTTAGACTACGCTCCCCGATACGGCCTGTGTCATCTGCCACACAGAGTGTTACAACATCATTTTTAGCTGTAACATCATTCTTGTAAGATGTAAAGTGAGCCATGAATGACTTGTCACATAGATTCCACATTTTTTTACTTTTTATATGTTGTACATCTTGGCATTACCCTATCTAGTATACCTAATAAGAAAAGTTGTATTTTCTTTTTAAAGAAATCATGTCTTATAAAAAATAAAAGACCACTAGGGGTCCCCATACCATCCAGAACATAATCCTTTGCAGCTGCAGCATCATCTTTGTCCTAGCTGAAGCACAGGCCAGGACAAAGTCCAGGAAGTGAGGGCGGGACTAGCAGTCCTCTTTGCTTACACCTGTCCTATGAGACTGCAGCATGAAAACACAGAGGAGGGGATTACAGAGCAGCCTGCAGTGATTGGATGAACAGTCATGCAGAGTGAAGGCAAGAGACAGACATGCCCCCTCCAAAGGACAGGGTGAAAAATCAAGTAAGGAACAAAAAGGAGCTAAACACATCACAATTATATGTACATGATCAGGATTAGATACGGAGTAACATATAAATAAAATAGTTGGATAAGACAGCTACTTAGCTACCAAGTTTGCTATTAAGACATCACCGATAAAGTGATTTTCAGGTTTGGTAGGCAAAATGTATTTATACAATGTAAATAATACCATAATATGCATAGGGTAAAAAATGTGTATATTTTTGGGTTAAAAAAAAGTCCTGTCCCTGCAGCTATTGCATGTGTGTCTTTTTTGAGGAGTTCAAGTGCAGGACATGAGGGTAGGACAAGCAGAGCTCTGTGCAGGCTCCTGCATGTCAATCATGCTGCTGTGTGAACTGGGAGCGTGTCACAGAGCCTCACTGCACAGAGCCCTGCTTGTCCTCAGTGTACAGAGCCTTGCTTGTCCTGAGTGTATAGAGCCTTGCTTGTCCTCAGTGCACAGAGTCTTGCTTGTCCTGAGTGTATAGAGCCCTGCTTGTCCTCAGTGCACAGAGCCTTGCTTGTCCTGAGTGTATAGAGCCCTGCTTGTCCTCAGTGTACAGAGCCCTGCTTGTCCTCAGTGTACAGAGCCCTGCTTGTCCTCAGTGTACAGAGCCCTGCTTGCCCTCAGTGTACAGAGCCCTGCTTGCCCTCAGTGTACAGAGCCCTGCTTGCCCTCAGTGCACGGAGCCCTGCTTGTCCTCAGTGTACGGAGCCCTGCTTGTCCTCAGTGTACAGAGCCATGATTGTCCTCAGTGTACAGAGCCCTGCTTGTCCTCAGTGTACAGAGCCCTGCTTGTCCTCAGTGTACAGAGCCCTGCTTGTCCTCAGTGTACAGAGCCCTGCTTGTCCTCAGTGTACAGAGCCCTGCTTGTCCTCGGTGTACAGAGCCCTGCTTGTCTTCAGTGTACAGAGCCCTGCTTGTCCTCAGTGTACAGAGCCCTGCTTGTCCTCAGTGTACAGAGCCCTGCTTGCCCTCAGTGTACAGAGCCCTGCTTGTCTGCAGTGTACAAAGCCCTGCTTGTCCTCAGTGTACAAAGCCCTGCTTGTCCTCAGTGTACAGAGCCCTGCTTGTCTTTAGTGTACAGAGCCCTGTTTGTCCTCAGTGTACAGAGCCCTGCTTGTCCTCAGTGCACAGAGCCCTGCTTGTCCTCAGTGTACAGAGCCCTGCTTGTCCTCAGTGTACAGAGCCCTGCTTGTCCTCAGTGTACAGAGCCCTGCATGTCCTCAGTGTACAGAGCCCTGCTTGTCCTCAGTGTACAGAGCCCTGCTTGTCCTCAGTGTACAGAGCCCTGCTTGTCCTCAGTGTACAGAGCCCTGCTTGTCCTCAGTGTACAGAGCCCTGCTTGTCCTCAGTGTACAGAGCCCTGCTTGTCCTCAGTGCACAAAGCCCTGCTTGTCCTCAGTGCACAGAGCCCTGCTTGTCCTCAGTGTACAGAGCCTTGCTTGTCCTCACTGCACAGAGCCCTGCTTGTCCTCAGTGTACAGAGTCCTGCTTGTCCTCAGTGTCCAGAGCTCTGCTTGTCCTCAGTGTCCAGAGCCCTCCTTATCCTCAGTGTCCAGAGCCCTGCTTGTCCTCAGTGAACAGAGCCCTGCTTGTCCTCAGTGTACAGAGCCCTGCTTGTCCTCAGTGTCCAGAGCTCTGCTTGTCCTCAGTGTCCAGAGCCCTGCTTGTCCTCAGTGTCCAGAGCCCTGCTTGTCCTCAGTGTCCAGAGCCCTGCTTGTTCTTAGTGTACAGAGCCCTGCTGTCCTCAGTGTACAGAGCACTGCTTGTCCTCAGTGTACAGAGCCCTGCCTGTCCTCAGTGCACAAAGCCCTGCTTGTCCTCAGTGCACAGAGCCCTGCTTGTCCTCAGTGTACAGAGCCTTGCTTGTCCTCACTGCACAGAGCCCTGCTTGTCCTCAGTGTACAGAGTCCTGCTTGTCCTCAGTGTCCAGAGCTCTGCTTGTCCTCAGTGTCCAGAGCCCTCCTTATCCTCAGTGTCCAGAGCCCTGCTTGTCCTCAGTGAACAGAGCCCTGCTTGTCCTCAGTGTACAGAGCCCTGCTTGTCCTCAGTGTCCAGAGCTCTGCTTGTCCTCAGTGTCCAGAGCCCTCCTTGTCCTCAGTGTCCAGAGCCCTGCTTGTCCTCAGTGTCCAGAGCCCTGCTTGTCCTCAGTGTACAGTGTTGCTATCAGTGTGTGGAGAGTGGGAGAAGAGGGTTGCATTGACAGTCCAACACAATGGGCAGCACATTGAACACATTTTATAAGTGGTCAGAAACTTGTAAATAACTCATGAAAGAATAAAGTTACGTTAAAACCAAGCACATAATTGTTTTTCTTGTGAAATTTCCAATAAGTTTGATGTGTCACATGACCCTCTTCATATTGAAAAAACAAAAGTTGGATTCAAAATGTCCGACTTCAAAATGTCCGCCATGGTCACCACCCATCTTGAAAAGTTTCCCCCCTCACAAATACTAATGTGCCACAAACAGGAAGTTAATATCACCAATCATTCCCATTTTATTAAGGTGTATCCATATAAATGGCCCACCCTGTACAACAAGTTTTTGCTAATGACAGGTACACTTTAAAATGACTGGCAGTGTGCCGTATGACACTCCAACATCTGCGTGATGACTCTTCACTATGACAGCATGTACTTTTTTAAATTATTTATGAATTTTCATCTTTTCAACACTCTTCAAAAGATTGTCTCATTTGAACTTGTTTTCTATAGTAACTAAGCAACTAGGGGCCAAGGGGTGACATGAAGGAATTATTATTATTTGAGCTTAAGTCGTATAACCTGCAGTCTACAAAGCCATTTTTGTAATTTTTTATTAAAAGCCATTTGCTGTTACCATGTAAGGAGAGCAACACCTTTTAGGAGGCTGGAAAAGCTGAGTGGCACGCAAACTGCATGCCACCTAGCTTTTTCAGTCTCCTGAAGCACCAGCAGTGATAGTCTGCTCATCCTCACTAAATCAAGAAGGTTAATGCTTCTTCAAGGGGTTATGCAGTCCAAAGTAACTTATCCCCTATTCATTGGATAAGGGGATAAGTGTCTAATCGCAGGTGGTCCGACTGCTGGGACCTCTTTGATCTCCTAAATAGGCCCCGTCTCTCTGAGCGGAGCACGTTATGGGGACAGAACCCTCTCCGTTTACTTCTATGGGAGCGCCAGAGATGTAGAGCGCTTATGTCTCTTTGGCGCTCCCATAGAGAATGAATGGAGTGTGTGCCATCCCCAGCACGTGCTCCGCTCAGAGAACAGGGGTCTGTCTAGGAGATCACGCAGGGGGGGGGGGGGGGGGGGTTTGCGGGTGTCCCAGTAGTCGGACCCCCCGCAATAAGACATCTATCCCCTATCCTGTGGCAGAAAGCCCTTAGTCTTACGCATATGGTCCTATTGTAGCACCGTTTTGTACAGAACAATAACAGAGATGCCATAGAGGTACCTAGGGCTCTACAGTACCTCTGAATACCTCTGTCCTCCCTAAAAATCCATGTGTATGGAGCAGGGGTATAGATATAGAGACTGAAGAGGTAGCAATCTCACAGGGGCCCCAAAGCACATCTGCCCCATAGGAGACCAGTATTATAATTGGCACATGGGGCCCTGTTGCATACAGTGGTCCCTCAAGTTACAATATTAATCAATTCCAGGACAACCATTGTATGTTGAAACTGTTGTATGTTGAGCCCATAACTCTATGGAAACCTGGTAATTGGTTCTGAAGCCCCAAAATGTCATCCAAAAATAGGAAAAAGTGAGGATTAAAGAAAAATAAGTAGATAACTAATATAGATAAAACAAATCCTTACATATAAAAGATCTGCTGGGAGCTGTAATCACTGTCTATGTAGAGGACAGGAGCTTCTTCGGGGTCCTGTACAGTACACACAGTGTCCTAAAAAAGTAACATGGAGCCGCCCTCACCTGGAGTCCAAAGGAGCAGCTAACCCTGGGGCAGATAAAGAAAACAGAACATGTAATACCTCCCTGTACTGTAGGGGGTGCTACCAGACACCAGTCAGTGCATGCACTTCAGTAATACAGGGGTTTTACCAGTGAATACCCATTCTGATTGGTCGGTTCTTCCGGGTATTGACACATTTCCCAGATCTGGACTGTCTGTACATTGTATGTTTAGTCTGGTTTCAAGTTACAATGGTCCAAAAAAGATAAGAAAAGACCATTGTATGCTGAAACTATTGTAAGTTGAGGAATCACTGTACTTTGCATTGGGGCCCAGAAACTACAAGTTACGCCTTGGTATGGAGGTATTCTCAGCATTTTTGATACAGAAGGACCTACTAAAGCTGCACTACTCTGCACTAAGTGGGTCGCATGACCTCCAAGCACTGCGGGAAACCTACGCCACGCGCCTCTGCATTCACATCAGCCTTTTTTTCGCCTGACATGTCTCAAAGAGGATAGGACTGCACGAGCGATGAGAGAAGAAGCCTTTGAAAGTTGTAAAAAAGTCAAAAATTGTCCCAGAACACAGACTCCCATGAAACTGATTAGAATCCATCCTACACCGCCGACTCATGAATTCTGACTATAATAAACCGCTCTGGGATTTTTGGAGAGAAAACAATTGTTCTTGAGTCAATTAAAAGGGTACGGTAAATTAAATGTAACTGCGCACAACCTAAAAAAAAAGGAATAATATGGAAACTTTCCCTTCAGTTACACAAATCCTTTAAAATCATAGATAGAAAACAACAGAAAATTTTAATTGAGACGACAGGGAGCTACTAAATGGTCCCTTTAGCTTAATGTGGTCATTTTGTCTACATGAGAAAATAAGTGTTTTTGAATGGGGAATGGATGGATCTGCCATATGGGATTGCGAAGTGGATAAATGGATAGTAAAGGAAGAAGAAAAGGTCAGGCATATTGGGAAGCCATAGATGGCAGCAATTTTGAAACAAGAGTAGACTTTAGGTGTGCTTAATGCCAGGCATATATACAATCAGATGGGACCATAGTCACCAAGAAAACAATTAGTAACACACTATGCCGTGGAGAATTTGAAGGGGTACTCCACCCCTAGACATCTTATCCCCTATACAAAGGATAGGGGATAAGATGTCTGATCGTAGGGGTCCCGACGCTGGGGACCCCGTGATATCCCTGGAGTGTCTGGTGCAGCATCGGAGGCTCGTGACCTCACGGCCATGCCCCCTCAATACAAGTCTATGGGAGGGGGCGTGACTGCTGTCACGCCCCCTCCCATAGACTTGCATTGAGGGGGCATGGCCGTGACCTCACGAGTGGGGCTTGACCGTGACGTTACGAGCTTCCACCCAGCATCACCAGTCATCCGGCACGGAGCAAAGTTCGCTCCGTGCACCGGATGTCTGGGGTTCCGCAGCCGAGATCAGGGGGGGTCCCCAGTGGCGGGACCCCCGCAATCAGTCCTCTTATCAGGATAGGGGATAAGATGTCTAGGGGCGGAGTACCCCTTTCAATCCTCCAGCGCCCGCAAGGTTCCCCTGCTCAAGAAATCCCATGTACAGGCCTGAATGAAGCTTGTCAATGAACTTCTGAATGATTCTGATGTTCATGATGGCAAACTTCAGACGGCCCCTACTTGTGATTTCTTAGACAGGGGACCTTGCGGGCGCTGTAGGATTTCAGTCCTGTACTGTTTAGTGTGTTACCAATTGTTTTCTTGGTGATTATGGTCCCAGCTGCCTTGAGATTACTGACAAATTCCTCACTTTTCTCATGATCATTGAAGCCCCACAAGATGAGATCTTACATGGAGCCCCCGACCGAAGGAGATTGACAGGTATTTTATATTTCTTCCATTTGTGAATAATCCCACCAGCTATTGTAAACTTCTCACCAAGCTGCTTGGCGATGGTCTTGTAGCCCATTCCAGCCTTGTGTAGGTCTACCATCTTGTCCCTGACATCCTTGGACAGCTCTTTGGTCTTGGCCATGGTGGAGAGTTTGGAATCTGATTGATTCTGTGGACAGGTGTCTTTTATACAGGTAACAAGCTGAGATTAGGAGCACTCCCTTTAAGAGAGTGCTCCTAATCTCACCTCGCTACCTGTATAAAAGACAACTGGGAACCAGAAATCTTACTGATTGATAGAGGATGAATGCAAATCAATTCATGATTTATCTGAAATCTTTCTGGATCTTTTGTTGTTGTTTTGTTTCTCACTGTTCAAATAACTAACCAATAAAATTATAAGCTGATCACGTCTTTGTCAAATTATACCTGCCCCTTCCATTTTTTTAAAAACCTGCATAGGTTTGTTATATTAACCCTTCAATTAATGAGTGGTGACAAGATGATTTTAGGCTCTCACTGCTGTTATTGAGCACATACCAGGAGTTGTATGACCAATCATAGTACAGCACTTATATTGCTATGCCATACCAGTGCACAGAACATGCTGGTATTGTGCTGGGCTGATGATTTACAATACATTACTATAGATGACATGTGGAGGGTGAAGGGGGTTCCTGTTATGAGGGAAACAAAACAGCAGCACAGCAAGGAAGGGGTTACACTAAGAACACAACTGCTGCGGAGATTAGGAGAAAGCCTTGATTTACCACTCTGGGACAGTGGGAATCCTCTGGAGAAGGCATTAAGGCTCACAGGTTGCAGGTACACAGCCCATTTCCTTTTTTGAGATGGGGGCCCTATCACCTGATCGGTGTGGATTCTATGACTACACAGCTAATGCCAATGGGAGGAATACCCATTTGAATAATTTCTATAAAGTAAGACTATTACATGGCTAACCTATAACCATAGACTTTCTGAGGTTATTGTAGCCAATTAAACCTACTTTGTATTCGTCTTACAATATTACGTCCTCTTTATGGAGTACAATTAAACTCCCTTTTAGTCTTTCTTCTTCCAGATGATAAAGCAGATTTTAACAGATGTTCCCTTATCTCAGTAATGCACAGACTGTATTAATTGAAATTCAATTCCCAATATGACTTTCTATCCATTATCATTTATAACCCTATCACATACAAAATCCCAGATGTGCCCCTTCAACTCCTTTCTTATTAACCGTAGAATTATTTTATACATCTTGTAGCATTTCCCGATTGTGTAAAACAAACCATAGACTATAGTCTCGTTAAACAACGGTATCATAAAATGTAATCTTCATTCTGGGGTGCATTCTAATGTTGCGGTAGTCACATGCTGATAAAACTGAGCCCACCTTAGGGACACACGTTACCAGTAAATGCAACATTTGAACGTACCTTGAGAGCATGTGTTACATACTAGGTCATGCAGATACTGTATATGTTTTTTTTAATGTGTCTAGCTTCTGTATTTGGCTCACAAATCCCTCGGTTCTGTTGCTCACTCATTTTTACATCCACTGTTCAGGAAGGGGCGTGTCTGAGCCAAGCATAGAGCTCGCCCTCACCATGCATTCACTTCCTCCCTGAGTCCGCTGTGCTGGATCTCTTCATCCAATCACTGCAGGCTGTTCTGTAACCCCCTCCTCTCTGTTTTAAGGCAGGAGTCAGCACAGAGGAGTGCTAGTCTCACCCTCTGTTCCTGGACTTTGTTCCATCCTGTGCTTCAGCTGGGAAAACGATATTGCTGCAGCCAGACAGGATTATGTTCTGGATGGTATGGGGACACCTAGTGGTCTTTTTTTTATAAGCAATGATTGCTATAAAAAAGTTAAAATTTTCGATTTTGACAGTGCCGAATGAACTTACAGTAAAATAGTGGGATCCGCAACATGTAAGACACAAGAGAGGCTGTAGACCAGGCATAGGCAACCTTCAGCACTGCAGATGTTTCGGACTACATCTCCCATGATGGTTTTGCAGCAGTTTGTCTGTAAGAGCATCATGGGACATGTAGTCCAAAACATCTGCAGTGCTGAAGGTTGCCTATGCCTGCTGTAGACTGTGCCCTGTGCAGCAGCATGTATGTTACAGGCAGTGTGCTGCCCGCTGCAAGGAGCATGATGTGTTGGTAGGGCCCCATTAACATTATGGAGACGCACACTCCATGTGATCTGCAGTGCTCAGTTCACACAGTAGGGCTATAACAATGTCTTTTATTGGAGTTTTCCTTCCTATTCTATCCTCAGGAAGGACCATCAATCGCTGATCGGTTGGGTGTCAATACCTGGCACCTCCGCCAATCAGCTGTGAACAGGGTCAGAAGAGGTTGGCTCCATTCCCATCTTAGTGGCTGGTCCTGGTAACTGCAGCTTGGCTCCCAATCACTTCAACGTTAGTTAAAGGGGTACTCCGCTGGAATTTTTTTTTTTTTTATCAACTGATGCCAGAAAGTGAAATAGATTTGTAATTACTTCTATTAAAAAATCTTAATCCTTTCAGTACTTATCAGCTGCTGTATACTACAGAGGAAGTTATTTTCTTTTTGAATTTCCTTTCTGTCTGACCACAGTTCTCTCCGCTGACACCTCTGTCCATGTCAGGAACTGTCCAGAGCAGGAGCAAATCCCCATAGCAAACCTCTCCTGCTCTGGACAGTTCCTAAAATGGACAGAGGTGTTAGCAGAGAGCACCGTGTCAGACAGAAAGAAATTTCAAAAAGAAAATAACTTCCTGTGGTGCTTATAGCAGCTGATAAGTACTGGAAGGGTTAAGATTTTTAAATAGAAGTAATTTACAAATCTGTTTAACTTTCTGGCACCAGTTGATTTAAAAAAAAAAAGTTTTCCAGCGGAGTACCCCTTTAAGTCGGAGTACCGTAGTGCCGCCAACTGCTTCTGGCCCCTATTCACTGTATAGTGCTGGGCACCAAACAGCTGATTGGCAAGCCTGACGGATGTTGGCAACCAACCGTTCAACAATCGATCGATTGCCCATCCTAAGGATGGATAGGAAGGCAAATTCCAATAAAAACCTAGTATCCCATGTAAATGGGCCATTACATAGAAAAATCTAGGAATGCCCCAAAGTTGGGCCATCAATCATATTAGGTTGGAAAACCCCATCTTTTGGAAATTTGTCATCCGCAAATGACCTACTGATTATATGAAGTTTTTATGTATTTTCAAGATTCTTAGGTGATTCTTTTCTATTTGTTATCTATATTTAAAAACATTTTGTAGTTTTTAATCAATAAGCTGATACTTTGGGTTCTGTAGAGATCACTTCTCTGCAACCAACTCTTGATCATCACAGGCAGGATTACAGTGAAAGATGGCACCAATATATAAATAATACATGATTATTTAGTTGCCATTACAAGTCATACAATAAATTACAATCGTACAAAGCATGATAGTATTATATACAGCATGGGTTCCCTATGCTGTACACTACACCACATGCTACACCAACATTCCGCTTCATCACTCATTATAAAAGGAAGAAAGTCGAACAACAGTACATTAGAGTAATTGAGCTGGGAGGGGTGTGGGATCTATGGGGGTATGGAGGTGCAGATTACAGCAAACTACTTGGCAAATATAAGACATGACATGATTACACCATTCACAATAAGCGATGGTCACAACAAAGCATGATAGTATAACATACAGCACGGGTTCCCTAAGCAATACACTACACCACATGCTACACCAACATTCTGCTCCATCACTCATTATAAAAGAAAGTTGACACCAATATATAAATAATACATGATTAATCAGTCGCCATTCTAAGTCATACAGTAAATTACAATCATACAAAGCATGACAGCATGTGTTACCTAAGCTATACACTACACCACATGCTACACTAACATTCCGCTCTATTAATCATTATAAAATAAACAAAGTCGAACAACAATACATTAGAGTCTTTCAGCGGTGAGGGGTATGGGATCTATGGGGGATAGAAGGAGCGAATCACATGGCCGAACTACTCAGCAAACATAAGACATGACATGATTACACCATTCACAATAGGTGATGGTCACAACTCATTTCCTCCATCCTTTTACCAACCCACCGCCACACAGCGATCTCTGAATAGGTCCCATATCATTGAAGGCGGAAGTAACTACCTTCTCCTGCATCAGTGGTCTCAAATTGTGGCCCTCCAGATGTTGCAAAACTTCAACTCCCAGCATGCCTGGACAGCCGTTGGCTGTCCAGGCATGCTGGGAGTTGAAGTTTTGCAACATCTGGAGGGTCAAAGTTGGAGCCACTGTCCTACATAGATTTCAATAGAATTCTATATAGCTTTTTTTTAGCCTCGGGAATAACTCCAAGAAGACAAAGGTTAGATATAGAATCTATGGAGTCACAGACCTAGAACCCTTTTTGTTATAAACCTCTTTTTTTTCCCCTTAAAAAATAAATAAATATATATATATATTTTTTCTCCTTTCATCTTAACAGAAAAGAAGATCATCTCAAGGATCCCCTTTGACTTTTTCTTTACAAAATGTTATGACTAAAGCGCTAACATTTAACTTTTCCTCTATAATACTGACAGGTATAATGACTGTAATACGCATCTCCGGAGCAGCGCGCTGTTTCATCTGAAAAAGAAAAACGTACAACACTCGTTCTCTTATCATTCCAGCGAGATAAATTACAGGTGTTCATATAATATAGGACTCAGCCTGCTCTAAATGCCTGTTATAAGGGTCACCGTGCTGCATGACTTAACCTTCACAGCTATACGTGCCAACAACCGCGGACTGCTTTTAAGGAGAAATCCGCAAAAAAAAAAAATTATCCCCTATCCACAGGATAAGTTGCTGATCGTGGTGGTCCGAGAGCTGGGACGCCCCCGTGATCACTGGGACGGGACCCGGCGCACAGTGAGGAGTGCGTGCTGCAGCCACACACACTCCATTCATTCCTATGGGATCGCTGAAAAAGACCCGAGAACAGCACTTGGGAATCATTCCCTTAGGAATGAATCGAGGGCGTGGCGTCTGCCAGTAGACGTGACACACTCCTCAGTGAGAGCGCCGGTGTCCCGATCCGGGGATCGCGGGGGTCCCAGTGCTCGGACCCCCAGCGATCAGCTACATATCCCCTAGCCTGTGGATAAGGGCTAAGTTTTTTTTTTCGCAGGAGTACTCCTTTAAGGGTAGCCTTTTTAGGAAAAACACTTTGGGGTTTATTTCTCAATAGAAAATGAGTTTTGAAGTAATTTGTTTATGCTTTGGCTTTGCTTACGTGCAACATATTTATCACGATATCACAGGGGGGGGTGATAATTGATAAATCACTTTAGAACACCATTTTGTATGATTCCTCAACTCTTTTTTAACACAAAAAGTTGAAGTCGGGCATTAAATGTGTAACATGTGTATATATATATATATATATATATACACACACACACACATACATATATATTTGCATTTTTTATACATTTATTTCCCCCCCCACCTTTTTGTACACATATACATATCCATTGTATTTTGCTTATTCCTGTCAGTGTTACACTGATAAGCATAGTACAGCTGATTAGACTTTACTACAGGCAGAGTCTAATCGGTTTCTATAGCCATGACAAAAGAGGCCATTGTTAGACCCTCGAGTGCCATGGCTACCATCGGCACCGCACAATCGCTTTGCGGAGTGGTAATGAGGAGCAGAGGGAGTCCCCTCCCTCTGTCACCCTATAGATGCTGCAGCCACATTGACCACAGCATCTATAGCACCCATTTTGCAGTACTAGGATGGAATGGGAAGAGTGGGTGTCCTGATTTCATATTTACCCCTGGGGCAATGATTGGCCGATCGGTCCGAACCAATTGCGACTCCTGGTGAGTGAACTGTCTCTGAGCACCAATCACCCTGGAGCTCATGTCCACCTCCTGTTAGTTTATATTCTCGCCAGGAATCGCAATTGGTCGGGACCGACTACCAGCTGTCTATGTCACCAGTTTAGCTCCAGGACAAGCTGGCTCGTCCTAATACGGAAACTACCATGCTCTTCAGTTTTGTAAGCCAGGTCTGGGCTGGTGTAGAATTGCAGTGTTTTGGAGGGATCTGCGACATTTGTACTTTGTAAGTCCGTTACTACTACAAGCAGAGAATGCTAAATTACTTAAATGGGCATTGTCAGATATAAAAACTTTTATATGTTGTTCATCTTGGTAAAACAATAGTATTTCTAATATACTTCTTTAAAAAAAAAATTCACATTTTACTAAAGAAAACTGCCTTTGAAAATCCCACCACTAGGGGTCCAACACAGCAGTCCCACGGCAGCATGAGCGTGTCCAAGGGTCATGGACAAGAGATGGATGATTTACAAGCCTGCAGGAGGAACACAGCCTGCAGCAACACTGCTGTAACACAGAGTTTTATCAAACATGTGCCTCCAACTGTTGCAAAACTACTACTCCAAGCATGTCTGGACAGTCAAAGGATGTCTGGGAATGCTGAGAGTTGTAGTTTTGCAACAGCTGTAGGCAGAGTGAGGGAGGGGGAGGAGTCATCACAGTGCAGGCAGGAGAAGGTCACACCCCCTCCCTTTGACAAGATGAAAAAGACATGGAGCAGCTGTAATATGCCATTTTTTAGTGAAGTATGGGTGATAGATATATATATATATATATATATATATATATATATTTCTCTAACAAAATATAACATTTTGAAAACTATGGCCTTTTGTTACAAGCCAAAAAAAAAAAAAAAATATGTGTGAAGTAAGTCTTAATGCTCTTTACAACAATCAACTTGGATTCCGGCGAGCCGCCTTTATATTAGCTGTGAAATGAATAACAGTTTACGGGAAACCGTGAAGCTGATAATTTTGTGCATACTCCTGAAATAAGGTGTAAAAATAGGCAATGCTTTATAGGTAATAAGATGGAACTAAAAATATCCTTGCCAACTGAAATGACCCAGAGGCAGCGGTATAGCGTGGGTTGTCAGTGCCCAGGTAAGGCAAAAATTTCACCTCTTTATGGAGTTATCCGGCAAAAAAAAGAGCCAGGCCCAGTACAGGAGATTGCGGGGGGGACTTTCAGCCGCTTCTGTAGAAAACACTCCAGCCTTCACCTTGGGAGATGTGCTTGTTTAATGGCCCACTCACTCACCAGTGCACTTCATTCATTTAGCAACTATGACTGACTGTCAGATTTTGAATACCCCCCCCCCCCCCATATGCTACACCACTGCCAGGAAGCTCCCTGTAAAACAAAGTTTCCCCCAGAAAGCAGCTCTCCATTATTATTTACTATGCCAGGATGCTGACCCCCTGAGGAAGCCAAAATTATGGCAAAACACGTGGGGCTTCTCAAACCTGTTCTTCATACTCTAATACCCCTAAATTCTGTCAGTGGTATACACATTTTTTTTTTTGTCTAATATTGCACTATATTCAATTACATGATTGCACTATATTATCTAAGTCTTGCACCTTACTACAGGACTGGATGTGTTGCTATTGTTTGTATCCTATATTATGCATGGGTAGATGTATATAATATAGCAGGGTCAGGTGTTTATAGGGTGGTAGCTTATTACTGCTCCCTCCTCCATCCTGAAATTTTTCCATACCTAGTGTGGCCTGTTTTAGTTTAGATAGGACAATATAAAAATAAATGCTTTTATTACTAATATTTTAGTGTTGATGTGCACATTTTGCCTGTTACATACTGAAACATCCCTTTGGGGAACCTTTACCCAGCCATGAATAAGAACGGTTACCTGCTCGAAACACGTCGGCTCTGCCAACAACGTGTTTTTACAAGCTGTTCAAAATTTTTTAGATTTTTACAAATCTTGGATCTGGATGTCTTGTCTGTAATCGTTTTCTACATGCTCTAAGATCCAAGGGTGTCTCCAAGTGCTCCTAATCTAAAGAAAGCAACAGTGATTTCGTTGACACTGCTGGACTTTTTTTTTACAAAAAGAAGGAAGCGGATCCAGCTCATCAGGTGCATAAAAGCACAGTATTTATTGCCACATTTCGAAACACATAGAAACAGGTAGAGGGAAGTGACGCGTTTAAAGCATAGGTGCGCTCTTATTCGTACGACTAAGAGCACACCTGCGCTTGAAATGCCTCACTTCCGTTTACCTATTCCTATGTGTGTCGATATGTGGAATTAAATTCTGTGGTTTTATGCACCTGATGAGCTGGATCCGCTTCCTCCTTTTCGTATTGACGTGTTGGTGCCGGCCTGCATCGGGACCCGGGCTCTGGTCATCCCGTTCAGAGTAAGCTGGATGTATTGTTCTTTTTTTGATATTTTTTTAAAATATATATATATGATCACAGGAACAGCAGAGGAGGATTGTAAAAGGTGAATATCTTATAATTTTTTGTATTTATTATTATTTTGTTGTATATTTTCCAGTCCTGGCCACTTTAAAAACACCAAACACCCTCTTTAATAAATGCATAAGAAGCTACCGACATATTATTAGGTCTTCTTTTTTGAAAATTCTATTTTTTAATAAGACGACCACAAACTTTTACAGTTAAAATATAGAGTTTGTGATATACTCGCCGTATAAGACTACCCCTCTACCGCGATGTACGGTACCTTACCAGTGATTGGCTGGTTGTTGTATACAAAGCCTGCTTGGATTGGTCAGCTCTTCCTGTCTGCCCAGCCCTCCCTGTCTCCAAGACTATCAAAGCGGTACATGCCTCTTTTACCCGTCTGGCCCGCCCTTGTATCCCATTACCGTACCTCCTTCTCCGCCTCTCAGATCTCACACATGCGCCACCCTTGTATCCCATTAACGTACCTCCTTTTCCGCCTCTCTGATCTCGCAAATGCGCACCAGCACCGCCTCTCAGGTCTTGCACATTCACGCCTGCGCTGCCTCAGATCTCACACATGCGCACCGCTTCACTGCGGTCCTCAGGAGCGAGATCTGAGAGGCAGAGAGAGATGTATGGTAATAGGATACATACAAGGGCGGTCCGGACGGTAGAAAGATGCGTGTTTTTCTTGGCACGGCGCCGCTCTCTTTCTATCCATACCCCGGGTGCCCCGCTCTATCTCTATCCATATCTATCCCGGACATCCCGGCAGACTGCAGAACCCACCCTATAAGACGACACCCGGCGTATAAGACGACCCCCGACTTTTGAGAACATTTTCCTGGGTTAAAAAGTAATCTTATATGCCAGAAAATACAGTATATAAAGTATTCAAAAGGGAAAGAATTTTAGTCTTTTCCCCTTTAAAGCGTACCTGTCATATTTCAGAAATAAATAATGCTTGCATATGTTACTCACTAGGTCATGCTGATACTTTACCTGTCTTTTTTATGTGTCTAGCTTCTGTATTTGGCTCACGCATTCCTCTGTTCTGCTGCTCACTCATTCTGACATCCACTGCTCAGGAAGGGGCATGTCCGAGGCAAGCACTGATCCCGTCCACACTTACCACGCATTCACTTCCTCCCTGAGTCTGCTGTGCTGTGCTTGGTCTCTTTATCCAATCACTGAAGGCTGCTCTGTAAACCCCCCTCCTCTCTGTTTTCATGCTGCAGTCTGATAGGACAGGAGTGAGCACAGAGGAGTGCTAGTCCCGCCCCCCACTTCCTGGACTTTATCCCCGTCCTTCATCTGGGACAAAAATAATGCTGCAGCCGGACAGGATTATGTTCTGGATGGTATGGGGACCCCTAGTGGTATTTTTTTATATGTCTTTTTTTTATATTTATTTTTTTAGATAGTATAGTATATTAGATAGGTTAATGTTTTGCCAAGATGTACAACATATAAAGTTTTTCTATCTATCAGTGCCCATTTAAGTGAATTATTTCTATATATTGTGCCTGCCTGTTGCTTCACTCTCGTCTGAGGTCCTGTATACATAACTCAACGGAAGACGTTCTAACACGCGCTCCTCTAGTGTTCGCCCGGGCTCCTATAATTACACAGTGCCCCCATTATGAAGCTAAATGAAATTACAGTAAATAGGAAACATGGCGAGTCTGATGGGGCGCACGTAAAACAACCCTCTGTAATCACGCAGCCCACATCTGGTTACTATTCATCTCCCAGGGATGTTCCTCTACGAGAGGTTTCCAGGAATCTTGAAATACGAACGGATACCAAACAAATTGATGTGCCGTGGGAGCGCCGGGCACAGACAGGGGAATACATGTGTACGGCGATAGGATTACATGTCACCGATACCCTCCAGGTCACACGCTAAATAGCGCTCTTGATTTTGTTTTCGAATGTGGTCACAGATCTTGCACCAGATGGGTACGAACCAGCTTGTAGACATTACACTAAACTTGGAATGGTGTTTATGACAGCTGGTGTCTACAATGGGTTAAACCAGTGTTTTCCTAACCAGTGTGCCTCCAGCTGTTGCAAAACTACAACTCGCAGCATGCCCGGACAGCCGAAGGCTGTCCGGGCATGCTGCGAGTTGTAGTTTTGCAACAGCTGAAGACACACTGGTTGGGGGATGGCGGTCCTACAATACTACAATAGTATATTTGAGCAATCAGCGAATGTGCAATTTACTTCCATTATATATGTCTATAGTTTCAGCCACTGCCTATTGTTATGCTCAATCCGTCTCTAGTAACGGAGATACCAAGACAGGACACAGGAAGTTCTCTAATCATAAGCTCAATGCAGGAGGTGTGGAGCAGGCTGTAACTACAGGTTCATATACATATACAAATTAGGGATCGACCGATTATCGATTTGGCCAATATTCACGATTTTGGATGTTTTCGGTATCGGCAATCAACTTGACGATAATCCGATAATTCTACTACTCAACTACACAACTTCCTCTGGAGCATACAGCAGCTGATAAGTACTGGAAGGATTAAGATTTTTATGTAGAAGTAATTTACAAATCTGGATAAGATGAAGCACCAGTTGATTTGAAAACCTTTTTTTTTGGTCCTCTGAAGCAGGACCACTATAAATTCCATCCTTTCAATAGTCCCGGGGCTCAGTAAGCATCTCCCTCACCAGTAGGACGTCCACTTCCCACATACAACTGGAACCTCCAGAAGCACAAAGATCCCCTGGGGTCAGTCAGTGGCTGAGGCGTTAGTCGAGAAACAACTCTCTGAAGTTAAACCAGCAAGCAGTTCCCATAGTAAAAAATATTAAAGAGGCACTCCACCCCTAGACATCTTATCCCCTATGCAAAGGATAGGATCTCCGTGCGGCACCTGGCGTTCGTTTAGAGCGTCAGGTTCAGCGCCGGAGGCTGGCGACGTCACGGCAATGCCCCCTCAATGCAAGTCTATGGGAGGGGGCGTGATGGTCGTCACGCCCCCTCCCATAGACTTGCATTGAGGGGGCATGACCGTGACGTCACGAGTGGGGCGTGACCGTGACGTCACGAGCCTCCGCCCCGCATCGCCAGTCATCTGGCTCCGTGCACCGGATGTCTGGGATGCCGCAGCTGAGATTGGATAGGAGATAAGATGTCTAGGGGTGGAGTACCCCTTTAATGTAGGTTTCTGAAGGAACATTCCATCTTATCCTCAACCAAAACTAGTGTTCTAGAGACTGCACCATGAATGTAACTTAGGCTGGGTCCACACTACGTTTTGTCCCATACGGGAGCGCATACGGCAGGAGGGAGCTAAAACCTCGCGCTCCCGTATGTGACCGTATGCGCTCCCGTATGTCATTCACTTCAATGAGCCGACCGGAGTGAAACGTTCGGTCCGGTCGGCTCATTTTTGCGCCGTATGCGCTTTTACAACCGGACCTAAAACTGTGGTCAACCACGGTTTTAGGTCCGGTTGTAAAAGCGCATACGGCGCAAAAATGAGCCGACCGGACCGAACGTTTCACTCCGGTCGGCTCATTGAAGTGAATGGCATACGGGAGCGCATACGGTTACATACGGGAGCGCGAGGTTTTAGCTCCCTCCTGCCGTATGCGCTCCCGTATGGGACAAAACGTAGTGTGGACCCAGCCTTAGAGAAAAATATAAAGGAACCCTCTAGATCTCTTTTCTTTTTTTTATCCCCTTGAGTAAACCTGGTCTAAAGATCCTGTGGGGCTTCTAAGGTGGTCCCTGAGGAGTAATGTCAAGCTTCTAGATCCCAAGGCAAAATCCAAAACTTAGGGATTTCTTCTTTGGCAGAAGGGTCTTTGAGCCCCCTGAGGCACCAGGGACCAAGTGTGACTGCTACCTCTGCACCCAGGGGTCAAGTTCTGGGAAAAAAGTGCCGGAACACTCACCCAAGATTTTCACTTAAAGGGGTACTCCGGTGGAAAACATTTTTTTTTTTTTTTTTAAATCAACCGGTGCCAGAAAGTTAAACAGATTTGTAAATGACTTCTATTAAAAAATCTTATTCCTTCTAGTACTTATTAGCTGCTGAATACTACAGAGGAAATTATTTTCTTTTTGGAACACAGAACTCTCTGCTGACATCATGACCACAGTGCTCTCTGCTGACATCTCTGTCCATTTTAAGAACTGTCCAGAGTAGGAGAAAATCCCCATAGCAAACATATGCTGCTCTGGACAGTTCCTAAAATGGACAGAGATGTCAGCAGAGAGCACTGTGGCCATGATGTCAGCAGAGAGCACTGTGTTCCAAAAAGAAAATAATTTCCTCTGTAGTATTCAGCAGCTAATAAGTACTGGAAGAATTAAGATTTTTTTTAATACAAGTAATTTACAAATCTGTTTAACTTTCTGGCACTAGTTTATTTTATTTTTTTAAAGTTTTCCACCAGAGTTTTCCACCCTCTTAAGTCCTGGGCCTGCTAATAAGAACAATGTTCCTGCTGTGGAAAAAGTGCAGGAACTCCATTCCCATGCGTTCCTGCAGGACTTGAGCCCTGTCTGTACCCCTCTAGCTTGGCCCTTCAGTCCACTTAATGCAGCTGACTGGCTCAGAAGAACCATAGTCAATGGGATTGGTCGGTATCTGTTGAGTCATAGACATACAAGACAAAGAGAAATATATATATATATATATATATATATATATATATATATATATATATATTCTGCATTGTGCCATTCCTTGGTTATCCCTACTGAAAATGTAAATTGACAAATGGGTGTAACCATTTTTCTTGTCAATGGAGATAGATTATCGCATATTCTGAAAGGTCATAGAACATGTATGAAATGTAATTGTAAAGGTAGAGAGTACAAGCGAATGTAAGAAACTTTGTAATATATCTTATCAGAGAAAATGCTTCTCTCTCCTCTTATCAGGTTACACTGGGGGGGGGAAAAAAACAGCTCAGTTCTGCCTTAACAAGAAAGGCTAGCAGCTCACTGAGAGATGGAATTACATGCTGCTTATACACGTATATGGAGAGGAAAGGGACAACGAGGGAGATGGAAGGGGAAGAACTGAGGGATCAGTTTGCAAGCGGCTCATATATGTCTATGGAGAGGGGATATGGTGACAAGTCACATCGGAGGGGAAGTGAGGGGAGAGAGCAGAAGCAAACAGAGAGACTGTAAAGAGACTACACAAAAGCTTAATGTCAGTATGAGATCTCACCACAGAGCTTGGGTCACAGCTTACACTGCTTAGGACTGCTCTATAATGTTCTCCATGCTGCTGCTGGTTCTGAGAGTGTGCTATAGAGATATAAGGTAGCAGGATCCCCTCCTTTGTGTGTGTGTGCAGTGTATGGGAGACATCATAGCAGCTGGTCTACACTATTGCTGATGTGCGCTAGAAACAAGTGCCGGATTATTAGATTTCCCCTCCAAACCTCCAAAACGCTCTTTAACTATGCCAATGGACGTGCAAATTCATATACTACCTCTTATACACCTATATATATCCTATGTAAGTGTTTCCCAACTAGGGTGCCTCCAGCTGTTGCAAAACTGCAACTCCCAGCATGCCCGGACAGCCGAAGGCTGTCCGGGCATGCTGGGAGTTGTGGTTTGGCAACAGATGGAGGCACCCTAGTTGGGAAACGCTGCCTTTTGTGAAGGGTGTGCCCTAGTGGCATGTATCCTTTAATATACCTTACACCACTGATGAAGTAGGGGCATAGTATTCCGTATGGTAATACCGTCCCATTTGCTTGCTGTGTTGCAGTTCCACACCTGGCCAGGAGTGGAGCTGTTTCTCAGCTAACAGATATGGACCAATCATATATAAATATATTCTCTCTATACGCCATCAGTGCTTTTTTAAAGGGACCGTCCATGTCTGGCTTATTCTGCAGCAAGTCCTTATACTTAATAATTCACCGCACTGTAATAGTCCCTAAGTAGTTTATTACCCTCTTAGTCGCGTGACTACTGGTGAAAAACGGACTCTACTAATGCGATGTTCACAAACAAGCAGAAGCCTCCATTACCCAGCAATCCTCACCGCATACATGTATTGATCTCACCCAGGAGATCCTCCCGAAATAGCCCGGAAATGTAAAGAGAGATACATGACCGCGTGTGTGCAGCGCAATTCTGAGAACTTCTACCAGCAAACGTAGCATCCATCGCCATTACCTTACACCCGAGGGAATAGACACAGGGACCTATAGAGAATCAATACAGAACAAAATGTGTAACGGTGTGTATGTATATTCATGGATAGATGTGTGTATTTATGTCTGTGTACGTTTGTGTGCACATGGATGTGTATACTGGTGTGTACATACGGATTTATGTGTGTGTGTCTGTGTGTACATACGGATTTATGTGTGTGTGTCTGTGTGTACATACGGATTTATGTGTGTGTGTCTGTGTGTACATACGGATTTATGTGTGTGTGTGTCTGTGTGTACATATGGATTTTATATTGGTGTGTCTAAATATATGTGTGTGTGTGTCTATACGTTTGTGTATGTCTGTTTATACGTATGTGTGTGTGTCTATACGTTTTTGTATGTGCATCTATATTTTTGTGCATGTGTGTGTCTCTATACATTTGTGTATGTGTGCATGTTTATGTATGTGTGTCTATACATTTGTGTATGTATCTCTATATATTTGTGTATGTGTGAGCGTCTATAGGTTTTTGTATGTCTTTGTGTGTGTCTATACATTTGTGTATGTGTTTGTGTGTCTATACATTTGCGTATGTGTGTCTATACATTTGTGTATGTGTGTCTAGTACTGTCTACGTTTGTGTGTTTCTATACATTTGTGTATGTGTGTGTCTATACATTTGTGTATGTGTGTGTCTATACGTTTGTGTATGTGTGTGTGTCTATACGTTTCTGTATGTGTGCATGTGAGTGTCTATATGTTTGTGCATGTGTGTGTCTATACATTTTCATGTGTGTGTGTGTCTATACGTTCGTGTATGTGTGTGTCTAAACGTTTGTGCATGTGTGTGTATGTGTGTGTCTATACGTTTGTGTGTCTATACTTTTGTGTGTGTCTATACGTTTGTGTGTGTGTCTAAACTTTGTGTATGTGTGTGTGTCTATACGTTTGTGTATGTGTGTCTATACGTTTATGTATGTGTGTATGTGTGTCTATACATTTGTGTATGTGTGTCTAGTACTGTCTACGTTTGTGTGAGTCTATACGTTTGTGTATGTGTGTTTCTATACTTTTATGTATATGTATCTATACATTTGTGTATGTGCATCTATATGTATGTGTGTTTCTATACATGTGTGTATGTGCATCTATATGTATGTGTGTTTCTATACATTTGTGTATGTTTTTATACATTTTTGTATGTGTGTCTATACATTTGTATATGTGTGTGTCTATACGTTTCAGTATGTGTATGTGTGTGTCTATACATTTGTATATGTGTGTGTCTATACGTTTCTGTATGTGTGTTTGTCTATACATTTGCGTATGTGTGTGTGTCTATACATTTGTGTATGTGTGTGTGTCTATATGTTTGTGTATATGTGTTTGTCTATACATTTGTGTATGTGTGTGTGTCTATATGTTTGTGTATGTGTGTGTGTGTCTATACATTTGCATATGTGTGTGTCTATACATCTGTGTATGTGTGTGTCTCTATACATTTGTGTATGTGTGCATGTTTTTATGTTTTTGTATGTATGTCTATAAATTTGTGTATGTTTCTCTATATATTTGTGTATGTGTGAGCGTCTATAGGTTTTTGTATGTGTTTGTGTGAGTCTATACATTTGTGTATGTGTTTGTATGTCTATACATTTGTGTATATGTCTATACATTTGTGTATGTGTGTCTAGTACTGTCTACGTTTGTGTGTGTCTATACATTTGTGTATGTGTGTGTCTATATCTTTGTGTATGTGTGTGTCTAAACGTTTGTGCATGTGTGTAAGTCTATACGTTTTTGTATGTGTGCATGTGAGTGTCTATATGTTTGTGTATGTGTGTGTCTATACATTTTCGTGTATGTGTGTCTATACGTTCGAGTATGTGTGTCTAAACGTTTGTGCATGTGTGTGTGTATGAGTCTATAAGTTTGTGTATGTGTGTCTATACGTTTGTGTGTGTGTCTATTTGTGTGTGTCTAAACTTTGTGTATGTGTGTGTGTGTGAGTCTATACGTTTGTGTATGTGCGTGTCTATACGTTTGTGTATGTGTGTTTCTATACTTTTATGTATGTGTGTACATTTATACATTTTTGTATGTGTGTCTATACATTTGTGTATGTGTGTCTATACGTTTGTGTATGTGTGTGTCTATACATTTGTGTATGTGTGTGTGTGTCCATACATTTGTGTATGCGTGTGTGTGTGTATATCTGTTTGTGTATGTGTGTGTGTCTATACGTTTGTGTATGTGTGTGTGTCTAAACGTTTGTGTATGTGTGTGTGTCTATACGTTTGTGTATGTGTGTGTTTATACATTTATGTATGTGTGTGTCTATACATTTGTGTATGTGTGTGTGTGTCTATACATTTGTGTATGCGTGTATGTGTGTCTATACGTTTGTGTATGTGTGTGTGTCTATACTTTTGTGTATGTGTGTGTCTATATGTTTGTGTATGTATGTATGTGTGTTTGTGTCTATACATTTGTGTATGTTTGTGTGTATATGTGTCTATACGTTTGTGTATGTGTGTGTCTATACATTTGTGTGTGTGTCTATACGTTTGTGTATGTGTGTGTGTCTATATGTTCGTATATGTGTGTCTATACGTTTGTGTATGTGTGTGTGTCTATATGTTCGTATATGTGTGTCTATACGTTTGTGTATGTGTGTGTGTCTATATGTTTGTGTATGTGTGTGTGTCTACACGTCTGTGTATGTGTGTGTGTCTATGTGTTTGTGTATGTGTGTCTGTGTTTGTGTATGTGTGTCTGTACATTTGTGTATGTGTGTGTCTATACATTTGTGTATGTGTGTGTGTCTATACATTTGTGTATGTGTGTGTGTGTCTATACATTTGTGTATGTGTGTCTATACATTTGTGTATGTGTGTGTGTGTGTCTATACGTTTGTGTATGTATGTGTATGTGTCTATACATTTGTATGTGTGTCTATACATTTGTGTATGTGTGTGTCTATACATTTGTGTATGTGTGTGTGCATGTCTATATGTTTGTATATGTGTGTCTACTTTTGTGTATGTGTGTGTCTATATGTTTCTGTATGTGTGTGTCTATGTTTGTGTATGTGTGTCAATACATTTGTGTATGTGTGTGTCTATACGTTTGTGTGTGTGTCTGTGTTTGTGTCTATACATTTGTGTATGTGTGTGTGTCTATATGTTTGTGTGTGTGTGTCCATACGTTTGTGTTTGTGTCTATATGTTTGTGTATGTGTGTCTATATGTTTGTGTGTGTGTGTCCATACGTTTGTGTGTGTGTCTATATGTTTGTGTATGTGTATCTATATGTTTGTGTGTGTGTGTCCATACGTTTGTGTTTGTGTCTATATGTTTGTGTGTGTGTGTCCATACGTTTGTGTGTGTGTGTCTATATGTTTGTGTGTGTGTGTCCATACGTTTGTGTTTGTGTCTATATGTTTGTGTGTGTGTGTCCATACGTTTGTGTTTGTGTCTATATGTTTGTGTGTGTGTGTCTATATGTTTGTGTGTGTGTGTCCATACGTTTGTGTTTGTGTCTATATGTTTGTGTGTGTGTGTCTATATGTTTGTGTGTTTGTGTCTATATGTTTGTGTGTGTGTGTCTATATGTTTGTGTGTTTGTGTCTATATGTTTGTGTGTGTGTGTCCATACGTTTGTGTGTGTGTCTATATGTTTGTGTGTGTGTGTCCATACGTTTGTGTTTGTGTCTATATGTTTGTGTGTGTGTGTCCATACGTTTGTGTTTGTGTCTATATGTTTGTGTGTGTGTGTCCATACGTTTGTGTGTGTGTGTCTATATGTTTGTGTGTGTGTGTCCATACGTTTGTGTGTGTGTCTATATGTTTGTGTGTGTGTGTCCATACGTTTGTGTGTGTGTCTATATGTTTGTGTGTGTGTGCGTGTGCCCATACGTTTGTGTGTGTGTCTATATGTTTGTGTGTGTGTGTCCATACGTTTGTGTTTGTGTCTATATGTTTGTGTATGTGTGTCTATATGTTTGTGTGTGTGTGTCCATACGTTTGTGTGTGTGTCTATATGTTTGTGTTTGTGTGTCTATATGTTTGTGTGTGTCCATACGTTTGTGTGTGTGTCTATATGTTTGTGTGTGTGTGTCCATACATTTGTGTTTGTGTCTATATGTTTGTGTGTGTGTGTCCATACGTTTGTGTGTGTGTCTATATGTTTGTGTGTGTGTGTCTATATGTTTGTGTGTGTGTGTCCATACGTTTGTGTTTGTGTCTATATGTTTGTGTGTGTGTGTCCATACGTTTGTGTTTGTGTCTATATGTTTGTGTGTGTGTGTCCATACGTTTGTGTGTGTGTCTATATGTTTGTGTGTGTGTGTCTATATGTTTGTGTGTGTGTGTCCATACGTTTGTGTTTGTGTCTATATGTTTGTGTGTGTGTGTCTATATGTTTGTGTGTGTGTCCATACGTTTGTGTGTGTGTCTATATGTTTGTGTGTGTCCATACGTTTGTGTGTGTGTGTCTATATGTTTGTGTGTGTGTGTCCATACGTTTGTGTGTGTGTCTATATGTTTGTGTGTTTGTGTCTATATGTTTGTGTGTTTGTGTCTATATGTTTGTGTGTGTGTGTCCATACGTTTGTGTGTGTGTCTATATGTTTGTGTGTGTGTGTCCATACGTTTGTGTTTGTGTCTATATGTTTGTGTGTGTGTGTCTATATGTTTGTGTGTGTGTGTGTCTATATGTTTGTGTGTTTGTGTCTATATGTTTGTGTGTGTGTGTCCATACGTTTGTGTGTGTGTCTATATGTTTGTGTGTGTGTGTCCATACGTTTGTGTGTGTGTCTATATGTTTGTGTGTGTGTGTGTCCATACGTTTGTGTGTGTGTCTATATGTTTGTGTGTGTGTGTCTATATGTTTGTGTGTGTGTGTCCATACGTTTGTGTGTGTGTCTATATGTTTGTGTGTGTGTGTCCATACGTTTGTGTGTGTGTCTATATGTTTGTGTGTGTGTGTGTCCATACGTTTGTGTGGGTCTGTGTATTTGTGTATCTGTATGTATAGTGGTGTGTATCCTGTAGCTGTCTGTTCTTGTATCTGTGATCCTGTCTGCAGACATCGTACAGCTTTATACAAAAGTCGTAAATATTGGCAAACAACACATTATAAACACTTTAAGGCAATTTCGTTCTGACATTTCAGGATCTGATGATCTTTAGAATTCGCAACGTCTGTAAATATCCACATTGCGAGTTACACGAAACACGGGGGGAAAAAGTGAAAATTCACTCTCAAAATGTTGAACATTTCTGGAGCTCATAGTCTTAGACCAGAGTTCTTCAAACAGTGTGCCTCCAGCTGTTGCAAAACTACAACTCCCAGCATGCCCGGACAGCCAACGGCTGTCCGGGCATGCTGGGAGTTGTAGTTTTGCAACAGCTGGAGACACACTGTTTGAAAAGCACTGTCTTAGACACACAGAAATTCATAATCTGCAATGTGTGTATCCGTAACCTATATGGCGGTGGAAAACATCATGAATTGGCGCCATCTTTATATAAAAATGATCTATTTCTTACGTTCTGACACTTCTAAAGCCGAATATCTTTGTAAATCGTTGGCGTGCGTACGGCGAGGTGAGACGTATACCAACTGCGGGGCTCAAGTATACAAAATATGGTCAACACAGTCGATCCTGGTAAGTGCGTGTATGTATACAGCGTATGTTTACGGAGGAAATCTCAATTTACGCTTCAAAATCGGCGCCGCAAATATAAGAACTATGCAAAACATTATTTTTGGGGGATGTTCTTGACCTTCAGCAGTACAGACATACAACATTTTCATGTGAACAAAATTGTAAAAAAAAATATAAAAATAAATAAATAAATAAATAAATAAATCATAAAAAATAAATAAAATGAAAAAAAAAAAAAAAATAGAATAAAAAAAGTAGCAAATAGGGATATATGGTCATATGAGTGACACCGCCAGCCAAAAGATGGAGCCCGGAGGGAGAGATTCACACCTGACCCCTATAGATTCATCTATCACCAGGATAGAAAACCACAGAGAAAGATCCCACAGAACAACAAAGCAACACAAAGTACAACAGACAACGCAAAAACATTGCTACAATACTAATAATATAAAGTGCAATGTTATGGCACAACATGGTGCACAGACATATACACACAGGAGAGGACTGGGATGGTAGTATTGTGCACACACTGCAGACATTGCTACATATTACTGACTGCTGCTCTATCTGTACTCTGTATAGCGGTATAGGGAGGACAGTACAGAGCAGCGCATCCCTCTGGTTATATATGTTACTGTATAAACTGTACGCAGCATGGTGTATGATATGTGTATTGTGTGTTAGGGCAGTGATAATGACACTGCATGATATAGGATGGATAGATAGATAGATAGATATGAGATAGATAGATAGATATGAGATAGATAGATAGATAGATAGATCGATAGATATGAGATAGATATGAGAGATAGATAGATAGATAGATAGATAGATATGAGATAGATAGATAGATAGATAGATATGAGATAGATAGATATGAGATAGATAGATATGAGATAGATATGAGATAGATAGATAGATAGATAGATATGAGATATATAGATATGAGATAGATAGATAGATATGAGATAGATAGATATGAGATAGATAGATAGATAGATAGATATGAGATAGATAGATAGATAGATAGATATGAGATAGATAGATAGATAGATAGATAGGAGATAGATAGATATGAGATAGATATATAGATAGATATGAGATAGATAGATAGATGATAGATAGATAGATAGATAGATATGAGATAGATAGATAGATAGATAGATAGATAGATAGATAAATGATAGATAGAAAGATGGATAGACAGATAGATAGATATGAGATAGATAGATAGATATTAGATAGATATGAGATAGATAGATATGAGATAGATAGATAGATATGAGGTAGATAGATGATAGATAGATAGATAGATAGATAGATATGAGATAGATAGATAGATACGAGGTAGATAGATAGATAGATATGTGATAGATAGATATATATGAGATAAATAGATAGATAGATAGATAGATAGATATGAGATATATAGATATGAGATAGATAGATAGATATTAGATAGATATGAGATAGATAGATATGAGATAGATAGATAGATATGAGATAGATAGATAGATATGAGATAGATATATAGATAGATAGATAGATATGAGATAGATATATAGATAGATAGATAGATAGATAGATATGAGATAGATAGATATGAGATAGATAGATAGATATGAGATAGATAGATATGAGATAGATAGATATGAGATAGATAGATATGAGATAGATAGATATGAGATAGATAGATAGATATGAGATAGATATATAGATAGATAGATAGATAGATATGAGATAGATAGATATGAGATAGATAGATATGAGATAGATAGATATGAGATAGATAGATAGATATGAGATAGATAGATATGAGATAGATAGATATGAGATAGATAGATATGAGATAGATGGATATGAGATAGATAGATAAGAGATAGATATGAGATAGATAGATATGAGATAGATAGATATGAGATAGATAGATATGAGATAGATAGATAGATATGAGATAGATAGATAGATATGAGATAGATAGATAGATGATTGATGGATAGATAGATGATAGATAGATAGATAGATAGATAGATATGAGATAGATAGATAGATGATTGATAGATAGATAGATAGATAGATAGATAGACATATGACAGGTATGTAGTCAGGAGATACATGATGACTATAGTGATGGATATAATGTTGAAGTGAATGGACACAAGTTAGACAAGTGTACCCCGGCTGCTGTATACAGATATATACTCTGACCGCCCATAGACATACAGAGGGCTGAGCGGACAGTATACACGCGGCTCGGGCGCCTGCTGGTACCTGTAGTGCGCCTGGTCCCGGATGGTCAGCCAGCCAGTGATGAGCAGCAGCAGCAGGCAGGTCAGCAGCAGGATGCCAGCGCTCCTCTTCATGTCTTGTACCCACATGCCAGGCGTGTGCCCGGGGATGAGAGCGGCACCACTGCCCGGCCACCCTCCCAGGTCAGCAGGAGCCCCCACCTGTCTGCAGCCCGTGACACCATACAGACTGGGCTGTGTGCCCATCCTCCTCCGCCTCCTGTCTGTAGCCCACCCAGCCTCCTCCTCCTCCTCCTCCTCCTCCCCCGGGCTCTCCTACGTTCTCTCCACTTCTCACCTTATAGTCGCATCTTCCCAGCAGTGGGTGCAGCAGGGGGCACCATCCCCTACAGTCATCCGGGGCAGGGTCACCTGTCACCCCCTGGCACTGGCATATATCCCGCTCCTATGCCAGTAATGTCTGTGCCAGTCTTACCAATCACTGCCACCGCACAATATTCATACAGAGACCGGAATATTGCATCCAGCATGTAATGATCCAGAATGGTCTCCAAACTGTGGCCCTCCAGCTGTTGCAAAACTACAACTCCCATCATGCCCGGACAGCCAGAGGCTGTCCGGGCATGCTGGGAGTTGTAGTTTTGCAACAGCTGGAACCTGTCCTGGCATGCTGGGAGTTGTAGTTTTGCAACTGCTGGAATCTGTTCGGGCATGCTGGGAGTTGTAGTTTGGCAACTGCTGGAATCTGTCCGGGCATGCTGGGAGTTGTAGTTTTGCAACTGCTGGAATCTGTCCGGGCATGCTGGGAGTTGTAGTTTTGCAACTGCTGGAATCTGTCCGGGCATGCTGGGAGTTGTAGTTTTGCAACTGCTGGAATCTGTTTGGGCATGCTGGGAGTTGTAGTTTGGCAACTGCTGGAATCTGTCCGGGCATGCTGGGAGTTGTAGTTTTGCAACTGCTGGAATCTGTCCGGGCATGCTGGCAGTTGTAGTTTTGCAACTGCTGGAACCTGTCCTGGCATGCTGGGAGTTGTAGTTTGGCAACTGCTGGAATCTGTCCGGGCATGCTGGGAGTTGTAGTTTGGCAACTGCTGGAATCTGTTCGGGCATGCTGGGAGTTGTAGTTTGGCAACTGCTGGAATCTGTCCGGGCATGCTGGGAGTTGTAGTTTTCCAACTGCTGGAACCTGTCCGGGCATGCTGGGAGTTGTAGTTTGGCAACTGCTGGAACTTATCCGGGCATGCTGGGAGTTGTAGTTTGGCAACTGCTGGAACCTGTCCGGGCATGCTGGGAGTTGTAGTTTTGCAACAGCTGGAGTCTGCCCTAGCATGCTGGGAGTTATAATTTTTGCAACAGCTGGAAGCTGTCCGGGCATGCTGGGAGTTGTAGTTTTGCAACAGTTGGAAGCTGTCCGGGCATGTTGGGAGTTGTAGTTTTGCAATAGCTGGAAGGCCACAGGTTGGAGATAGTGATCATGAACTTCTCACGATCACAGGGGTCCACGTTGTTCAAATTTCTAACATTTATTACACCCCTGCCCCAAGTTTTTTCGACAGGCTATACGGGAATGCTGGGAGTTGTAGTTTTGCACCCGCTGGAGAACCACAGATTGGAGACCACTATATTATGTTGGTCATTAACTTCTTAGTACCACAGGGGTCCATGGGTTCAGGTTGATTGTTGACATTTACGAATCCCCTGCCCTACTTTTTTAGACAATCAAAGGCTGTCCGGGCATGCTGGGAGTTGTAGTTTTGCAACAGCTGGAGAGCCACAGGTTGGGAACCACTGCTTCATGTTAAAAATGGACTCTTCTTATAACCAGAGGGATCCATGGAGTTCAAGCTGATCCCCAACAATCACAATGTGTATTATGATGTTCTACAACATTAAGAGTACGCTCCCACCTGGTGTATTTGCTGCTGCGGATTTTATTTCCCATTGAAGTCAATAGGTAGGAAAATACGCAGCAAAATACGTCAGGTGGGAACGTACTCTTAAGGTGTATAATATGCTGTTCCTTAGCAGCTGAGGTTTGTATTATGATGTTCTGCAGCAGCTGAGGTGTGTATAATGATGTTCTTCCAACGCTGAGATGTGGATTATGATGTTCTGCAGCAGCTGAGGTGTGTATTATAAAAATTTTGCTGCAACTGAGGTGTATTATGCTGTTCTGCAGCAGCTGAGGTGTGTATAATGATGTTCTGCAGGTGTGTATTATGATGTTCTGCAGCAGCTGAGATGTATATTATGATGTTCTGCAGCAGCTGAGGAGTGTATGATGATGTTCTACAACATTTAAGGTGTATAAGGCTGGGTTCACACCACGATTTCTTAAATACGGTTCCCGTATACGGTTTGGAGGAGGGGGGCGGGGCTTAATTGCGGCGCCCGCACTCAGCCGTATTCGGGAACCGTATTTAATGTATGTCTATGAGCCGACCGGAGTGAACCGCAGCCTCCGGTCGGCTTCGTTTTCGGCCGTATGCGGTTTCCCGACCGCAGGCAAAAACGTGGTCGACCACGTTTTTGCCTGCGGTCGGGAAACCGCATACGGCCGAAAACGAAGCCGACCGGAGGCTGCGGTTCACTCCGGTCGGCTCATAGACTTGTATTAAATACGGTTCCCGAATACGGCTGAGTGCGGGCGCCGCGATTAAGCCCCGCCCCCCTCCTCCAAACCGTATACGGGAACCGTATTTAAGAAATCGTGGTGTGAACCCAGCCTTATATGCTGTTCCTCAGCAGCTGAGGTGTGTATTATGCTGTTCTGCAGCAGCTGAGATGTGTATTGTGATGTTCTGCAGCAGCTGAGGAGTGTATGATGATGTTCTACAACATTTAAGGTGTATAATATGCTGTTCCTCAGCAGCTGAGGTGTGTATTATGCTGTTCTGCAGAAGCTAAGGTGTGTATAATGTTCTGCAGCAGCTGAGATGTGTATTATGGTGTTCTGCCACAGCTGAGGTGTGTATAATGATGTTCTGTAGCAGCTAAGGTGTGTTATGATAATCTGCAGCAGTTGAGGTGTGTATAATGATGTTCTGTAGCAGCTAAGGTGTGTTATGATAATCTGCAGCAGTTGAGGTGTGTATAATGATGTTCTGCAGCTGCTGAAATGTGCATTATGATGTTCTGCAGCAGCTGAGGTGTGTCTTATATTTTGCAGAAACTGAGGTGTGTATTATTATGTTCTGCAGCAGTTGAGGTGTGTATTATGCTGTTCTGCAGCAGCTAAGGTGTGTATACTGTTCTGCAGCAGCTGAGGTGTGATGTGGGTTATGATGTTCTGCAGCAGCTGAGGATTATGATGTTCTACAACATATAAGGTGTATAATATGCTGTTCCTCAGCAGCTGAGGTGTGTGTTATGATGTTCTGCCACAGCTGAGGTGTGTGTTATGATGTTCTGCAGCAGCTGAGGTGTGTATTATGCTGTTCTGCAGCAGCTGAGGTGTGTATAATGGTCTGCAGCAGCTGAGATGTGATGTGTGTTATGATGTTCTGCAGCAGCTGAGATGTGTATTGTGGTGTTCTACCACAGCTGAGGTGTGTGTTATGATGTTCTGCAGCAGTTGAGGTGTGTATTATGCTGTTCTGCAGCAGCTGAGGTGTGTATAATGGTCTTCAGCAGCTGAGATGTGATGTGTGTTATGATGTTCTGCAGCAGCTGAGATGTGTATTATGGTGTTCTGCCACAGCTGAGGTGTGTATTATGCTGTTCTGCAGCAGCTGAGGTGTGTATAATGGTCTGCAGCAGCTGAGATGTGATGTGTGTTATGATGTTCTGCAGCAGCTGAGATGTGTATTGTGGTGTTCTGCCACAGCTGAGGTGTGTGTTATGATGTTCTGCAGCAGCTGTGACGTGAATTATGCTGTGTAAGATGAGTATTAATGGTGTGAAATAAATCCTGCCCGTTGCTGTCAGATGTGTCAGCGCAGGATACGCGTCCAGTGCATGATGATGTATACGGGGATGAGAACATTCCGGGGGGTTTGTGTCATTTCATTATGCAGCTTCCCCGGCAGAACCCATAATAAATGTCTGCGCTCTACAGGCTGAGAGGGATTCATCCCACCGGGGAACTGCTGCTGCTGCTGCTGTTATCTCCTAATACCAACCATGGGGGATCAAAGCCCCGGACCCCCGTACATGTCCGCCTCAGCCCCTCACCAATAAGCATTATAAGCCCTTGGTGGTCCCATTCACGGCTTAACAATGGGATTCGAGTTAAGCCGTGGGGTCTATTTGTAGACAGTCAGTCGTGGGGAATGGCAGGGTACTAGTCATACGAGAGCACTAGCGATAGTTTCTTCTACAAAGAAAGGTGATATACTGAGACCCTCATCATCAGGAGGGGGTCCGGAGTCCCTGAACTTCTACAATCCACAATTTCGGAGGAAATTGTAAAGGGTTTAGGTTTCAGTTCCGATTCGTCCACAGGACTCTCCCCAGTGCTGCGCCTCCTTAATCACTTCCCTTATCTTTTCTTACTACTCTTCCCGTTGTGGTGTCCCGGTACCGTATTTCATACCGTACCTTTTGTAGTGGTCCCCAAAGTCAGAGGGGGAGATTTATCAAAACCTGTCCAGAGGAAAAGTTGCCCAGTTGCCCATAGCAACCAATCAGATCGCTTCTTTCATTTTTAACAAGGCCTCTGTAAAATGAAAGAAGCGATCTGATTGGTTGCTATGGGCAACTCAGCAACTTTTCCTTTGCACAGGTTTTGATAAATCTCCCCCAGAGTTCCTACGTTCAGGTAGGGTCCCCCAGGTGGGACAGCCCCTAGTCGCCTCCTTCTATTCTAATTCTATAATGTTTATAAGTGTATATTTAATAATGTAAATATCTAATATAAGGCATAATAGTGTACTCACCTTGTTAGCGTCGCAGGACCTTCGGTCATGTGACCATGTTAATTCCTCTATGGCAGTGGTCTTCAACCTGCGGACCTCCAGATGTTGCAAAACTACAACTCCCAGCATGCCCGGACAGCCTTCGGCTGTCCGGGCATGCTGGGAGTTGTAGTCTTGCAACATCTGGAGGTCCGCAGGTTGAAGACCACTGCTCTATGGTATGTTGGAGGACCTTTGGAGGTCCTTGGGTCACATGTTACCCATTGAAAGATGATTGACAGAAGTATTGGACCAATCAGCTCTAGTCCAGCCCCGTCCCATATAAGGGAGCAGTAGCCAATTATCGCTCTCTTGGGTTGCTGCTCTCGTGGATGCCGGACTAGCAGGACGGATCTGCGCAACTTTCAATGACACGCTAGGCCTGAAAACCTGCCTGCCTCAGCACAAAACTAAACCGTGAGTTCGAAACTAATCCCCGCTAAAGCTAGCGTGACTACTGGACCGCAACTAATTCCCCTAAATCCAGTGGAACAGCGCATATTATCCTAAAGAGTCTAAATTGCTTAAGGTCCCGACCACTGTCAATCTCTAAGAGACTTTGCATGTATAGAGACTGTTCCGGTTGTAAAGCTTGCATAAAATCTTCAGTAAAGTTTCGACAAGTTTCTGCAAATTCTCCGGTTGTGGACATTCAATTATTTAATACCTCCCTATCGCTCTTGGGAAGGGTGGCAGTAGGACAAGCATTACAGAGGAGCCCTCACCCTGGCGTCACGAATAGCAAGGGTTAACAAACACCCTTTAGTAACCGCACAGCTACAGTCCCCATACCCTACTTCCCCCAGGCTATCACACCGTGCTCTACGTTCCCTCATTGATCTAAGATTTATTCCCACTCTGCCCGTGCTTCATGTTCTGCCACTGGTCTAAGAATGACCTCCTACACACAGGGCTGGTGCGAGGATTTACATTTTTGCCAGCCTAGGCGAAAGTTAATTTTGCCGCCCCTTGACCCCGCCCATTGACACTCCCCACCTTACTACTGGGGTGACACACTGTAACAAACCTCCTCCTCATGGGGCGGATGTATGGAGGTGCGCGTGATGTCAGGTTGCTGGACGGACCTGACCTGCCTGTCTGGCCTCGGAGTTGGCACTGTGTTCCTTCAGCAGGCATCGGGGGGGGGGGGGGGGGGGTGCAAAGGTGGTGTTGGCTGGGCGGGTGCTTCGGATAAGCAGCTGGTGATTTGGATGCTGGCTGGCTACTAACCTTCCTGCAACCGGCAGAGCGGTGCCCCCATCAAGAGGGCGCTCTAGGCAGCTGCCTGCTTTGCCTATAGGCAGCACCGGCCCTGCCTACACAATTCGAACCTCCTCCTCTTCTCGTCTCGAAGATCTATCTTGTGCTGCACCTTGTATAGTCAGCGGCCCGTGTCTGCAAGTGGTCTACTCACAGATAGTGTTGAGCACGAATATTCGTAATGCAAATTTTTATCGCGAATATCGGCACTTCGCAATTTTGCAAATATTTAGAATACAGTGGTCCCTCAACATACGATGGTAATTCCTTCCAAATGAGCCATCGTTTGTCGAATCCATCGTATGTTGAGGGATTCGTGCAATGTAAAGTATAGGAAGCTGTACTCACCTGTCCCCGCCGCTCCGGACCGCGTCCCGCCGCTCCCGATGGTGTCCCCGCCGCTCCCGATGGTGACCCCGGGCCTCCACTGGGCTCTCCTGGTCTTCTCCGGTCCTCTGCTGTCTTCCCCACACGGGGAACATTAAGCTCCTATCCGGCAGCAGCTTAAAGGAGTAGTCCGGTGCGCACTTTTTTCCTTTTATCCCGTCCGGGCTGCAAAATAAAAGAAAACACACTTTCTCTTACCTGCCAACGAGCCCCCGATGCTCCGGTACACTCCGGTACAGGTGTTCGGTCCCCGGGCTGTATTCTTCTTACTTCCTGTTAGCCCGGCACGTCACACGGAGCTTCAGCCTATCACCGGCCGAGGCAGGACATCGCTGCGGCCGGTGATAGGCTGAAGCTCCGTGTGACGTGCCGGGCTAACAGGAAGTAAGAAGAATACAGCCCGGGGACCGAACACCTGTACCGGAGTGTACCGGAGCTCCGGGGGCTCGTTGGCAGGTAAGAGAAAGTGTGTTTTCTTTTATTTTGCAGCCCAGACGGGATAAAAGGAAAAAAGTGCGCCCCGGAGTACTCCTTTAAGCATTTTGCGCTGCCGGATAGCACTTAATGCGATGGCCCTGACATAAAAAAGCATCGTATGTCGATTTGATCATATGTCGGGGCCATCGTATGTCGGGGGGTCACTGTATAGTGCTATATATTCGTAATGACGAATATTTTTTTAATTTGTTTTTTTTTTCACATTTTTATGCGATTTTTATGTGATTTTTCCATGTGAATGAACAAAAAAGTGAACATAGGATGAATAATCGTCAATATATTCACGAAATATCGTGAATTCGAATATGGCCCCTGCAGCTCATCTCTACTCACAGAGGGCTGGTGGACTCCCTGTGGCATAACTACAACTCACTGTATGAATTGTGGGTGTCCCAGGGCCTCCATCTCCCAACCAGTATGCCTCCAGCTGTTGCAAAACTACAACTTCCAGCATGTCCGGACAGCCTTCGTCTGTCTGGGCATGCTGGGAGTTGTAGTTTTGCAACAGCTGGAGGCACACTGGTTGGGAATCACCCATTTACAGAATTGTCTATGATCATGATCTTTATTATGCCATACAACAAATCATCATTCCTAACTTGTCACATCACCAAAATACATCTCTTTAGAAAAGTAAGCTCTGGGGGGGAATGCTGATTCTCATTAAAGAGACAGAGCAATGTGTGGAGGCAATGCTTCATGGGGAAAAAAATAAACCTGTCAATCCAAATTAGTATAATTTACAGAAGTAATAATTTTATGTGCTTCCCTTATTGAGATTCCTCTCTAAATGGAGAGCAGCTGCCGATCAGTTGGTATCACTGGGGGGAACGGCAGGCGGCCGCTGCAGGGGAAACGTAGTATTACAATGCAGACATTCAAATGAGCGGTATGTATGGCTCTGTGTGCGCGTGTGGCTAGAGGAAAGAACAGGGGCCAGAAAGTTCTACAGATTTGTAAATCACTTTTGTTTAAAAATCTTAACCCTTCCAGTACTTATCAGCTGCTGTATGCTCCAAAGGAAGTTGTGTAGTTCTTTCCAGTCTGACCACAGTGCTCTCTGCTGCCACCTCTGTCCAAGTCAGGAACTGTCTGGAGCAGGAGAAAATCTGTGCTAAAGGACCTTCCAGGTCATGTGGGTAGTCACATGTTCTACCATAATCCTTTGTGTAAAGGACTGACAGTTTGTAGGTTACCTAGCCGAATAGGCATAGGTAGCCCTGACTGTGGGGACGAAAGGGTTAAGAAGCAGGAAGTAAACAGCAACCCTCCCACTCCAGCACCTTGGGGAGGGGTTTCCAAGGGGTGTACGCCCAGGGGTATTTACTGGGTGTCCTGCAAGCAGCTCTCCCTCTTGTGTTCCAGCATCCAAGGTGAGAGCATCCCCTGTGATGGCTGACGAGCAGTTTTGGTGTGGGTTCCGGGAGCGGGTGCTGGCTGATGCTTCACTTATCCCCCGCATTTAAGCGGAGCTCGGGGACGCTGCTGCGGTGCGTGCCCCGGCTCCTGTTAGCTCCCCTATTGCAGCCCCTGTTAATTTACTGTCAGCTCCGGCGGCGGCCCCGCGGGGCCGACGTACTTCTAGACAGAGGCGTCCCCCCTCCAGGCTTAGCCCCAGTCCCCCTCACCTTCCTAGCGGCGCTCGGCGTGCTGGGGAGACCGCGCGCACGGCACCGGGATCCCGGGCCTTCGCTGCCAGCATTGGTCCGGCGAGGTGTCGGGCGGTAGCTCCGCCCCTTCCGGCGCGCTGTCTCGGCTGCAGCTAGGGCTGAACGTAGCTCCTCAGTGTTAGATCAGGTAATGGGTGCACAGGCCTCTCATAACTCGCAGGCATCCTCATCAGCTGATGAGGTGTCTGGTACCCCCCCTGTTTTCCAGGGTCCCAGTGTGATTCCAATAGCAGGCAGCAGCTCTACTAGTCTCCCTGCAAATGCCCCTTTGCTGCCTGCTGCAATAGATTCCATGGATGTGGGTAGTGAGCCTTTATTTGAAGATGCTGTAGAGGTGGTGGGGGTGGGGCAGGGTTTGCTTCCTCCTATCTCTCAGGCTACATTTTTAACCCCTGCACTGCAGCCACATAGTGCCCCCAGCTCCTTGCACAACCCCCCCCCTCCTCCCCCTGTGGTTGCTGCTGCACAATTGCCGGCGCCTATAGTCAGCCAGCCACCGCGTGACCGTGATGGTTGTGGGTCTGTGAGTCGGTCCCGTGGGCGTCGGTCCCGATCGTCCTCCCGGGGTTCTGGCCGATCGCGCAGGAGCAGAACTGCTGTGTCGCATCATGGGTGTAGGAGACATTGTCGCCGGGAGTCCAGGAACAGGGACAGGTCCCGCAGGTCCCGTTCATCCCGCTGGCGTTCGCCCTCCTCCTCGGGGGAGAGTTCTTGGAGTTCCGTTAGCCCGGACAGGAGGTCTCGTAGGCGTTCGGGCAGGCGACACAAGTCCAAGCCTGCTCGGAGGTCTTCGCATGGAGCTGACCGACCTGGGGCTGTAGATACACCTGCACCGGTGGAGCGTGTGGACCCTGCTCCGGTTCCTCAGTGTGGACCTTCATCTTCTCCGACTGTTGTTCCTGTGCAGACGGGTGAGTTCAACTTTGCTGGGGTTTGGGGTGATGCGGGTTCTGATCTTTTGCCTACTCTTAAAGCGGTTTTGGCCAGGTTGGAGGGTTCACAGGCTAGTCCGGCTCCCGTGGTTAGGAAGGTTTCCCCGGTACGGGCTGGGGTACATAAGGAGTCATTCTTTTGTGGTGTCAGTCCCCTGGGATCACATGTTGAGTTGGCTGTGAAAGAGAAGATTTGGGGGAACCAGTATGTTGATGTCTGGTCGTTGGTGTCGGTGGATCAGCACACCATAGATAAGGAGCGTAGGCCTCAGCCTGAAAAGTCTTTTCCAGCTAGGCCAAAAGTAGCTAAGACTATGGGTAATTGGGTTCAGGCTTTTGCTGTTTTGGGTTGTATAATGGGTGAAAAGCATCCTGAACGTTGTTCGGAGCTTTTTATTTATATGGACTCGGTATATAATGCCTACAAGTCTCATGGGGGTTCGGCCTGGTGGCGTTATGACGAAGAATTTCGTCGTCGCCTGGCTTTGGCGTCTGAGGTTGGTTGGGGAGTTAAGGCAACTGATGTTTGGTTGCGCTTGATGATGGCCCAGAAGGGAACCCCCTTTCAGTCTGGGGCCGCTGGCCCAGCGGGGACACCAGGGTCAGTGGCCGTGCGGCGTCCCGGCGCATGCTGGCTATTCAATGAAGGACACTGCAAGTTCCTTAACCTGTGCAAATACAAGCACGAATGCTCCGCTTGCGGAGGTGGCCACGCTGCAACGCGTTGTCCACGGGCCCCGAAGCTCCCGGGGCGTCCCGCAGCTGCTGGTGAGGGGAAGGACGCCGGTGAACGTGTCCGCGATGTCCCCGTGGTTAGAGCAGTACCCCAATAGGGAGTGCGCCCGAGTTTTGAGGGATGGTTTTTCTGAGGGTTTTTTTATCCCCTTTGTTTTGGGTTCCGATGTTGGGGAGTACCCTGACAATCTAAAATCGGCCAGGGAACGCCCGGATGTGTTGAGGTAAAAAATTGGAAAGGAGGTGGCCCTGGGGCGCTTTATGGGCCCGTACCGCCACCCTCCGCTGGCTATGTTTAGAGTTTCCCCGTTGGGTGTGGTGCCTAAGAAGGAGGCTGGAAAATTCCGACTTATCCATCATTTGTCCTACCCGAAGGGTACATCTGTAAATGACGGGATTCCGAAGGAGGATTCCTCGGTTTCCTACGTGTCTTTTGACAGGGCAGTGGCACTAGTGCGGGGAGCGGGGCCTGCGGCCTTAATGGCGAAGTCCGATATTGAATCGGCTTTTCGCTTGCTCCCTGTACATCCGGAGTGTTTTCATTTGTTGGGTTGTCGTATGGATGGTGATTTCTATTATGATGTTTGTTTGCCCATGGGTTGTTCTATCTCATGTCACTATTTCGAAATGTTTAGTACGTTTTTGGAGTGGGTAGTACGTTTTGAGACGGGCTGTTCATCGGTGATTCACTATTTGGACGACTTTTTGTTTGTTGCCCCTGCGGGTTCCCCCAGATGTGGTTTCCTGTTAAGTACTTTTCGTTTTTTGATGCAGCGTTTTGGTGTTCCGCTGTCTGCGGACAAGACGGAAGGTCCGGCCACAGTAATGTCCTTTTTGGGTATTGAGATTGATTCGGTGGCTATGGTTTTTCGTTTGCCTTCTGCTAAGTTGGAGATTATGTTACAATGGGTTGAATGTTTTTGTGAGGCGAAGAAAGTTACTCTTCGGCAGATGCAGGTGCTCTTGGGGCACTTGGTTTTTGCCTGTCGGGTAATGCCGATGGGCAGAGTTTTTTCTAGACGTTTATCTTTGGCAACCAGGGGAGTTGCCCTCCCTGGTCACCGGATCCGTATCTCTCGGTGCCTGAGGTCTGATTTGTTGGTGTGGCGGGAGTTCCTGCGGTGTTACAATGGCCATACCTGTTGGCAGGCGGAGGAGGTCTGCAGCGGTGAACTGCAGCTTTTCACGGATGCTGCAGGGTCGGTTGGTTTTGGAGCCTTTTTTGCTGGTGAGTGGTGCGCGGAGGCGTGGCCGCCGGATTGGGAAGAGAGGGGTTGGTGCCGGAACTTGGCGTTATTGGAACTTTTTCCTATCATTGTGGCTGTTGAGCTGTGGGGTGGTCGTTTTAGTAATCAAAGGGTTTGCTTTTGGACGGACAACGCGAGTGTGGTGCATTGCATTAATGGCTTGTCTTCCTCTTCTCTTCCTGTCTTGTCGCTTTTACGTCACTTGGTTCTTCGTTGTTTGGAATTTAATATTTGGTTCCGGGCTTGGCATGTCCCGGGTGTTGATAATGTTATTGCTGATTCTTTGTCTCGATTTAAGTTCCAGGACTTCAGGAGGTTGTGCCCGACGGCAGAGCTGGAGGGTCGACCGTGCCCGCCTTTGGTCTGGGGCCTAGTGACAGGAGATTGATGCCACTGCTGGAATCGTCGATGGCGGCCTCTACGTGGTCAGGACATGGTAAGGCGTGGAAGGAGTGGTGTCTTTTGGTGTATGGGCGAAATGTGTCTGGGTGTTCTGATTCGAGATTGGAGGTAACTGTGGACTACTTATTGTCATTGCGCGCTTTACAATTTTCTGCTTTAGTGGCGCGGCGCAGGCTGGCGGGGGTTAGTTTTTATTTTCGCTTGCTGGGATGGGAAGATGTTACAAAACGTTTTTTGATTCAGCAATCACTGAAGGGATGGCAGCGTACTCATGTCCGCAATGAACAGCGGCGACCGGTTTCTTATCCTTTGCTTGTCTCGCTAGTACAGGCCTCGGTCAGTTGCTGTTGTTCCCCTTTTGAATCTGCCTTATACTCCGCTGCTTTTTGTGTTGCGTTTTTTGGTGCTCTACGGGTTGGGGAGCTGGTTCCTTCCTCTAAGCAGGGTTCTGGCGGTTTGCGTTTTGAGGATGTGGTTTGCTCCAACGGTGTTTTGCAGCTACGTATTCGACGGTCAAAAACCGATCAGGCGGGAACGGGAGCTTGGATTCGCCTTCAGTCGGTGGATGGCCCGGCCTGCCCGGTGCGGGCTGTCTCCGCCTATTTGTTGATTCGTGTTTCTGGCAGACAATTTTTCTCTCATGCTGATGGTTCGGCTTTATCCCGTTTTCAATTTCAGTCGCTGTTCAAGCGGTGTCTGCAATACGCGGGGGCTCCCCCTTCCGAATTCGGAACGCATTCCTTTCGGATTGGGGCGGCTACGGAGGCGTCCAGGGCAGGATTGTCCGTGTCTGATATTCAGCGTATTGGGCGTTGGCGCTCGGATTGCTATGCTGGTTATGTGCGCCCTGAATTGTTGCTTTAACCTGTTTTTCCTTTTAGATCCTCCGGTTGCTACGGTTGTGTTCTTGGGCCACTCCTATGTTCATCGGGCGGCACAGCGAGCGTCCTGCCGTCCTGGAGGGAGATCGTTGGGTTTCCATCAAGTCGATGCCCAATGGAGGGGGATTCCAGGTATGAGATGGCCTCAAGTGCTCTCGGAGACGGTGGACCTGTCCGGTAGGCTGAGATCGGGAGTTGTTTTGGTTGTCCACGCGGGTGGCAACGACCTATGTTTCACTAGGGTCCCCGAGTTGATAACCATTATGAAAGCAGATGTGGAACGGCTCGGGGTTTTTTTCTCCGAGATGGTTCTGGTGTGGTCGGAGATTGTTCCGCGGGTCAAATGGCAGGGTGCCAGGGATGCAGAGGAGATTGAGCGGTCCCGCCGTTTAGTTAATTCCAGGATGGCGAGGTTTGTTCGGTCTAAGGGCGGTGTGGTGGTCAGGCACAGGGAGCTTGAAGGGGATAATAGGAGGTTTATGATCAGCGATGGTGTCCACCTCAACGATATTGGGCTGGACATCTTCCTTTCTGGTCTTCAAGATGGCATTGAACAGGCCCTTTTTGTATTGAGTGGGGGTCGGAGCTCCGTGTAGGAGTACACGGGCTCCTTCTGTGGCGTAAAGGAAGATTATTTTGGGGAGTTTTGAGGTGCCGAAGGCAGCACATGCACGCTGTGGAGACAGTGGGGCATACTGCTTCGGCTGAAGCAGTACTAAGGCAATAAGAGTTGTGTATTTCATGGTTACTGCTATGCAGTGTTATATTTATTTAACAGAGTTACATATATTTAAATAAATGAGCTGTGACCACCACCCAGCCCACTTAAAAGGTTCATGAGTGTCAGTGTTTTATTTCAGAGTGGGAGAATTTAGATTTAAGATCTGTTTAAAAGGTGTGTCCGTACAGTCGGGATGAACCAATCAGCTCAAGGCCAGCCCCGCCCATATAAGGGAGCTGCCAGCCAATCCTCTCTCTTCTCTTGCGTTCTTGCTCCTGAGCTGGAAAGCAAGCAGCATCTCTTGGGTTCTGGATTAACAGAGAGAGGAGATCCGTGCGACTTGCTAACCGTGAGTTACTAAATCAAATCCCCGCTAAAGCTTGCGCGACTGCTGGACCTAAAACCAATACCCTAAATCCAGTGGAACAGCGTAATTCAATCTCTAGAGCTTATACTCACAAGGTCCCAACCAACTGTCAGGATCCTCATAGACTGTACATATGTAAAGACTGTTCCTGTTTTATCTCTGCATTAAATCTGCAGTAAAGTTTTCTACAGTTTTCTGACTCTCCGGTTGTGGACAATCATTTATTCCTCCCTATCGTTCTTGGGACAGGTGGCAATAGGACAAGTATATATTGAGAAGCCCTCACCCTGGCGTCACGACAGTTAAGGGTTAAACCAGCACCCTTTCATCACTGCACAGCTACACCCCATATACCCTGTACCCCCACAAGCTTACCACAGCAAAACTACAACTCCCAGCATGCCCGGACAGCCAACGGCTGCCCGGGCATGCCGGGAGATGTAGTTTTTCACCATCTGGAGGTTGAAGACCACTGGTATAGAGTGTTAGCGCCGGCGGCCGCAACAAACAGGAGGACGAGGAGGGCAGCGCTTGCGGGTGACATATGTGAGTAGTACCCCGATGGGGACAGCGCAGCGCTGAGCTAATAATTAATTGGGGGGGGGGGGGCAGAACAGCGCTCGCGGGTCACATATGATTAGTTCCCCGATGTGGGGACAGCACAGAGCTGGGCTCACAGTTCATTCATTCCCGAGGGGAGGGGGCCAAGCCGGTATTGCGGTATGGGTTAAAATTCATATCGTGCAGCACAAAAATTTCGGTATTCGGTATGAACCGGTATACCGCCCAGCACTAGGTTCCCACCAGAGTCCTCTTCTACACCTTCATGACGACATCACGAAGCTGGAGGATGGTGGCGGACATCTATTATCAAAGAGAACCTCTGAATATGACGCTGAGCATGTGCACTCACCTATGGGAGATACTGTATATATAATGTGAGGGGTGGACTCACTTATGGGAGATACTGTATATATAATGTGAGGGGTGGACTCACTTATGGGAGATACTGTATATATAATGTGAGGGGTGGACTCATTTATGGGAGATACTGTATATATAATGTGAGGGGTGGACTCACTAATGGGAGATACTGTATATATAATGTGAGGGGAGGACTCACTTATGGGATATACTGTATATATAATGTGAGGGGTGGACTCACTTATGGGAGATACTGTATATATAATGTGAGGGATGGACTCACTTATGGGATATACTGTATATATAATGTGAGGGGTTGACTCACTTATGGGAGATACTGTATATATAATGTGAGGGGTGGACTCACTTATGGGAGATACTGTATATAATGTGAGGGGTGGACTCACTTATGGGAGATACTGTATATATAATGTGAGGGGTGGAGTCACTTATGGGAGATACTGTATATCTAATGTGAGGGGTGGACTCACTTATGGGATAAACTGTATATATATATAATGTGAGGGATGGACTCACTTATGGGAGATACTGTATATATATAATGTGAGGGGTGGACTCACTTATGGGAGATACTGTATATATAATGTGAGGGGTGGACTCACTTATGGGAGATACTGTATATATAATGTGAGGGGTGGACTCACTTATGGGATATACTGTATATATAATGTGAGTGGTGGGCTCACTTATGGGAGATACTGTATATAATGTGAGGGGTGGACTCACTTACGGGAGATACTGTCTATATAATGTGAGGGGTGGACTCACTTATGGGGGATACTGTATATAATGTGAGGGGTGGACTCACTTATGGGAGATACTGCATATATAATGTGAGGGGTGGACTCACTTATGGGAGATACTGTATGTATAATGTGAGGGGTGGACTCACTTATGGGAGATACTGTATATATAATGTGAGAGGTGGACTCACTTATGGGAGATACTGTATATAATGTGAGTGGTGGACTCACTTATGGGAGATACTGTATATATAATGTGAGGGGTGGACTCACTTATGGGATATACTGTATATATAATGTGAGGGGTGGAGTCACTTATGGGATATACTGTATATATAATGTGAGGGGTGGACTCACTTATGGGAGATACTGTATATATAATGTGAGGGGTGGAGTCACTTATGGGATATACTGTATATATAATGTGAGTGGTGGACTCACTTATGGGAGATACTGTATATATAATGTGAGGGGTGGACTCACTTATGGGAGATACTGTATATATAATGTGAGGGGTGGACTCACTTATGGGAGATACTGTATATATAATGTGAGGGGTGGACTCACTTATGGGATATACTGTATATATAATGTGAGGGGTGGACTCACTTATGGGAGATACTGTATATAATGTTAGGGGTGGAGTCACTTATGGGAGATACTGTATATATAATGTGAGGGGTGGACTCATTTATAGGAGATACTGTATATATAATGTGAGGGGTGGACTCACTTATGGGATATACTGTATATAATGTGAGGGGTGGAGTCACTTATGGGAGATACTGTATATATAATGTGAGGGGTGGACTCACTTATGGGAGATACTGTATATATAATGTGAGGGGTGGACTCACTTATGGGATATACTGTATATAATGTGAGGGGTGGACTCACTTATGGGAAATACTGAATATATAATGTGAGGGGTGGACTCACTTATGGGATATACTGTATATATAATGTGAGGGGTGGACTCTCTTAGGTGATATACTGTATATAATGTGAGGGGTGGACTCTCTTAGGTGATATACTGTATATAATGTGAGAGGTGGACTCTCTTAGGTGATATACTGTATATAATGTGAGGGGTGGACTCTCTTAGGTGATATACTGTATATAATGTGAGGGGTGGACTCTCTTAGGTGATATACTGTATATAATGTGAGGGGTGGACTCTCTTAGGTGATATACTGTATATAATGTGAGGGGTGGAGTCACTTATGGGATATACTGTATATATAATGTGAGGGGTGGAGTCACTTATGGGATATACTGTATATAATGTGAGGGGTGGAGTCACTTATGGGAGATACTGTATATAATGTGAGGGGTGGACTCACTTATGGGATATACTGTATATATAATGTGAGGGGTGGACTCACTTATAGGAGATACTGTATATAATGTGAGGGGTGGACTCACTTATGGGATATACTGTATATAATGTGAGGGGTGGACTCACTTATGGGAGATACTGTATATATAATGTGAGGGGTGGACTCACTTATGGGATATACTGTATATATAATGTGAGGGGTGGACTCACTTATGGGATATACTGTATATAATGTGAGGGGTGGACTCTCTTAGGTGATATACTGTATATAATGTGAGGGGTGGACTCTCTTAGGTGATATACTGTATATAATGTGAGGGGTGGACTCTCTTAGGTCATATACTGTATATAATGTGAGGGGTGGACTCTCTTAGGTCATATACTGTATATAATGTGAGGGGTGGACTCTCTTAGGTGATATACTGTATATAATGTGAGGGGTGGACTCTCTTAGGTGATATACTGTAGATAATGTGAGGGGTGGACTCTCTTAGGTGATATACTGTATATAATGTGAGGGGTGGACTCTCTTAGGTGATATACTGTATATAATGTGAGGGGTGGACTCTCTTAGGCGATATACTGTATATAATGTGAGGGGTGGACTCTCTTAGGTGATATACTGTATATAATGTGAGGGGTGGACTCTCTTAGGTGATATACTGTATATAATGTGAGGGGGGGACTCTCTTAGGTGATATACTGTATATAATGTGAGGGGTGGACTCTCTTAGGCGATATACTGTATATAATGTGAGGGGTGGACTCTCTTAGGTGATATACTGTATATAATGTGAGGGGTGGACTCTCTTAGGTGATATACTGTATATAATGTGAGGGGGGGACTCTCTTAGGTGATATACTGTATATAATGTGAGGGGTGGACTCTCTTAGGCGATATACTGTATATAATGTGAGGGTTGGACTCTCTTAGGTGATATACTGTATATATTGTGAAGGGTGGTCTCTCTTAGGTGATATACTGTATATAATGTGAGGGGTGGACTCACTTATGGGAGATACTGTATATAATGTGAGGGGTGGACTCACTTATGGGAGATACTGTATATAATGTGAGGGGTGGAGTCACTTATGGGAGATACTGTATATATAATGTGAGTGGTGGACTCACTTATGGGAGATACTGTATATATAATGTGAGGGGTGGAGTCACTTATGGGATATACTGTATATATAATGTGAGGTGTGGACTCACTTATGGGAGATACTGTATATATAATGTGAGGGGTGGACTCACTTATGGGAGATACTGTATATATAATGTGAGGGGTGGACTCACTTATGGGATATACTGTATATATAATGTGAGGGGTGGACTCACTTATGGGAGATACTGTATATAATGTTAGGGGTGGAGTCACTTATGGAAGACACTGTATGTATAATGTGAGGGGTGGACTCACTTATTGTATATACTGTATATATAATGTGAGGGGTGGACTCACTTATGGGAGATACTGTATATAATGTGAGGGGTGGACTCACTTATGGGAGATACTGTATATATAATGTGAGGGGTGGACTCATTTATAGGAGATACTGTATATATAATGTGAGGGGTGGACTCACTTATGGGATATACTGTATATAATGTGAGGGGTGGAGTCACTTATGGGAGATACTGTATATATAATGTGAGGGGTGGACTCACTTATGGGAGATACTGTATATATAATGTGAGGGGTGGACTCACTTATGGGATATACTGTATATAATATGAGGGGTGGACTCACTTATGGGAAATACTGAATATATAATGTGAGGGGTGGACTCACTTATGGGATATACTGTATATATAATGTGAGGGGTGGACTCTCTTAGGTGATATACTGTATATAATGTGAGGGGTGGACTCTCTTAGGTGATATACTGTATATAATGTGAGAGGTGGACTCTCTTAGGTGATATACTGTATATAATGTGAGGGGTGGACTCTCTTAGGTGATATACTGTATATAATGTGAGGGGTGGACTCTCTTAGGTGATATACTGTATATAATGTGAGGGGTGGACTCTCTTAGGTGATATACTGTATATAATGTGAGGGGTGGAGTCACTTATGGGATATACTGTATATATAATGTGAGGGGTGGAGTCACTTATGGGATATACTGTATATAATGTGAGGGGTGGAGTCACTTATGGGAGATACTGTATATAATGTGAGGGGTGGACTCACTTATGGGATATACTGTATATATAATGTGAGGGGTGGGCTCACTTATAGGAGATACTGTATATAATGTGAGGGGTGGACTCACTTATGGGATATACTGTATATAATGTGAGGGGTGGACTCACTTATGGGAGATACTGTATATATAATGTGAGGGGTGGACTCACTTATGGGATATACTGTATATATAATGTGAGGGGTGGACTCACTTATGGGATATACTGTATATAATGTGAGGGGTGGACTCTCTTAGGTGATATACTGTATATAATGTGAGGGGTGGACTCTCTTAGGTCATATACTGTATATAATGTGAGGGGTGGGCTCTCTTAGGTCATATACTGTATATAATGTGAGGGGTGGACTCTCTTAGGTGATATACTGTATATAATGTGAGGGGTGGACTCTCTTAGGTGATATACTGTAGATAATGTGAGGGGTGGACTCTCTTAGGTGATATACTGTATATAATGTGAGGGGTGGACTCTCTTAGGTGATATACTGTATATAATGTGAGGGGTGGACTCTCTTAGGCGATATACTGTATATAATGTGAGGGGTGGACTCTCTTAGGTGATATACTGTATATAATGTGAGGGGTGGACTCTCTTAGGTGATATACTGTATATAATGTGAGGGGGGGACTCTCTTAGGTGATATACTGTATATAATGTGAGGGGTGGACTCTCTTAGGCGATATACTGTATATAATGTGAGGGTTGGACTCTCTTAGGTGATATACTGTATATATTGTGAAGGGTGGTCTCTCTTAGGTGATATACTGTATATAATGTGAGGGGTGGACTCTCTTAGGTGATATACTGTAGATAATGTGAGGGGTGGACTCTCTTAGGTGATATACTGTATAAAATGTGAGGGGTGGACTCTCTTAGGTGATATACTGTAGATAATGTGAGGGGTGGACTCTCTTAGGTGATATACTGTATATAATGTGAGGGGTGGACTCTCTTAGGTGATAAACTGTATATATTGTGAGGGGTGGACTCTCTTAGGTGATATACTGTATATATAATGTGAGGGGTGGACTCTCTTAGGTGATATACTGTATATAATGTGAGGGGTGGACTCTCTTAGGTGATATACTGTAGATAATGTGAGGGGTGGACTCTCTTAGGTGATATACTGTATATAATGTGAGGGGTGGACTCTCTTAGGTGATATACTGTAGATAATGTGAGGGGTGGACTCTCTTAGGTCATATACTGTATATAATGTGAGGGGTGGACTCTCTTAGGTGATATACTGTATATAATGTGAGGGGTGGAGTCACTTATGGGATATACTGTATATATAATGTGAGGGGTGGAGTCACTTATGGGATATACTGTATATAATGTGAGGGGTGGAGTCACTTATGGGAGATACTGTATATAATGTGAGGGGTGGACTCACTTATGGGATATACTGTATATATAATGTGAGGGGTGGACTCACTTATAGGAGATACTGTATATAATGTGAGGGGTGGACTCACTTATGGGATATACTGTATATAATGTGAGGGGTGGACTCACTTATGGGAGATACTGTATATATAATGTGAGGGGTGGACTCACTTATGGGATATACTGTATATATAATGTGAGGGGTGGACTCACTTATGGGATATACTGTATATAATGTGAGGGGTGGACTCTCTTAGGTGATATACTGTATATAATGTGAGGGGTGGACTCTCTTAGGTGATATACTGTATATAATGTGAGGGGTGGACTCTTTTAGGTCATATACTGTATATAATGTGAGGGGTGGACTCTCTTAGGTCATATACTGTATATAATGTGAGGGGTGGACTCTCTTAGGTGATATACTGTATATAATGTGAGGGGTGGACTCTCTTAGGTGATATACTGTAGATAATGTGAGGGGTGGACTCTCCTAGGTGATATACTGTATATAATGTGAGGGGTGGACTCTCTTAGGTGATATACTGTATATAATGTGAGGGGTGGACTCTCTTAGGCGATATACTGTATATAATGTGAGGGGTGGACTCTCTTAGGTTATATACTGTATATAATGTGAGGGGTGGACTCTCTTAGGTGATATACTGTATATAATGTGAGGGGGGGACTCTCTTAGGTGATATACTGTATATAATGTGAGGGGTGGACTCTCTTAGGCGATATACTGTATATAATGTGAGGGTTGGACTCTCTTAGGTGATATACTGTATATATTGCGAAGGGTGGTCTCTCTTAGGTGATATACTGTATATAATGTGAGGGGTGGACTCTCTTAGGTGATATACTGTATATAATGTGAGGGGTGGACTCTCTTAGGTGATATACTGTAGATAATGTGAGGGGTGGACTCTCTTAGGTGATATACTGTATATAATGTGAGGGGTGGACTCTCTTAGGTGATATACTGTAGATAATGTGAGGGGTGGACTCTCTTAGGTGATATACTGTATATAATGTGAGGGGTGGACTCTCTTAGGTGATAAACTGTATATATTGTGAGGGGTGGACTCTCTTAGGTGAAATACTGTATATATAATGTGAGGGGTGGACTCTCTTAGGTGATATACTGTATATAATGTGAGGGGTGGACTCTCTTAGGTGATATACTGTAGATAATGTGAGGGGTGGACTCTCTTAGGTGATATACTGTATATAATGTGAGGGGTGGACTCTCTTAGGTGATATACTGTAGATAATGTGAGGGGTGGACTCTCTTAGGTCATATACTGTATATAATGTGAGGGGTGGACTCACTTATGGGATATACTGTATATAATGTGAGGGGTGGAGTCACTTATGGGATATACTGTATATATAATGTGAGGGGTGGACTCTCTTAGGTGATATACTGTATATAATGTGAGGGGTGGACTCTCTTAGGTGATATACTGTATATAATGTGAGGGGTGGACTCTCTTAGGTGATATACTGTATATAATGTGAGGGGTGGACTCTCTTAGGTGATATACTGTATATAATGTGAGGGGTGGACTCTCTTAGGTGATATACTGTATATAATGTGAGGGGTGGACTCTCTTAGGTCATATACTGTATATAATGTGAGGGGTGGACTCTCTTAGGTGATATACTGTATATATAATGTGAGGGGTGGACTCTCTTAGGTGATATACTGTATATATTGTGAGGGGTGGACTCTCTTAGGTGATATACTGTATATAATGTGAGGGGTGGACTCTCTTAGGTGATATACTGTATATATAATGTGAGGGGTGGACTCTCTTAGGTGATATACTGTATATATTGTGAGGGGTGGACTCTCTTAGGTGATATACTGTATATAATGTGAGGGGTGGACTCTCTTAGGTGATATACTGTATATAATGTGAGGGGTGGACTCTCTTAGGTGATATACTGTATATAATGTGAGGGGTGGACTCTCTTAGGTGATATACTGTATATAATGTGAGGGGTGGACTCTCTTAGGTGATATACTGTATATAATGTGAGGGGTGGACTCTCTTAGGTCATATACTGTATATGTTTATCCAATGATCGAGAATTTCTGATAATTCCGCTGCTGTTGAGATCACACGACAACAAGATAATCTGGCATTACATAATATTAGAAGTTTGGGTTGTAGCCAAATTCCCTTTGTGTAGATTTCGCCTGAGCAATTAAAGTTCTACAAATCATCCAGATCCCTTTCATGTCTATAATAGAGAATGATCAATGTAAGAACAAAGAGAGAGAAAGAGGGATATTTTTTTTTGTAATTTTTTCGACTAATTGAAACTTGTACTATGAGTTAAATGACACAATTGCCACTTTGTAATGTTACATTTCTCTGTTAGATCATGTTTTTTTTCAATAGGTCAGTGATTCCCAACCAGGGTGCCTCCAGCTGTTGCAAAACTACAAAGTCAAAAGTCAAAGGCTGTTCGGGCATGCTGGGAGTTGTAGTTTTGCAACAGCTGTAGCTGTGACTTAAATCAACATTTTTCATACAAAGACAGTCCAGTTTAATGTGAATGTCCCATTCAAAACAGGACGTATGATCAGTCTATATCGAGCTTGTAATGACAGGACACGCTGAATAGATTGATTTGTAGTTTTGTGGGAAAAGACAGAACATATAATTTTTTCATTCAAATTCCTGCTTATTCTTGGCATAGGAGTCCGGTGGGTGGTCCTAATCAGTGATTGACAGTTACCTCTGTATGTAGACTTCTACAGGGAAGGCTGTCAGTCACTGATTAGAACCTGCCTACTGGATTCCTATTATTTATAGTCCACTAACTTCTTAATGGAGTAATCCAGTTTAAAAAAAAACGTATCCACTAAGCACAGTATAGGGGATAAGTGTCAGATCGCAGTGGGTCCGACCGCTGAGACTCCCTGGCGATCTCCTGTTTAGCACTTCATCTTCCTGTTAAAATGAAGTGTGTGGACCACAGCATGAAGCAATGGCCTACATGCCCCCTCCATGCATCTCTATGGGAGAGCCGGAGATACAGCGCTCGTGTATCTCCGGCTCTCACAGAGATACATAGAGGGGTTGTGGTGGCCGCAGCTTTGTGCCACGGTCGACACACTTCATTCATTTGGAGAGCCAGGGGCACCAGGCAGGAGATTGCAGGGGGTCCCATCAGTGCCCCCTCCATGCATCTCTATGGGAGAACCAGAGATACAGAGTTCGTGTATCTCTGGCTCTCCCATAGAGATACATGGTGGGGGTGTGGTGGCCGCAGCTTCGCGCCATATTCAACACACTTCATTCACGGGGAGAGCAGGGGGCACCGGGCAGGAGATTGCAGGGGGTCCCATCGGTACCCCCTCCATGCATCTCTATGCGAGACTCAGAGATACAGAGTTCGTCTATCTCTGGCTCTCCCATAGAGATACATGGGGGGGGGGGGGGTGGCCGCAGCTTTGTGCCATGGTTGACACACTTCATTCATGGGGAGAGCAGGGGGCACCAGGCAGGAGATTGCAGGGAGTCCCATCAGTGCCCCCTCGATGCATCTCTATACGAGACTCAGAGATGCAAAGTTCGTGTATCTCTGGCTCTCCCATAGAGATACATGGAGGGGGTATGGTGGCCGCAGCTTCGTGCCATGGTCGACACACTTCATTAATGGGGAGAGCCGAGGGCACCGGACAGGAGATTGCAGGGGGTCCCATCAGTTGGACTCCACGTTATCTAAGGGTATGTTCACTCTGCGGAATCTCCCCTCGCTGAATTCCACAAGTGGAGATTCCGCCTGATTGCCGCCTCCAGAGATATTTCGGCGGTAGGACCGCACTGCACTGCACCATGACCATTGACGGCTAACAGTGAACATGTTCTTTCTTAGTGCGGAACAATTTCAGTAGCAGAATTATCTGCCACTGAAATTCCTCAGTTTCAAAGGGTCTCGCGGAAGACACATTCACACTGATGCTAATGTTCACTGCGCGGAATTCTACTAGTGGAATTCCGCTTACAGAATTCCACAGAATTCCGCAGTGTGAACATGCCCTAAAACATATCCCCTATCCTGCGGATGGGGGAATACGCTTTTTAAACTTGACTACACCTTTAATAATTGATGGATCACAATCTATTGCTCATTTGGAAGCCATGATTCCTATAACGTGTACATTTGTCCATACCTGTAACATGGCTGTATTATATGTGGTGAGCCATGGGGTGTGAGGTGAGGTGTAAGGGGCAGATGGTGTTGGCCAGGGGTATATGGTATTAAAAGGGTTGTGCGCTGCCCTGACTTTCGGTGCTCCGCTCACAGCGTCCCGAAGTTCATTACTCCGAACTCTGTGTGCGGGCTTCCATGTTCCCGGCCGCCGGGCGTGACGTCACGCCCGCCCCCTCATGACGGCTCGCCTGCCCCCTCAACGAAAGTCTATGGGAAGGGGGCACGACCACTGTCATGCCCCCCTTCCCATAGACTTTGGTAGAGGGGGCGGGCGTGACGTCACGAGGGGGCGGGTGAGACGTCACGAGGGGCCGGGCGTGACATCACGCGGAGCTCCGAAAGTCAGGGCAGCACACAACCCCCTTTAACCCCTTTGTGTTCGTGACGCCAGGGCGTGGTTTTCCTGTATAACTACCCGAAGGTAGAGTCGAAGGCCAGGTTAAGGGTAGCGGTAGCTTTTACTGAGGTTAGACAGGTGTTACAGTCTATAAAGTTCAGCCAGTATCACAGAGAGACTTTGCAGGCTTGCTGGGACTTGCAGTAGGTAGACTGACTACAATGCAGGCCATGGTGACTAGACAGTAGACTTGACTTGACTGACTTGATGACTGACTATTAGAAGGCTTGAGCTTACTTGCAATTCACAGGTGACTGCAGACTTTGGGCTTGAGGCCTCCAACGGCGGAACACAGGGACTGGGACAGATGACTGGACTTGAATCACAAGAGATAAGAGAGCAATTGCAGCTCCTCCCTATCTTATATAGGGGGGCTGTGCAAGGAGCCCATAGGTTACTAGCGAGGTCACCTCGTCAGTGGGATTCTCTGGGTAACAATACAATCATGTGGTACAAGTATTATCATGCGACAAACAATTGTAACAAACAAAAAGGTCCTTTACTCTTTATGTGAAAACTTATATACACAGGGGGAGACACTGTAGGGGAGCTTCGGAGACAGACAGGGACTCAACCTGACGGGACTGTAGGACCATACGGGACCATATGCTGTACTGGAATACCACAAACCCCTCTACTTGAGTAAAGTCGCCCTCGATGTTCGTCCTGGAAGGCTGAGGAGCGAAACGTCCATATCCAGGCTGTTTTTTGACAAAAAAATAAGAATGCAAGAAAGTCTCTGTATCAATGTCCATACATGCTCTGACAAATTGTATAACTCAACAATCATAGCACTACTGGAGAATAAGGATGAGTACTCTTAGTAACATGACCTATTAACCTTATATTTGACTATGAATAGGACTTTGACTATGCATATTATGACATTTGACTATGACTATGCATGTAACAACACTTTATACATATGACTAAGACATAACACTTGCTGATTGGGTTGCCTGAGTCTTTCTGCCCAATGCCTTGGCTACTGGGTTCCCTTGGCATGACACACTTCTCCCCAGAACACTAGACATTTTTAGACATTTGCTAGATAACATTCGACACTTGTTACCTTATATTTTTTTTAGGTACGTGTGTTGTGGGTACAGGAATACCTTCTTGCCAGCAAAGTATCCTGAGCACGTGGACACAAGAAAGTTACATTAGACATGTGAGACATTTTAAATGGACTGTGATGTAGTGAGTGCTACAGCCCTAATGTACATTAGATATGTGTACATGAATTTATGTGTACTTATGGACTATATGTAGTACACGACTTTAGTCTATATTAAACCTTGACTGTACATGGTGTTGGCGGTGGCGGGAAATGTTGCTTCTCCTGATTCAGAATACCCCCTGCAAAGAAAACTGCCAGACACCCAAAAATAAAAACGATGTACACCATGACCTTTGTGTACAACCGATTATGTGGTGTCCCGGTACCATATCCTATCCGGTACCTGCGTGTGTGGGTCCCCTTAGCCAGAGTCCCTAGGACGTCGGGGTCCCCATTGTCTAGTTCACCCCTGGTCACCTCTCATCCAGATAGTTATTGCGCTAATAGTTTATTTAGGAAGCATGTAAATATGATATCAATGTCTATAAATAGTTAATTACCTGTCTATAGCGTAGCAGGACCTGCGGGTCACGTGGTCAGGTGAACTCTATGGTATTTCTGCTTAAGGACCTTTGGAGGTCCCTGTGACGTATGCTACCCATCACACTGTGTAACAGTGAATGACGGATGTTCGGACCAATCAGATTCACCCTGCCCCTGCCCATATAAGGGAGCGGCGGCCATTGTTCTCTCTCTTGTTCCCGGGCTGCCAAACGAGCAGGATCTGTGCAGCTGTCTATCGTAGTGAGTTAGGCCTGAGCCTTGCGGCAACGGCTGATATATTCTGGATCGCGAGTGTATCAATCCCTAAGCACTCTGCAGGATCACTGGACCTTATCTATCCCCTAAATCCGGACGGATCTGCAATAATTACCCTAAATTCAGAGACTTTAATCTCATTCAAGGTCCGCAACAATTGTCAGTCACTGAGATATATAGAGACTGTTTGCCTGAGACTGTTATTGTTCATTGGATGTACCGCAAGCATCTAAGTAAAGTTATCCAAGTTAAAGTTCAACTACTTTGTGGATCTTCAGTCATTTTATTACATGCACCTATCGTTACTGGGAAGGGCGGCGATATGCCGGAGAATTAACTCAGCATACTAGCCCTCTGCCTGGCGTCACGAACTATAGGGTTAACATTAACCCCTCATTTACCGAAACAATACCCCCACTACCAACACCCCCCAAGGGCTACCACAATTATATACATTCTATTTTATTATACTATAACAATTATAGTACGGAAACACAAATATGTCCCTCGTGCAGAATGGCGAGCAAAAATATATTACTATGACAATATGTACACAGGTGTCCATGTATCGCTCAATCGTCCAGATACAGATATAGAGTTCAGGCTCTGTCAGGATCCAAAGAATCTCGGCCGAAGCCGGGCACAACACTTACAAGATTGGTTACCACAAAACTTTCTTGACAAGTTCGTCAGGCACTGTGCTTGATTGTTGCTTGTAAACCTGGAACAACAAAAATATTGTGCTTGCATACAGAAGTCAGTTGGTCTTATTACCAATTTTAATAAAGTTACTGTACACAAATACACAAATAGTACATTTCTTTACATAGGTACTCTTCCACTCCAGCCTCCCCTGTCGGACTGTTTCCAGGGTTTGGACATGTACCTAGGACCGCGAGACTAGGCCCCCCTCCATGGGGTTGACATGGGTGTTCCACCAAACGTGGGACAAATGGGACTCTGTGATGGTCTGGCTCACAGTGACCACCACTTGTACAGCAGCAGCTTGCGCCACTGGAGGAATGACAGTTGGTGCCTGCTGGTCAGGCCAAACCTCCACAACAGCAGGAGTACGCCTGGGCACATCTGTAGAAGACCCTTGACGCAGATACTTGGGGTCCATAGCAGGTGACTCCGGATACCGTTCCTCTTGAACGACTGTGTCCTTGACGCTTGGTGGCAGGAGACCAAATGGATCTGAGTCCCAATCTTCAGAGGGGAAATAGGTGAAGGAGATTTGTGTGGGATTCTTAGGTCTGGTGCTGGCTGCAGGCCCCTTGCAGGCTTTGTACAGGTGTGTACTCCACAATCTCCCCGCTTTTCAGAGAATGCATAGCTGGGGGGAGATAGTCCCTTTGTACTGCCCTCCTGTTCACTAGGAGGATGCCCCCGTGTAAGCAGTCCATTCAGGGGGGGCCAAACCCCCTCACTTTGTCAAATTTGATTACTGTTGCGCGGCGGTGCTCCAGGGGTGGCTCACCCTCTAGGGGGTACTCTAACTTTCTAATATACAGGTCCTCCAACTTTTCGGTATCTTGCTGCTGCTCCTGTCGCACGTCGTAAGGCAGCTACTTCGGCCCATATCTCTCCATCCTCTGAACCCTCAGTTCCTCCATAACGGCGGCCACCTCAACGTCTTTCTTAGCCCTTTTGGACTGGGCCGGAGGAACTGGGGGAAGGGACTTCCCGTGCAGGGGAAGAAGGTGCTCCCTCATATATTGGATCAAGTTAGGCTCATCGCCGAACAACCACCTGGGTAAAGGTGGTGACTGTGGATGTGTAACTGACCCTGCAGACTTCTGGGCCTGGGGACTTTCCTCTGGGCTAGGAGTGGAAGGAGGGGTAGAAAAAGCGACCTCAGCCGGGGTACTCACTTCTGACTACTCCAATCAGATCTCCACCCAGGATCCCCAGGTCCAGTGGTGGGGTGACAGCCTCACCAGCAACGGTTCTCATGACAACTTTGGCGTTGCGGCCCACTCTGCATCGTCCTTTGGCAAAGGCACCTTCAAGTGGGCGTCTTCGGCCCCGATGGAAAGCTTATGCAGGCGGTCCGCTAATTCCTGGAGCACCTGTCCTCCGGCACCATCTTGGAACTCCCACATGGACATCTTCTCAGATGCTCTGCAGAACTGAAGAGGTCAGGCTCCGCATCGCTTCTTATACCGGTCTCCAACAAAATGGCCGCCGGCTGGAACTTCGTCATCAGCAGGGCCTGGGACTGGAAGGGACTGAGTGGTGCATCCTCTCCTTCCGACCCACCCCCCGGCAACAAGGGGCGGACCCTCCAAGTTCCACTTAGGACCAGGAACTGCGACTTGACTTCCACACCCAGGGGTGGGATGCTGGCTTTGGCGGGGACCTTTTGCACGCTTCTCTACCAACAGATTAACCCTTTCAGGTACAATGGCAGACATTGTTGCACGTAACATTGCTTCCTTACGGATCTTGCACATAATGTTCACGACTTCAAAGTTATTTTCAACAACGGAGAATGGACTCCTTTTCACCACCCCCACTATTTTACCAGCGCCTTTAGTGAAACACATTACAATTAGAACAGTCCCGTACACTTTTTTGGTGCAAACTTTTTCGCATCGGCATGCGAGTTTTCTCGGACACAGTTCAGATTAGGGAGGAGGACTTGTGGCTTTGTGGCATATGGCACACACCAGAATCCTGTTTGTGACGCCAAAGATTGTGGTGAGCCATGGGCTATGAGGTGATGTGTAAGGGGCAGATGGTGTTGCCCAGGGGTATATGGTATAATCCTCCTTCGTGTTCGGGACGCCAGGGCATGGTTTGCCTATGTAACCACCCGAAAGTAGTACCGCTAGTCCTAGGTTAGGCAGGGGCAATAAAGATTCCAAGGCGAGGTTAAGGGTAATGGTAGCTTTTACTGAGGTTAGACAGGTGATACAGTCTATACAGTTCAGCCAGTATCCCAGAGAGGTGGCCAGAGAAACAGAGAGACCTTGCAGGCTTACTGGGACTTGCAGTAGGTAGACTGACTACAATGCAGGCCATGGTTACTAGACAGTAGACTTGACTGACTTTTAGAAGACTTGAGCTTACTTGCAATTGACAGGTGGCTGCAGACTTTAGGCTTGAGGCTTCCAATGGCCGAACACACAGGGACTGGGACAGATGACTGGACTTGACCTCAGCAGGAAGAGAATCACAAGAGATAAGAGAGATATCTTATATAGGGAGGCTGTGCCTGAAGCCCATAGGTTACTAGCGAGGTCACCTGGTCACTGGTGGGGTTCTCTGGGTAACAATACAATCATATGACTTAACCCCTTAAGGACGCAGGACGTAAATGTACGTCCTGGTGAGGTGGTACTTAACGCACCAGGACGTACATTTACGTCCTAAGCATAACCGCGGGCATCGGAGCGATGCCCGTGTCATGCGCGGCTGATCCCGGCTGCTGATCGCAGCCAGGGACCCGCCGGCAATGGCCGACGCCCGCGATCTCGCGGGCGTCCGCCATTAACCCCTCAGGTGCCGGGATCAATACAGATCCCGGCATCTGCGGGAGTTCGCGATTAAAATGAACGATCGGATCGCCCGCAGCGCTGCTGCGGGGATCCGATCATTCATAACGCCGCACGGAGGTCCCCTCACCTTCCTCCGTGCGGCTCCCGGCGTCTCCTGCTCTGGTCTGTGATCGAGCAGACCAGAGCAGAAGATAGCCGATAACACTGATCTGTTCTATGTCCTATACATAGAACAGATCAGTATTAGCAATCATGGTATTGCTATGAATAGTCCCCTATGGGGACTATTCAAGTGTAAAAAAAAATGTAAAAAAATGTAAAAGTAAAAGTAAAAAAAAAGTGAAAAATCCCCTCCCCCAATAAAAAAGTAAAACGTCCGTTTTTTCCTATTTTACCCCTAAAAAGCGTAAAAAACATTTTTTATAGACATATTTGGTATCGCCGCGTGCGTAAATGTCCGAACTATTAAAATAAAATGTTAATGATCCCGTACGGTGAACGGCGTGAACGAAAAAAAATTAAAAAAGTCCAAAATTCCTACTTTTTTAATACATTTTATAAAAAAAAAAATTATAAAAAATGTATTAAAAGTTTTTTATATACAAATGTGGTATCAAAAAAAAGTACAGATCATGGCGCAAAAAATGAGCCCCCATACTGCCGCTTATACGGAAAAATAAAAAAGTTATAGGTCATCAAAATAAAGGGATTATAAACGTACTAATTTGGTTAAAAAGTTTGTGATTTTTTTTAAGCGCAACAATAATATAAAAGTATATAATAATGGGTATCATTTTAATCGTATTGACCCTCAGAATAAAGAACACATGTCATTTTTACCAGAAATTGTACGGCGTGAAAACAAAACCTTCCAAAATTAGCAAAATTGCGTTTTTCGTTTTAATTTCCCCACAAAAATAGTGTTTTTTGGTTGCGCCATACATTTTATGATATAATGAGTGATGTCATTACAAAGGACAACTGGTCGCGCAAAAAACAAGCCCTCATACTAGTCTGTGGATGAAAATATAAAAGAGTTATGATTTTTAGAAGGCGAGGAGGAAAAAATGAAAACGTAAAAATTAAATTGTCTGAGTCCTTAAGGCCAAAATGGGCTGAGTCCTTAAGGGGTTAAACATGTGACAATCATGTGACTAACAATACAGGTCATTTACTCTTTGTGTGATAACAGACAGACAGGGACTCAACCTGACGGGACTGTAGGACCATACAGGACCATATCCCATACTGGGACACCATATATAAGCTGCACTTTTTCTCCCCCAAAAGTGGGAAGGAAATGTCTGTGCGTCTTATGGAGCGAATGTGTGTGCCGAAGTGCAGGGCCGAAGTGCAGGGAAGGCTGCAGAGGGGAGGCTGCTAAGTTTACCTGCTCCTGGGTCTGTACGGCGAAGTGCTCTGCTGCCCAGTTCTCTGATTCACGCCGCTGCCCCGTTCTTCCATCCCCCTTACTGCCGCTGTCCCGTTCTCCTGTCCGCATAATGGAGTCTTATGGAGGAACATGTGACACACACGTCACTCCATTGTGCCCAGCGTAACGCTACGGAGGAAGCAGAGTAACTTGCGTGTCACATGCTCCTCCATAGACTCCATTGTGCGGACGGCAGAACAGGGCAGCGGTAGTGATCGGTAAGAAGCCACAAGGGCGGTCCTGCTGGCCACAAGGGGGATTCTGTTGTTTACAAGGGGGGTTCTGCTGGCTACAAGGGGGGTCCTGCTGGCCATAAGGGGGGTTCTGCTGGCCATAAGGGGGATCCTGCTGTTTACAAGGGGGGTCCTGCTGGCCACAAGGGGGGTTTGGTTCAGAATATTGTTTTTCTTGTTCTCCTCCTCTAAAACCTAGGTGCGTCTTATGGTCAGGTGCGTCTTATGGAGCGAAAAATACGGTATATATTACCATATTACTGCTCACAGGTGCAGGACTATGAACCCCACAGGTTATTATTATACTGAATGCTCCTTGTAGTATCTGGATACTTGTGTTTGATGGTTGTAGGACTCTTCCAGGTTGATACCTATCTGCTACTGTCTTTACGTCCCATCATAAAACTATTGTGTGGTCATTTACAGCCCCAAGTACTCAAACTGCTTATGGTGGTTATAGAGGAAGGAAGGATGGGGGAGGGGGCGGCACATAGGTGATGATCCAACAGAAGGAGCCTTTCCCAATTACAGTCTGTTTCAGAGATTACTGCCAGATGCTAAATATCAGTTCCTGGTAAACAATGCGTTCAGTTTACTACTTACAGCAGTGGTCTCAAACTGTGGCCCTCCAGATGTTGCAAAACTTCAACTCCCAGCATGCCCGGACAGCCGACGGCTGTCCGGGCATGCTGGGAGTTGGAGTTTTGCAACATCTGGAGGATCACAGTTTGAAACCACTCACTTACACTATCTGTTTTAGTAAAAGTTGGGTAACTGGCCCGTACATAGTGGTCGATAATAATGCTCTCAGAGGCTACTTTGGGGTAGTGTACCTCTTGGTGAAAGATTGTTAACTGCTAGACATGCAGTAGGAGCAGTATTTACACGAGGACATCTAGACAGCCCATACAGAGCACCACTAGGGAGTAGTTTGATCCTCTGACAAGCATGAGCAGCTTCCACAGTTTTCTTGTCCACCATCCACATCTGGCAAGTCCTGTGTTTTTTAAATTGTGAAGGTGTATATCAAGCACTAGTCCTGTATAACTAGGACTATAAAAAAGAAAGCAGGTGGCTCTCGGAACGCGTCGTCTGTGTAACAATAAACCATCTCTTTATTATTTTACCACAGTGTCCGCGGTCGTGACATATACCATAGCGGTGAGCACCCCAACATACGCGGTTTTTCTCCTACTACGAAGCTCCCTTGTACACCATCCAGACACAGATGGCGTCTTCATTACATTCCCCTCTCTCTGCCCAGACCATTTTCAGGAAATTTTACAGTGTCACTGCGTCCAATACACGTCCTGACATTGACAGCAGCCACTGTCACCAACATTTGTAATGGTGTAAATGAGAAACCTGGACTGCTTGAGGTCAGAACCATATCCAATCCAGGTTCTATTTGGCATGTGACACTGGTTGGCTTCACGTATGGAGGCCTTGTGTCGAGTGTTTAAATCCTGTCTTTGTTGTCAAGGTATGCTGGCAATTGTATTTTTGCAACAGCTGGAGGCACTCTGGTTTGGAAACACTGCTGTAGATAATAACACCACACTACCCCTCCTGCACCCCTCTTACTTGCTTCCTTTTGCATGATTCACTGGGATTACTGTTCTTCTCACTTATCTCAAGGTATAAGAACCTTCAGGGCACATGGTGATAGTATGGCTCTTTTGCATGAAGCTACAACAGAGCTGCCATAGAAGTAAATGGGGCACATGGATCCCCCTCTCCTCTTTTCCCCCATATATAGTTGTAGGCCCCATACTGTCCCCATATATACAGTCATGGCCGTAAATGTTGGCACCCCTGAACTTTTTTAAAGAAAATGAAGTATTTCTCACAGAAAATGATTGCCGTAACACATGTTTTGCTATACACATGTTTGTTCCCTTTGTGTGTATTGGAACTAAACCAAAAAAGGGAGGAAAGAAAGCAAATTGGACATAATGGCCCTCATTTACTTAGAAAATCGGGTTGTAAGTCTATCTTGCTTTCTTACCCGACTGCTTTTTTCCCCTGGTATTTATTATGTCGCATCCTGTTTGTCGCACTGGGTTTTGTTGGTTTTGGTTTCCACAACAATTCAACAAATTCGGGTTGGAAACCTTTATAAATACGTGGGAAAGCTCAGAAATGTCGGGTTACGCCCCTGTTTCGGGTTTGGGAGAATCCACATCGGGTCCGTCGGGAAAAAATGTTGCATCGTGTCGCAGACTGGCGCACGATGTCTGCGACATGGCGCAGACAAAGATGCGCCAAAAAAACCCGACAAAACAAGTCGGGTATACAATAGTAAATGAGGGCCAATGTCACCAAACTCCAAAAATGAGCTGGACAAAATTATTGTCACCCTTTCAAAATTGTGGAAAAATAAGATTGTTTCAAGCATGTGATGCTCCTTTACACTCACCTGGGGCAAGTAACAGGTGTGGACAATATAAAGATCACACCTGAAAGCAGATATAAATGAGAGAAGTTCACTTCAGGAACTGGTCACAGCAGGAACAATTAACAGCTTTAAAACAGGATTAGATACATTCCTGGAACAAAATAAGATTAATGCTTATGAAGAAATATAAAATCCCATCCCTTCCCCAATATCGCGCCACACCCCTACCCCTTAATTCCCTGGTTGAATTTGATGGACATATGTCTTTTTTCGACCGTACTAACTATGTAACTATGTAACTATGTAACTTAGTCTTTGCATTGTGTGTCTGTGTGTGCCACACTAAGCATGGACAACAGAAAGAGGAGAAGAGAACTGTCTGAGGACTTGAGAACCCAAATGGTGGAAAAATATTAACAATCTCAAGGTACAAGTCCATCTCCAGAGATCTAGATTTGCCTTTGTCCAAGTTTGCAACCCATGGCACTGTAGCTAATCTCCCTGGGCGTGGACGGAAGAGAAAAATTGATGAAAGTTGTCAACGCAGGATAGTCTGGATAGTGGATAAGCAGCTCCAAACAAGTTCCAAAGATATTCAAGCTGTCCTGCAGGCTCGGGGAGCATCAGTGTCAGCGCAAACTATGCATCAACATTTAAATGAAATGAAACGCTATGGCAGGAGACCCAGGAGGACCCCACTGCTGACACAGAGACATAAAAAAGCAAGACTACATTTTGCCAAGATGAACTTCAGTAAGCCAAAATCCTTCTGGGAAAACGTCTTGTGGACAGATGAGACCAAGACAGAGCTTTTTGGTAAAGCACATCATTCTACTGTTTACCGAAAACGGAATGAGGCCTACAAAGAAAAGAACACAGTACCTACAGTGAAATATGGTGAAGGTTCAATGATGTTTTGGGTTGTTTTGCTGCCTCTGGCACTGGGGGCCTTGAATGTGTGTAAAGCATCATGAAATCTGAGGATTACCAACGGATTTTGGGTTGCACTGTACAGCCCAGTGTCAGAAAGCTGGGTTTGCGTCCGAGATCTTGGGTCTTCCAGCAGGACAATGACCCCAAAAATTTGTCAAAAAGCCCCCGGAAATGGATGGCAACAAAGCGCTGGAGAGTTCTGAAGTGGCAGCAATGAGTCCAGATCTAAATCCCATTGATCACCTGTGGAGAGATCTTAAAATTGCTGTTGGGGAAAGGCGCCTTCCAATAAGAGAGACCTGGAGCAGTTTGTGAAGGAAGAGTGGTCCTCCCAGCTGAGAGGTGTAAGAAGCTTATTAATGGTTATAGGAAGCCACTGATTTCAGTTATTTTTTTTCCCAAAGGGTGTGCAACCAAATATTAACCCCTTAAGAACTCAGCATTTTTCAGCTTTTGCATTTTCGTTTTTTCCTCCTTACTTTTTAAAAATCATAACCCTTTCAATTTTCCACCAAAAAATCCATATTATGGCTTATTTTTTGCTCCACCAATTCAACTTTGCAGTGACATTAGTCATTTTACCCAAAAATCCAAGGCGAAATGGAAAAAAATCATTGTGCGACAAAATTGAAGAAAAAACGCCATTTTGTAAATTTTGGGGGCTTCCGTTTCTACACAGTGCATTTTTTTGGTAAAAATGACACCTTATCATTATTCTGTAGGTCCATACGGTTAAAATGATACCCTACTTATATAGGTTTGATTTTGTTGTACTTCTGGAAAAAATCATAACTACATGCAGGAAAATTTATACGTTTAAAAGTGTCATCTTCTGACCCCTATAACTTTTTTATTTTTCCGCATACAGGGTGGTTGTCACGATGCCGGCTGGCAGGAGGTGGATCCTCTGTGCCAGAGAGGGATAGCGAGGACCGTGCTAGTGGACCGGTTCTAAGACACTACAGGTTTTCACCAGAGCCCGCCGCAAAGCGGGATGGTCTTGCTGCGGCGGTAGTGACCAGGTCGTATCCACTAGCAACGGCTCACCTCTCTGGCTGCTGAAGATAGGCGAGGTACAAGGGAGTAGGCAGAAGCAAAGTCGGACGTAGCAGAAGGTCGGGGGCAGGCGGCAAGGTTCGTAGTCAGGGGAGATAACAGAAGGTCTGGTACACAGGGTATAAACACACAAAAACGCTTTCACTAGGCTCAAGGCAACAAGATCCGGCAAGGGAGTGCAAGGGAGGAGACTAGATATAAGCAGGGAACAGGTGGGAACCAATTAAGCTAATTGGGCCAGGCACCAATCATTGGTGCACTGGCCCTTTAAGTCTCAGGGAGCTGGCGCGCGCGCGCCCTAGAGAGCGGAGCCGCGCGCGCCAGCACATGACCGCAGGAGACGGGAACGGGTAAGTGACCTGGGATGCGATTCGCGAGCGGGCGCGTCCCGCTGTGCGAATCGCATCCCCAACGGCCATGAGAGAGCAGCGCTCCCGGTCAGCGGGACTGACCGGGGAGCTGCAGGGAAAGAGACGCCGTGAGCGCTCCGGGGAGGAGCGGGGACCCGGAGCGCTAGGCGTAACAGTACCCCCCCCCTTAGGTCTCCCCTTCTCTTTATCGGGTAACTGCCTCCCCTGGGATGAGGACACCGGGAAAGGATGGAGGGATTCCTCAACGGCAGGCAGAACCGCAGGAGTAGGAATGGGGAGAGAGGGCAGAGGGCGGGACCTGGCACGGGGCAGTGTGACACCAGGACGAGGGCCATGAGGGGACACAGAAGCTTGCCTGATGGAACTGGGAGGGGGGGAGGGGCATTTCCTGTGGCAGGCAGAGTCCTTAATGACCTTAGGGGGACCAGATACAGGAGGAACCACAGAGTTACGGCAAGGGTTACTGGGAACCGGTTTTAGACAGTTCTTGGAACAAGGGGACCCCCAACTCTTGATCTCCCCAGTGGACCAATCCAGGGTTGGGGAATGAAGTTGAAGCCAGGGAAGTCCAAGGAGAATTTCCGAGGTGCAATTGGGGAGGACCAAAAGTTCAATCCTCTCGTGGTGAGATCCGATGCTCATAAGAAGGGGCTCCGTGCGGAAACGTATGGTACAGTCCAACCTGGCTCCGTTGACCGCGGAAATGTGGAGTGGCTTGACAAGACGGGTCACCGGAATACGGAATTTATTCACAAAGGAGTCCCGAATAAAATTCCCAGAAGCTCCAGAGTCCAGGCAGGCCACGGCTGAGAGGGGAGAGCTGGCTGAAGTGGAAATCCGAACAGGTACCGTGAGACGTGGAGAAGCCGACTTGGCATCAAGAGACGCCACACCCACGAGAGCTGAGTGCGAGCGTGCGTTTCCCAGACGTGGAGGACGGATTGGGCAATCCACCAGAAAATGTTCAGTACTGGCACAGTACAAACAAAGATTCTCTTCCTTACGGCGATTCCTCTCTTCCAGGGTCAGGCGAGACCGATCCACTTGCATGGCCTCCTCGGCGGGAGGCCTAGGCGCAGATTGCAGTGGAGACTGTGGGAGAGGTGGCCAGAGATCTAAGTCTTTTTCCTGGCGGAGCTCTTGATGCCTCTCAGAAAAACGCATGTCAATGCGAGTGGCTAGATGAATGAGTTCATGCAGGCTAGCAGGAGTCTCTCGTGCGGCCAGAACATCTTTAATGTTGCTGGATAGGCCTTTTTTAAAGGTCGCGCAGAGAGCCTCATTATTCCAGGAAAGTTCAGAAGCAAGAGTACGGAATTGTATGGCGTACTCGCCAACAGAGGAATTACCCTGGACCAGGTTCAGCAGGGCAGTCTCAGCAGAAGAGGCTCGGGCAGGTTCCTCAAAGACACTTCGAATTTCCGAGAAGAAGGAGTGTACAGAGGCAGTGACGGGGTCATCGCGGTCCCAGAGCGGTGTGGCCCATGAGAGGGCTTTTCCAGACAGAAGGCTGACTACGAAAGCCACCTTAGACCTTTCAGTAGGAAACTGATCCGACATCATCTCTAAGTGCAAGGAACATTGCGAAAGAAAGCCACGGCAAAACTTAGAGTCCCCATTAAATTTGTCCGGCAAGGACAGGCGGAGGCTAGGAGCGGCCACTCGCCGCGGAAGGGGTGCTGGAGCTGGCGGAGGAGATGATTGTTGCTGCTGTAGCTGCGACTGTACTTGCTGTAGTTGTGACTGGAGTTGCTGTGTCATGGTAGTCAAGTACGACAGCTGGTGATCTTGTTGCGCTATCTGTTGCGACTGCTGGGCGATCTGACGAGCTTGCTGGGCGACCAGCGTAGGGAGGTCAGCGACCCCTGGCAGAGGAACTTCAGCGGGATCCATGGCCGGATCTACTGTCACGATGCCGGCTGGCAGGAGGTGGATCCTCTGTGCCAGAGAGGGATAGCGAGGACCGTGCTAGTGGACCGGTTCTAAGACACTACAGGTTTTCACCAGAGCCCGCCGCAAAGCGGGATGGTCTTGCTGCGGCGGTAGTGACCAGGTCGTATCCACTAGCAACGGCTCACCTCTCTGGCTGCTGAAGATAGGCGAGGTACAAGGGAGTAGGCAGAAGCAAAGTCGGACGTAGCAGAAGGTCGGGGGCAGGCGGCAAGGTTCGTAGTCAGGGGAGATAACAGAAGGTCTGGTACACAGGGTATAAACACACAAAAACGCTTTCACTAGGCTCAAGGCAACAAGATCCGGCAAGGGAGTGCAAGGGAGGAGACTAGATATAAGCAGGGAACAGGTGGGAACCAATTAAGCTAATTGGGCCAGGCACCAATCATTGGTGCACTGGCCCTTTAAGTCTCAGGGAGCTGGCGCGCGCGCGCCCTAGAGAGCGGAGCCGCGCGCGCCAGCACATGACCGCAGGAGACGGGAACGGGTAAGTGACCTGGGATGCGATTCGCGAGCGGGCGCGTCCCGCTGTGCGAATCGCATCCCCAACGGCCATGAGAGAGCAGCGCTCCCGGTCAGCGGGACTGACCGGGGAGCTGCAGGGAAAGAGACGCCGTGAGCGCTCCGGGGAGGAGCGGGGACCCGGAGCGCTAGGCGTAACAGTGGTTTGAGGGCAAATGTTTGGCGCCGTGATTTTATTGGTACCATTTTTGTTTTGATCTGACTTTTTGATCACTTTTTATAAATTTTTTAATGGTATAAAAAGTGATCAAAAATACTCTATATTGGACTTTAGAATTTTTTTTTTTGTTATTTTTTTTTATGGGAAAAGGGGGTGATTCAAACTTTTATTAGGGAAGGGGTTAAATCACATTTATTAACTTTTTTTTTCCACTTCTTTTTGGGAGTGTTATAGGGGGCTATAACACTGTACACTGATCTTTTACACTGATCACTGGCATGTAGTAACATGCCATTGATCAGTGTTATCGGCGCTTGACTGGTCCTGCCTGGATTTCAGGTACAGAGCAGTCATTCACCGATCGGACACCGAGGAGGCAGGTAGGGATCCTCCCGGTTACCTGTAAGCTGTTCGGGACGCCGCCCTGCGGTCCCGAACACAGTTTCACTTCAGACGCGGTGGTCAATTCTGAAGGGTTAATACAGGGCATCATTACTGCCCCTATACTGCCCCCATTTATAGTTGAAGGCCCCTATACTACCCCATATATAGTTGTAGGCCATTATACTGCCCCATATATAGTTGTAGGCCCCTATACTGCCCCATATATAATTGTAGGCCCCTATAGTTCCCCCACATATAGTTGTAGGCCCCTGTAGTTCCCCCACATATAGTTGTAGGCCCCTATAGTTCCCCACATATAGTTGTAGGCCCCTATAGTTCCCCCACATATAGTTGTAGGCCCCTATAGTTCCCCCACATATAGTTGTAGGCGCCTATAGTTCCCCCACATATAGTTGTAGGCCCCTGTAGTTCCCCCACATATAGTTGTAGGCCCCTGTAGTTCCCCCACATATAGTTGTAGGCCCCTGTAGTTCCCCCACATATAGTTGTAGGCCCCTGTAGTTCCCCCACATATAGATGTAGGCCCCTATAGTTCCCCCACATATAGTTGTAGGCCCCTATAGTTCCCCCACATATAGTTGTAGGCCCCTGTAGTTCCCCCACATATAGTTGTAGGCCCCTGTAGTTCCCCCACATATAGTTGTAGGCCCCTGTAGTTCCCCCACATATAGTTGTAGGCCCCTGTAGTTCCCCCACATAGTTGTAGGCCCCTATAGTTCCCCCACATATAGTTGTAGGCCCCTATAGTTCCCCCACATATAGTTGTAGGCCCCTATAGTTCCCCCACATATAGTTGTAGGCCCCTGTAGTTCCCCCACATATAGTTGTAGGCCCCTATAGTTCCCCCACATATAGTTGTAGGCCCCTGTAGTTCCCCCACATATAGTTGTAGGCCCCTGTAGTTCCCCCACATATAGTTGTAGGCCCCTGTAGTTCCCCCACATATAGTTGTAGGCCCCTGTAGTTCCCCCACATATAGTTGTAGGCCCCTATAGTTCCCCACATATAGTTATAGGCCCCTATAGTTATCCCACATATAATTGTAGGCCCCTGTAGTTATAGGCCCCTATAGTTATCCCACATATAATTGTAGGCCCCTATAGTTATCCCACATATAATTGTAGGCCCCTGTAGTTCCCCCACATATAGTTGTAGGCCCCTGTAGTTCCCCCACATATAGTTGTAGGCCCCTGTAGTGCCTCCATAAACAGTCAAGGCAAGTAGCTTTCTAATCCAATGTTAATGTTCCTTTAAAAAGAACCTCGCAGTCAGAGGCCCTTTCGGCAATGACCATTTTGGGACTGTCCATTAACACATAAACAAATCTCTCTGTATAAATTTGCATCTTCCATCATACTAAATCAATTTGGATTAATTACAGACTTCAAACGCCGCCGTTGTCTCGCGTTTCCCCGAATCCGCTATCACTGCCTGCAGCTCCTTCATTAGGCTGGAACACATTTTCCATTTCCCCTAGATCAATGCTCTGAGGGAGCAGAATTAGTGGGATATATTAGTCTGTAACTTAGACAGGTCCAATGGAGACCCCAGGGCCGGGTTAAGTTGCGATCTCATGGAATTAATTGATTTTTACAGCAAGTCAGACTTCAAAACGAAATAGTAAATTTTGGAGATCAAGTGCATGCCAGGAATGATAAATTCGGCTTTGATTTCTGTACATTGGAAGTGAGTGGAAGTGCCCTTGGTCTATTCTGCTGTCAGGATGAAACGTCAAGAACGAGCAAAAGAAACACAAAGTACGTGTATAGATGTATAATGCGGAGATGGAGCTGAGGAGCTCAAGAAGGACATCTGCTTCGGCTCAGGAGAACTTCAGCGTCTTGGAAATAGCATATTGTAAATGACATAGCGGAAGGAATAGACGGAGGATAAACTGGTGCCGTATTATGTAGTTAGCTCATACCCACCTGCTTTTAGGCTTTTAAGAGTCACTATCGGAGAGAACTGAGATGCAGCATGCTGAGTGAGTGTCAGAAATAATTCTGCTTTTAAGTCTTGTCCATAGAAAAAAAGATACGCCAGCATAAAGAACCATTAAAGGGGTACTCCGCCCCTAGACATCTTATTCTCTGTATAAAAGATAGGGGAAAAGATGTCAGATCACAGGGGTCTCGCTGCTGGGACCCCAGTGATCTCTGTGCAGCACGTGACGTTCGTTTAGAACATTGGGTACGGGCGGCGGGGTCTTGATGTCACGGCCACGCCCCTCTTGATGTCACACCACACACCCTCAATTCAAGTCTATGGGAGGGGGCGTGGTGGTCACCACGCCCCCTCCCATAGACTTGAATTGAGGGGGCGGGGTGTGACATCATGAGGGGCATGGCTGTGACGTTCGGAGCAAAATGTTCCTAATGCTGGGGCAGCAGAGTACCCCTTTAAAGGGGTTCTCCGGCGCTAAGACATCTTATCCCCTATCCAAAGGATAGGGGATAAGATGCCTGATCGCAGGGGTCCTGTGATTTTGCACACAGCATCCCGTTACAATCAGTCCCCGGAGCATGTTCGCTCCGGGTCTGATTACCGGTGATCACAGGGCCGGAGCATTGTGATGTGACGGCCCCGCCCCATGTAACATCACGCTCCGCCCCCTCAATGCAAGCTTATGGGAGGGGGCGTGATGTCACAATGCTCCGGCCCCGTGATCGCCAGTGATCAGACCCGGAGCGAACATGCTCCGGGGACTGATTGTAGCAGGGTGCTGGGTGCAAGATCACAGGGGTCCCCAGCAGCGGTACCCCCGCGATCAGGCATCTAATCCCCTATCCTTTGGATAGGGGATAAAATGTCTTAGCACTGGAGTACCCCTTTAAAGGGGTATTAAGCGTTCAGCAAATGAAGGTTATTCATTATAAGTAGTGACACAACTTCCAATATACAGGACTTATGTATAGTATCAGTTCCTGACATTTTCCACAATCTTTATTATTTGCCCGTATAGCGCCAACCTATTCTGCAGCACTGTACAGACTGCTGCCAGTCACATCTTTTCCTTTCTCCAATGAGGCTCACAATTTTCTATTTCAGACACACACACTAAAGGCCCCCCTAGATATATTAGGAAAATGGTGTCCAAACCTTCTGAGTTATAATTTAAAACTAAATGTTATACAGTATATAATAATGGTCAAGATAAATAAAGACCTAATCTATTAAAAAATTAACCCAAGTCTAGGCCTTAGACTAAAGTCTAAGGTGTATGGGCCTTCGATGGGCTCGGCCAATTGTCTAAAGTGTATGGTCAACTCCCAACGCACCACCGACAGATATTAGTGGATAGAAGAGTAGGGTTTGTTGGATTTTCACCACCGGACGCCAGAACTGTCTGGTTGCAGCTTAAAGGGGTACTCTTGTAGAAAATAACTTTTTAAAAATCAACTGGTGCCAGAAAGTTAAACAGATTTGTAAATTACTTCTACTTAAAAATCTTAACCCTTCCAGTACTTACCAGCTGCTGTATGCTCGAGAGGAATTTCTTTTCTGTCTGACCACGGTGCTCTCTGCTGACACCTCTGTCCATGTCAGGAACTGTTCAGAGCAGGAGAAAATCCCCATAGCAAAGCTATCCTGGACAGTTCCTGACATGGACAGAGGTGTAAGCAGAGAGCAGTGTGGTCAGACTGGAAAGACCTACACAACTTCCTGTGGAGCATACAGCAGCTGATAAGTCCTGGAAGAACTAAGATTTTTTAATAGAACTAATTTACATCTCTATTTAACTTTCTGGCAACAGTTGTTTAAAATAATTTTTTTCTACTGGAGTACCCCTTTAACCCTTCCCTCACCCAAAGGGGAAACATGAATATTTGGCATGCTGTTAACCAAATGAACGTTTGGGTCTCTACACGAGTCCATTTTAAAGTTCTAGCTGCATTGTTTGCTATATTGTACTAGTTAACTTCCAAAAACGTTCTAGTATTCCATGCTGCCTAGAGCGTATTGTAACCATCAAGCTCCTGTACCCAGAACGGTGATCTGAAACTATCAAGCATGTTATGTCCTTGTTCAAGAAAAAGTAAGTAAAATCTACAGTTCACCAGTTAACCCTGCAACTGTGCACTATAAATTGGGAAACCCTCGACCACCATGCTACCATAATGCCCGCCAGCAAAAAATGCCAGCATTATGCCCCCAAAGACAATATTGCAAGCAGTGTATCCTGCATAAACACTGTCTGTAGTGTGCAACCTGATGAACACTGTCCAAAGAATCTGCTAAACAATTTTGCCAGCAGACTGTTTATGAGGAAGCACTCTGCTGACGCTGTTCAAATTAGACAGAGTTAGCAGTGCCCAACCTGAAGAGCGTCAGCAGGATACCTCTTTAGAAAGGTTGTGTTCATGTTGAATGCTGTCCTGACTTGATAGAGTGCATACATACCGTATTTTTCGCCCTATAGGACGCACCGGCATATAAGACGCACCCAATTTTTAAAGTGCAAAATCTAGAAAAAAAAGATTCTGAACCCAACAGTGATTGTTACGCCGAGCGCTCCGGGTCCCCGCTCCTCCCCGGAGCGCTCGCTACACTTCCCTCACTGCAGCGCCCCGGTCGGTTCCACGGACCCGGGGCGCTGCGTTACCACCTCCGGCCGGGATGCGATTCGCGATGCGGGTAGCGCCCGCTCGCGATGCGCACCCCGGCTCCCGTACCTGACTCGCTCCCCGTCAGTTCTGTCCCGGCGCGCGCGGCCCCGCTCCCTAGGGCGCGCGCGCGCCGGGTCTTTGCGATTTAAAGGGCCACTGCACCGCTGATTGGTGCAGTGGTTCCAATTAGTGTTTACACCTGTGCACTTCCCTATATCACCTCACTTCCCCTTCACTCCCTCGCCGGATCTTGTTGCCCTAGTGCCAGTGAAAGCGTTCCTTGTGTGTTCCTTGCCTGTGATTCCAGACCTTCTGCCGTTGCCCCTGACTACGATCCTTGCTGCCTGCCCCGACCTTCTGCTACGTCCGACCTTGCTTCTGTCTACTCCCTTGTACCGCGCCTTTCTTCAGCAGCCAGAGAGGTTGAGCCGTTGCTAGGGGATACGACCTGGTCACTACCGCCGCAGCAAGACCATCCCGCTTTGCGGCGGGCTCTGGTGAAAACCAGTAGTGACTTAGAACCGATCCTCTAGCACGGTCCACGCCAATCCCTCTCTGGCACAGAGGATCCACCACCTGCCAGCCGGCATCGTGACAGTAGATCCGGCCATGGATCCCGCTGAAGTTCCTCTGCCAGTTGTCGCTGACCTCACCACGGTGGTCGCCCAGCAGTCACAACAGATTGCGCAACAAGGCCAACAGCTGTCTCAACTGACTGTTATGCTACAACAGTTACTACCACAGCTCCAGCAATCATCTCCTCCGTCAGCTCCTGTACCTCCTCCGCAGCGAGTGGCCGCTTCTGGAATACGACTATCCTTGCCGGATAAATTTGATGGGGACTCTAAGTTTTGCCGTGGCTTTCTTTCCCAATGTTCATTACACTTGGAGATGATGTCGGACCAGTTCCCCACCGAAAGGTCTAAAGTGGCTTTCGTAGTCAGCCTGCTGTCTGGAAAAGCCCTGGCTTGGGCCACACCGCTCTGGGACCGCAATGACCCCGTCACTGCCTCTGTACACTCCTTCTTCTCGGAAATTCGAAGTGTCTTTGAGGAACCTGCCCGAGCCTCTTCTGCTGAGACTGCCCTGTTGAACCTGGTCCAGGGTAATTCTTCCGTTGGCGAGTATGCCGTACAGTTCCGTACCCTTGCTTCAGAATTATCCTGGAATAATGAGGCACTCTGCGCGACCTTTAAAAAAGGCCTATCCAGCAACATTAAAGATGTTCTGGCCGCACGAGAAATCCCTGCTAACCTACATGAACTCATCCATCTTGCCACTCGCATTGACATGCGTTTTTCCGAACGGCGTCAGGAGCTCCGCCAGGATATGGACTCTGTTCGCACGAGGCGTTTCTTCTCCCCGGCTCCTCTCTCCTCTGGTCCCCTGCAACCTGTTCCTGTGCCTCCCGCCGTGGAGGCTATGCAGGTCGACCGGTCTCGCCTGACACCCCAAGAGAGGACACGACGCCGCATGGAGAATCTCTGCCTGTACTGTGCTAGTACCGAACACTTCCTGAGGGATTGTCCTATCCGTCCTCCCCGCCTGGAAAGACGTCCGCTGACTCCGCACAAAGGTGAGACAGTCCTTGATGTCTACTCTGCTTCTCCACGTCTTACTGTGCCTGTGCGGATGTCTGCCTCTGCCTTCTCCTTCTCTGCTGTGGCCTTCTTGGACTCTGGATCTGCAGGAAATTTTATCTTGGCCTCTCTCGTCAACAGGTTCAACATCCCGGTGACCAGTCTCGCCAGACCCCTCTACATTAATTGTGTAAACAATGAAAGATTGGACTGTACTATACGTTTCCGCACGGAGCCCCTTCTAATGTGCATCGGATCTCATCATGAGAGGATTGAACTGTTGGTCCTCCCCAATTGCACTTCTGAAATCCTTCTTGGACTTCCCTGGCTTCAACTCCATTCCCCAATCCTGGATTGGTCCACTGGGGAGATCAAGAGTTGGGGGCCCTCTTGTTCCAAGGACTGCTTAAAACCGGTTCCCAGTAAACCTTGCCGTGTCCCTGTGCTTCCTCATGTAACCGGTCTCCCTAAGGCCTATATGGACTTTGCGGACGTTTTTTGCAAAAAACAAGCTGAGACTCTACCTCCTCACAGGCCTTATGATTGTCCCATTGACCTCCTCCCGGGCACTACTCCACCCCGGGGCAGAATCTATCCTCTGTCCGTCCCAGAGACTCTTGCCATGTCTGAATACGTCCAAGAAAATTTAAAAAAGGGCTTTATCCGTAAATCCTCCTCTCCTGCCGGAGCCGGATTTTTCTTTGTGTCCAAAAAAGATGGCTCTCTACGTCCTTGCATTGACTACCGCGGTCTTAATAAAATCACGGTTAAGAACCGCTACCCCCTACCCCTCATCTCTGAACTCTTTGATCGTCTCCAAGGTGCCCATATTTTTACCAAACTGGACTTAAGAGGTGCTTATAATCTCATCCGCATCAGAGAGGGGGATGAATGGAAAACGGCATTTAACACCAGAGATGGACACTTTGAGTATCTGGTCATGCCCTTTGGTCTATGCAACGCCCCTGCCGTCTTCCAAGACTTTGTTAATGAAATTTTTCGTGATCTCCTATACTCCTGTGTTGTTGTATATCTGGACGATATCCTGATTTTTTCTGCCAATCTTGAAGAACACCGCCAGCATGTCCGTATGGTTCTTCAGAGACTTCGTGATAATCAACTCTATGCCAAAATAGAGAAATGTCTGTTTGAATGCCAATCTCTTCCTTTTCTAGGATACTTGGTCTCTGGCCAGGGACTACAAATGGACCCAGATAAACTCTCTGCCGTCTTAGATTGGCCACGCCCCTCCGGACTCCGTGCCATCCAACGTTTTTTGGGGTTCGCCAATTATTACAGGCAATTTATTCCACATTTTTCTACCATTGTGGCTCCTATTGTGGCTTTAACAAAAAAAAATGCCGATCCCAAGTCTTGGCCTCCTCAAGCGGAAGACGCCTTTAAACGACTCAAGTCTGCCTTTTCTTCGGCTCCCGTGCTCTCCAGACCTGACCCATCTAAACCCTTCCTATTGGAGGTTGATGCCTCCTCAGTGGGAGCTGGAGCGGTCCTTCTACAAAAAAACTCTTCCGGGCATGCTGTTACTTGTGGTTTTTTTTCCAGGACCTTCTCTCCGGCGGAGAGGAACTACTCCATCGGGGATCGAGAGCTTCTAGCCATTAAATTAGCACTTGAGGAATGGAGGCATCTGCTGGAGGGATCAAGATTTCCAGTTATTATTTACACCGATCACAAGAACCTCTCCTACCTCCAGTCTGCCCAACGGCTGAATCCTCGTCAGGCCAGGTGGTCTCTGTTCTTTGCCCGATTTAATTTTGAAATTCACTTTCGGCCTGCTGATAAGAACATTAGGGCCGATGCTCTCTCTCGTTCCTCAGATGCCTCTGAAATTGAACTCTCTCCTCAACACATCATTCCTCCTGACTGCCTGATTTCCACTTCTCCAGCCTCCATCAGGCAAACCCCTCCAGGAAAGACCTTTGTTTCTCCACGCCAACGCCTTGGGATCCTCAAATGGGGTCACTCCTCCCATCTCGCAGGTCATGCGGGCATTAAGAAATCTGTGCAACTCATCTCTCGCTTCTATTGGTGGCCGACTCTAGAGACTGATGTGGTGGACTTTGTGCGAGCCTGCACTATCTGTGCCCGGGATAAGACTCCTCGCCAGAAGCCCGCTGGTTTTCTTCATCCTCTACCTGTCCCCGAACAACCTTGGTCTCTGATTGGTATGGATTTTATTACTGACTTACCCCCATCCCATGGCAACACTGTTATTTGGGTGGTCGTTGATCGATTCTCCAAAATGGCACATTTCATCCCTCTTCCTGGTCTTCCTTCAGCGCCTCAGTTGGCTAAACAATTTTTTGTACACATTTTTCGTCTTCACGGGTTGCCTACACAGATCGTCTCGGATAGAGGCGTCCAATTTGTGTCTAAATTCTGGAGGGCTCTCTGTAAACAACTCAAGATTAAATTAAATTTTTCTTCTGCATACCATCCTCAATCCAATGGACAAGTAGAGAGAATTAACCAGATCTTGGGTGACTATTTACGACATTTTGTTTCCTCCCGCCAGGATGACTGGGCAGATCTTCTACCTTGGGCCGAATTCTCGTATAATTTCAGAATCTCTGAATCTTCCTCCAAATCTCCGTTTTTCGTGGTGTACGGCCGTCACCCTCTTCCCCCCCTCCCTACCCCCTTGCCCTCTGGTCTGCCCGCTGTGGATGAAATTTCTCGTGATCTTTCCACCATATGGAAAGAGACCCAAAATTCTCTCTTACAGGCTTCTTCTCGCATGAAGAGATTCGCAGATAAGAAAAGAAGAGCTCCTCCCATTTTTTCCCCTGGAGACAAGGTATGGCTCTCCGCTAAATATGTCCGTTTCCGTGTCCCGAGCTATAAGTTGGGACCACGCTATCTTGGTCCTTTTAAAGTTTTGTGTCAAATTAATCCTGTCTCTTACAAACTTCTTCTTCCTCCTTCTCTTCGTATCCCTAATGCCTTTCACGTCTCTCTTCTTAAACCTCTCATCCTCAACCGTTTTTCTCCTAAATCTGTTCCTCCCACTCCTGTTTCCGGCTCCTCGGACATCTTCTCTGTCAAAGAGATCTTAGCCTCAAAAAAGGTCAGAGGAAAAACTTTTTTTTTAGTGGATTGGGAGGGTTGTGGTCCAGAAGAGAGGTCCTGGGAACCTGAGGACAATATCCTGGACAAAAGTCTGATCCTCAGGTTCTCAGGCCCCAAGAAGAGGGGGAGACCCAAGGGGGGGGGTACTGTTACGCCGAGCGCTCCGGGTCCCCGCTCCTCCCCGGAGCGCTCGCTACACTTCCCTCACTGCAGCGCCCCGGTCGGTTCCACGGACCCGGGGCGCTGCGTTACCACCTCCGGCCGGGATGCGATTCGCGATGCGGGTAGCGCCCGCTCGCGATGCGCACCCCGGCTCCCGTACCTGACTCGCTCCCCGTCAGTTCTGTCCCGGCGCGCGCGGCCCCGCTCCCTAGGGCGCGCGCGCGCCGGGTCTTTGCGATTTAAAGGGCCACTGCACCGCTGATTGGTGCAGTGGTTCCAATTAGTGTTTACACCTGTGCACTTCCCTATATCACCTCACTTCCCCTTCACTCCCTCGCCGGATCTTGTTGCCCTAGTGCCAGTGAAAGCGTTCCTTGTGTGTTCCTTGCCTGTGATTCCAGACCTTCTGCCGTTGCCCCTGACTACGATCCTTGCTGCCTGCCCCGACCTTCTGCTACGTCCGACCTTGCTTCTGTCTACTCCCTTGTACCGCGCCTTTCTTCAGCAGCCAGAGAGGTTGAGCCGTTGCTAGGGGATACGACCTGGTCACTACCGCCGCAGCAAGACCATCCCGCTTTGCGGCGGGCTCTGGTGAAAACCAGTAGTGACTTAGAACCGATCCTCTAGCACGGTCCACGCCAATCCCTCTCTGGCACAGAGGATCCACCACCTGCCAGCCGGCATCGTGACAGTGATCTTCAACCTGCGGACCTCCAGATGTTGCAAAACTACAACTCCCAGCATGCCAGGACAGCCTTTGGCTGTCCGGGCATGCTGGGAGTTGTAGTTTTGCAACATCTGGAGGTCCGCAGGTTGAAAACCACTGGATAGGAGGTAATACTCACGTGTCCCCGCCGCTGCGGACCCGTCACCGCTGCCCTGGATGTCGCTCCATCGCTGTCGCTGCGTCCCCGACGCTCCGGACGTCTTCTTCCCCGGGATCCACGCTCTCCGTCATCACGTCGCTACGTACGCCGCTCTTATTGGATGACGGGACAGCGTGCGGGACGACGTGATGATGACGTCGAAGTAGAACGCCGCCATGCAGGGGATCCCGGCACAGAACAGGTAAGTTCCCACCCGGTGTACTGTAAGCTGTTCGGGACGCAGCGATTTCACCGCGGAGGTCCCGAACAGCCCGACTGAGCAGCCTGGTTAGTGTCACTTTCGCTTCAGACGCGGCGGTCAGCTTTGATCGCCGGGTCTGAAGGGTTAATACAGGGCTTCACCGCGATCGGTGATGTCCTGTATTAGCCGCGGGTCCCAGCCGTTGATGGCCGCAGGGACCGACCCGATAGGGGTGTATTCGCCATATAAGACGCACCAACTTTTTCCCCCCAGTTTTGGGGAAGAAAAAGTGCGTCTTATACGGCGAAAAATACGGTAGTTAGAAAGCTCCAAAAGTCATGTAATGTAAAGACATATGCAGCTGCTGCCAGAAGACTTTCTTTTGCCTATTCATAATAATTTGTTATTGAGTCTATTCCGTATCATGTGTATTATGGTCTATAAGAGTTTAGTGAAATCATTTCTAATCTATCTAATTGATCTAATTAAAAATACAGGACAAGGAGTGGCAAAACCTGCCATATATTATTTCTCCAGATGTATATACTGTGCCCATAAATCTGATATAGAGGGAACCCCCAGCCGGAGCCCCTTACAGTCACCATTAAAGACGTTCCATTGTGTAGTAAAACTCCTGCACCTTCTTTATAACCAATTTAGCCCGGACTTTTTCATTCACTTTCCGCCTCGGGACTGTTCATTAGTCTTTTATTGCAATTTACTACTCTGTCTTTGTTCCAGTTTTGCATTTATTATTTTTTGCCTTTGAAAATGAGTATTTAGTTTTAAGCTTTTTGCAGAGAATATCTAGAGTTACGATGTAAAATATCCTCCGGGCTTTAGAAGTTTTAAACAGGATCCAGACACTACAGAACAATTTACTCATAAAAGAGTTTACAATTCTGGAAATGCATTGAAAATGTTTATTGAATTGGAGAGAGAGGTCTCTGCTACCGGGGGCATTGGGATTGCCAGTCATCCTTTACCTGTTCGGGGACTTAAAATGAATGTCCATAAAGTACTCCTAAGTCCAAAAGCCTGTGCACATTCATTTCCTAATATTTTTTTTATTTCTAGTGGTTTCTGCTCCATTTTTAAGTTAGAATTTTTGCAGAGCTTCTGATCATCTTCAGCTGCCTCTAGTGAGAGTCTGAGCTTGGGAGCTTGCCGCATGTACTTTTTATATATTGTTGTGCTAGGATCGTATGCCAGCATCATGACTCCCCTCTGGGGTCTGGGGGACAGGAGTCTAGAGGAGAGGGGCCTAGGGACAGGAGTCTAGGGACAGGGGTCTGGGGAAAGAGGTCTGGAGGAGAGGGGCCAAGGGTAGGAGTCTGGGGGACAGGGTTCTGGAGGAGAGGGGTTTGGGGACAAGAGTCCGGAGAAGAGAGGTCTGGGGGACAGGGGTCTGGAGGACAGGGGTCTGGAGGAGAGGGGTCTGGGGACAGGGGTCTGGAGAAGAGGGGTCTGGGGACAGGGGTCTGGAGGAGAGAGGTCTGGGGACAGGGGTCTGGAGGAGAGGGGTCTGGGGACAGGGGTCTGGAGGAGAGGGGTCTGGGGACAGGGGTCTGGAGAAGAGGGGTCTGGGGACAGGAGTCTGTAGACAGGGGTCTGGAGGAGAGGGGTCTGGGGACAGCAGTCTGTGGACAGGGGTCTGGAGGAGAGGGGTCTGGGGACAGCAGTCTGTGGACAGGGGTCTGGAGGAGAGGGGTCTGGGGACAGCAGTCTGTGGACAGGGGTCTGGAGGAGAGGGGTTTGGGGACAGGAGTCTGGAGGAGAGGGGTCTGGGGACAGGAGTCTGGAGAAGAGGGGTCTGGGGACAGTAGTCTGTGGACAGGGGTCTGGAGAAGAGAGGTCTGGGGGACAGGGGTCTGGGGACAGGGGTCTGGAGGAGAGGGGTCTGGGGACAGGAGTCTGGAGGAGAGGGGTCTGGGGACAGGGGTCTGGAGGAGAGGGGTCTGGGGACAGGAGTCTGGAGAAGAGGGGTCTGGGGACAGTAGTCTGTGGACAGGGGTCTGGAGGAGAGAGGTCTGGGGACAGGGGTCTGGAGGAGAGGGGTCTGGGGACAGGGGTCTGGAGGAGAGGGGTCTGGAGGAGAGGGGTCTGGGGACAGGGGTCTGGAGAAGAGGGGTCTGGGGACAGGGGTCTGGAGGAGAGAGGTCTGGGGACAGGGGTCTGGAGGAGAGGGGTCTGGGGACAGGGGTCTGGAGGAGAGGGGTCTGGGGACAGGGGTCTGGAGAAGAGGGGTCTGGGGACAGGAGTCTGTAGACAGGGGTCTGGAGGAGAGGGGTCTGTGGACAGGGGTCTGGAGGAGAGGGGTCTGGGGACAGCAGTCTGTGGACAGGGGTCTGGAGGAGAGGGGTTTGGGGACAGGAGTCTGGAGGAGAGGGGTCTGGGGACAGGAGTCTGGAGAAGAGGGGTCTGGGGACAGTAGTCTGTGGACAGGGGTCTGGAGAAGAGAGGTCTGGGGGACAGGGGTCTGGGGACAGGGGTCTGGAGGAGAGGGGTCTGGGGACAGGAGTCTGGAGGAGAGGGGTCTGGGGACAGGGGTCTGGAGGAGAGGGGTCTGGGGACAGGAGTCTGGAGAAGAGGGGTCTGGGGACAGTAGTCTGTGGACAGGGGTCTGGAGGAGAGAGGTCTGGGGACAGGGGTCTGGAGGAGAGGGGTCTGGGGACAGGGGTCTGGAGGAGAGGGGTCTGGGGACAGGGGTCTAGAGGAGAGGGGTCTGGGGACAGGGGTCTGGAGGAGAGGGGTCTGGGGACAGGGGTCTGGAGGAGAGGGGTCTGGGGACAGGAGTCTGTAGACAGGGGTCTGGGGACAGGGGTCTGGAGGAGAGAGTTCTGGGGACAGCAGTCTGTGGACAGGGGTCTGGAGGAGAGGGGTCTGGGGTCTGGAGGAGAGGGGTCTGGGGACAGCAGTCTGTGGACAGGGGTCTGGAGGAGAGGGGTCTGGGGTCAGGGGTCTGGAGGAGAGGGGTCTGGGGACAGCAGTCTGTGGACAGGGGTCTGGAGGAGAGGGGTCAGGGGTCTGGAGGAGAGGGGTCTGGGGACAGCAGTCTGTGGACAGGGGTCTGGAGGAGAGGGGTCAGGGGTCTGGAGGAGAGGGGTCTGGGGACAGCAGTCTGTGGACAGGGGTCTGGGGAAAGGAGTCTGGAGAAGAGGGGTCTGAGGACAGCATTCTGGGGACAGGAGTCTGGAGGAGAGGGGTCTGGGGACAGGGGTCTGAGGACAGGGGTCTGGAGGAGAGGGGTCTGGGGACAGGGGTCTGGAGGAGAGGGGTCTGGAGAGAGGTCTGGAGGAGAGAGGTCTGGAGGAGAGAGGTCTGGGGACAGGGGTCTGGAGAAGAGGGTTCTGAGGACAAGCTACTGGAGGAGAGGGGTCTGGGGACAGGGGACTGGAGGAGAGGGGTCTGGGGACAGGGGACTGGAGGAGAGGGGTCTGGGGACAGGAGTCTGGAGAAGAGGGGTCTGGGGACAGGAGTCGGGAGGAGAGGGGTCTGGGGACAGGGGACTGGAGGAGAGGGGTCTGGGGACAGGGGACTGGAGGAGAGAGGTCTGGAGGAGAGGGGTCTGGAGAAGAGGGGTCTGTGGACAGGAGTCTGGAGGAGAGAGGTCTGGGGACAGGGGACTGGAGGAGAGGGGTCTGGGGACAGGGGACTGGAGGATAGGGGTCTGGGGACAGGGGACTGGAGGAGAGGGGTCTGGGGACAGGAGTCTGGAGGAGAGGGGTCTGGAGACAGGAGTCTGGAGGAGAGGGGTCTGGGGACAGGAGTCTGGAGGAGAAGGTTCTGGGGACAGGAGTCTGGAGGAGAGGGGTCTGGGGACAGGAGTCGGGAGGAGAGGGGTCTGGGGACAGGAGTCGGGAGGAGAGGGGTCTGGGGACAGGAGTCGGGAGGAGAGGGGTCTGGGGACAGGGGACTGGAGGAGAGGGGTCTGGGGACAGGGGTCTGGAGGAGAGGGGTCTGGGGACAGGGGTCTGGAGGAGAGGGGTCTGGGGACAGGAGTCGGGAGGAGAGGGGTCTGGGGACAGGAGTCTGGAGGAGAAGGTTCTGGGGACAGGAGTCTGGAGGAGAGGGATCTGGGGACAGGAGTCTGGAGGAGAAGGTTCTGGGGACAGGAGTCTGGAGGAGAGGGGTCTGGGGACAGGAGTCGGGAGGAGAGGGGTCTGGGGACAGGAGTCGGGAGGAGAGGGGTCTGGGGACAGGAGTCGGGAGGAGAGGGGTCTGGGGACAGGGGACTGGAGGAGAGGGGTCTGGGGACAGGGGACTGGAGGAGAGGGATCTTATAACAGGAGTCTAGGGGAGAGGGGTCTGGAGGAAAGTGGGTTCTGGATACAGAAATCTGGGAAGAGGAGTCTGGAGGAGAGTAGTCTGGAGTACAGATTGATCTGGGAGAAAAGGGTCTGGGTGACAGCAGTCTGGGGAATGGGGTCCGGGGGACAAAGCGATCTGGAAGGCAATGGGGTGTAAAGAACTGGGGTGGGGGGACAAAGTGATCTGGGGGATTTAGTGGTTCTGGGGACAGAGCGGTCGGGGTATGAAGTGATCTGGGGATAAAGCTATCACAAAGTGAATCATGAACATTTTTTATTTGTTCCAAATTAACAAACGATTTAAATTCAGAAAAATCCAATTTGTTATAAATCAATTCACTCACTAACAAGCTCCTAAGTTCCCTCTAATGGTGACTGCGGGCAGCAAGAACGTTTTCCTATAGCTCTATGAGGGGCATTTATTACTGTCTTTGCACAATTAAAGTTGGTGCATTTTAAACTGTTTTCCAGCTTGGATGCCAGTGCATCTTATTTATGATTGTTTTTACATGATTTTTTTGCATTTTTCTCTCGCCTTTTTTTTTATTTTTGCATTTGGGAGGAGCAAGGGCTAAATGCAAAAAAAAAAAAAACTTCACTCCACTCTTAGTAAATGAGGCCCATTGGGCATAATTTACTAAGAGTGTAGTGTAGTGTTATTTGTGAGGTTTTTTTCTGACAGGTATTTTTTCCATGGTATTTACCATTGTATTTTGTATTTGCCGATTTTTTCTGCGTTTTGCTCTTTTTACACACGCTTTGAACTGTCGGGTTTTCCAGAGCTCAAATCCACCACATTTTAATCCAAAACAATTTTTTTTTTTTTTTTTTTGTAGTTATTTTTTGTTCTATTAAACTACATATCCCACAGTTCCTTGTTTGTAAGTGTGAGGTCACTTCCCTCCCTCTCACACATCAGCCACCCCACCCACTGAAACACAAATGAGCTGCATTCCATTCAAAAGACTAGTGTTTTCCAACCAGGGTGCCTCCAGCTGTTGCAAAAATACAGCAGTTGCTCCACCCATTAAAGCAGGACAGGCTCCCTTTGCACAACGGACTAGGGATGTCACGTCTCGGGACGCACTGCAACCTGTGAAAACCCGAGACCTGAGTAATTTTGTATGCGGTTAAACATAAACTTGCCCCTGCCTGTAGCATCGTTAAATAAATTAAAAAAAAAAATCCTGGAATACCCTAAAGTTGTGCACATGCAGGACAATAGCAGTGAGTAGTAGCTGTTAACTCTTAATAACCTATAGCTTTTATCAAATCCTATTATTACCGGTAGTACATAGCAGGACATTATGGGCATGGGATGCAAACAATATATAAATATATTTCATAGATATCAAAGTATAAATATATGACCCCCTCCCTCTAATGCTATATATTGATCCAGAAAATTTTAGATGAAATCGAGTAAACCATTAAAAAATTCCAAATCCCAGGGAGTTCTGGGAAAATGCAAATACAGTGACCCCCCCCCCCCCCCGACCTACGATGGCCCCGACATATGATCAAATCGACATACGATGCTTTTTTATGTAGGGGCCATCGCATTAAGTGCTATCCGACAGCGCCAAATGCTTAAGCTGCTGCCGGATAGCAGCTTAATGTTCCCCATGTGGTGCAGTGAGTATTACTTACCCCTCCACGATGCTCCGGGGTGCCCTCCGGGTCCAGCGCTGGTCTTCCGGCGTCTTCTTGGCCCTCTCCGATGACGTCAATACGCTGCTGTGCACGTCATCCAATAGGAATGGCGTACGAAGCGGCGTAATGACGTCGCTACGCAGGCCCAGTAAGGCCTTGCGGAAGACAGCGGAGAGCCCAGCGGAAGCCCGGGATCACCATCGGGAGCGGCGGGGACACTATCGTGAGCAGCGGGGACAGGTGAGTACAGCTTCCTATACTTTACATTGCACTGATCCCTCAACATATGATGGATTCGACAAACGATGGCTCGTTTGGAACGAATTACCATCGTATGTTGTGGGACCACTGTATTAGTAATAAAAGGCAGTGTTACTATGACACAAATGCCTTTACTATTGTATGTAGAGTATACTATTACAAGAGATAGGAGGCCGTCAGGTTCCACTTTGCCTGCGGACACTTAGCACTTCATTGCGGCTCTGCAATACTTGTTTATTTGGCTTTTTCCCTTGCTGTTTTTCAGTAAGATGTATACTCCTTATACGTGGAGAACACTCCTGTGCATTTAAATGAAGCTGAATCCTTTCCTCAGCGTGAGGCCAGATAGATGAATGCTGCAGTAGTCAGTGATATGTGTCTTAGTGAACTGGCTGCCAGTTATATAGACGACGTTCCTAGGGCTATAACTCCTCCCATGTGGAACGACGGCTCAGATTTGATGAAGTGATGATGAGCGCTCAGAAAGCTTCTCAACTTAAATGACTTTTCTTAGGAAGACATCGCTAACTACAGCAATACTTCATTTACATTCAGCTGTATGCAGCCAGTGCTCATAGGCAATGGAATTAAAGGTCGATATTAGACAGTGGATAAGTGGGGAGCATTAACATACAAATACACTGGGTATACCTGCATAAGTGCATACCCCTAAAACATGGAGCAGATCAATACGCATAAAGGAGTAATGTGAAGCTTATGAGCTCTAAAGAAAAATCTGCCATTGTCTTATATAGCAGAAGAGCCCTTGGGTGACCTCGTGTACCAGGTCCTAGAGCGATTGCTACCTCTGCAACCCCCTATAGCTACTCTTATTGTCTGTCTGGTTCTTAGCTCTATATTAGCTTTCATTTGCTTTAGGTCTGTGCTAATGGGTTAAAAATGAGGTTCTTAACCTATATTTGCTGTTACAAATATATGGATAATATATCCAGAGGGGTAGTTCTAGGCAACAATGAAAAGCAACAGCTATCATATGCTCTGTCTAAAACTTAAAATACTTTATACTTATCAGTCAGCAAATTGCCAAAATTGGAACATTTAAAATGCTCTTTTAGGCAATTCTAGAACTAGTATATGGCATTTTTCACCAGTTTTCCCCTCGAAAGGCTTCCTCTTAAAATTTTCAGTTGTCACTGTCTTAGTGTATGGAGATCAGTCTCTATGATGTTTCCCATACACTGCATGAACACACAGAAGAGGATCCTGCGCTTTGTTCTCTTTATAGGACAACATAAGAAGCGGCAGCTACATGGAAGACTTTATAGAGCAGTATTGAGCAGTGAAAGCTGTGAATCTAGCACTATGGGGAATCTTGTACTCACAGCAGTCTCTTGACAGTGTCTCTGTATGTGTGTCTATCTGTCTGTATCTGCTTTATGAATTCAATCCCTCTTTCAATTTCTTCCATACCCCACCCATCTTCTTGTCCAAGCAGCATGTCATTGGTTCACTCAGTGAGTCTAGTCTGTCTTGTGAACACAGGACAGAATTGAGCTGTTTTTGTTTTAGAGTGAATCAAAGTTTAGCAGTGGAAGAGGGGAAGGGAAAGGAGCCCGATTTGAGGGTAAAGAAGCATTTTTCTATAATAAGATGGAATAGAAAGATTCTTATACTTACTTGTTCTATTAATTTTTACATAGTATGTTGAAATGATAGTCATCATTTAAGTCCAAAAAAAGGCCAGGAACCACCTTAAAATTATAGCTTTAGAGCAGAGTTTTCTTATACGTAACCCCTGCTGAGGTTTGGTTCGTAAGATTGTCCCACCAAAATTGGGCCTATTGGCACTGTATGCATCTACATATATATTTATTATTGTTATTAAAGGGGTACTCCAAAAAACTGAACCTATGAGGCACTTTTCCCCTTTTTACAGGGTCGTACCTCCAGTGATTTCCTGCTCGGGGTCCCATCTACTTACCCGTCCTAGATGCATTCTGACTCCCACCAGACTGGACGATTGTAAGATACAGCCCACTCTGTCACTGGCTGAGGCGGGAAATTGCTGTGGCCGGTGATTCGCTGAGCGGGGCGTCACTTGCGCTCATCCAGGAAGGTGGGAGCCATAAGGCCGAGGATGGGTAAGTAGCCGAGGCCCCATACAGTAGATTGTGGGAGGTCCCAGCAGTCAGATCCCCCCCCCCCCCATTATCAGACTCTATCCTGTGATTAGGGGATAAGTATCTGATAAGTTCAGTTCCCCAGAGTACCCCTTTAAATAGTGACATACATGAATACTACATTCTATAAAAGATGTTCAATTACTTAATGTAGTAATGTAGTAAACAAGTAAAAAACTGACAACTGTGTAAAAATATGTTAGACATAAACTACATTTTAAGTGGTGGCTGTCCTGTCCTCAAGGAAACACACTGTTCTCTCTGGAATTACCCAAATATTGCAACAATTTAGTGTCTATGGCCTATATTAAAGGGTTCCCCATAAATATCTGATATATGACGGATCTGCTTCTCCACTGTAGAATACATTCAGAGGTGGCTGTGTATGTCTGTAGCTCCTTATATTCTTAAAGGGGTACTCCACTGGCCAGCATTCGGAACATTTATTTCTGAACGCTGTGTGCACTACGGGGGTCGGCCACGTCCCCTCGTGACGTCACACCTCGCCCCCCCTGGATGCAAGTCTGTGGGAGGGGGCGTGGCGGTCACCAGGCCCCCTTTCATAGACTTGCATTGAAGGGGGAGTGGTGTGATGTCACCAGTGGGCGTGGACGTGACATCACAACCCCCGCAGCGTGCACTCAGCGTTCGGAACTAAATGTTCCAAACGCTAGCCAGTGGAGTACCCCCTTAAATGGGCTCTGTCACAAAATTTTAACATGTCATAGAGACACATCAGAAGTTTTGATTGGTGAGGGTCTTGGTGTTCAGACCCCAATTGATTACTAGAAGGAGCCATGAGAAGTGTGTGCTATGTGTGTTCTTTCCCAGCTCTGTGCCCTGTGGACTCCCAGTGGAAGACTATGAGGTCAGAAGAGAGGAGATCAGTTGCGCGTTTCTCTTATGGCTCATTGTTGTGTTGTTTGGTTATCTTCAGATGTAAATGAGGTGGGAATACCACTTTAAAGGGGTACTCCACTGGAAAAAATTTTTTTTTAAATCAACTGATGCCAGAACATTAAACAGATTTGTAAATTACTTCTATTAAAAAATCTTAATCCTTCCAGTACTTATCAGCCGCTGTATGATCTACAGGAAGTTTTTTTACTTTTTGCATTTCCTTTCTGCCTGACCACAGTGCTCTCTGCTGACACCCCTGTCCATGTCAGGAACTGTCCAGAGTGGGAGCAAATCCCCATAGAAAACCTCTCCTGCTCTGGACAGTTCCTGACATGGACAGAGGTGTCAGCAGAGAGCACTGTGGTCAGACAGAAAGGAAATTCAAAAAGAAAAGAACTTCCTGTGGATCATAACAGCAGCTGATAACTACTGGAAGGATTAAGATTTCTTAATAGAAGTCATTTACAAATCTGTATAACTTTCTGGCCCCAGTTGATTAAAAAAAATAAAATAAAAATAAGAAAAACTCCAGTGGAGTACCCCTTTAAGCTGAGGCACCAGGAGTCATATGCTTTCTGTCTGTCTTGGACCTGTCGGCAGAATACGCAAAGATTGTAATTATTAAATTCCTTAAATTCCTATAGGATGATCTCATGACAGCATTGTGAGTGTATGTGGGGATGGCTATTATTGATGGTAGGTGCTGCGGTGGCTCCGGTATGAATCATATATAATGTAGGAAGCTTTTTACTTCATTCTCTCTCATCATTCTTCTGTTTACAAGGGACATCTGGTTGTAGCGTGTGAGGAGAGCGGTGGGGGGGGCTCAGAACTCGCGTCCGCACAGCTGGGCTCAGATTAGGCGTCTGTATAGATTCTCCACAAATATACGGCTGATTATAACAACGGGGTGCTTCCTAATATAGCACGACAGATCAATACCTCCCCGGCTCTCCGGTTACTATATTTATAAGCTCATTCATGAAGAAGCTGAAAGCCTATGTGTCTATTCACACGGCGGAATTTCTGCTTGCGGAATTCCGCCTCAAATTAAAGGGGTATTCCAGGAAAAACTTTATTTTTATATATATATATATATATCAACTGGCTCCAGAAAGTTAAACAGATTTGTAAATTACTTCTATTAAAAAAATCTTAATCCTTTCAGTACTTGAGCTGCTGAAGTTGAGTTGTTCTTTTCTGTCTAATTGATCTCTGATGACACGTGTCTCAGGAACTGTCCAGAGTAGAAGCAAATCCCCATAGCAAACTTCTTCTACTCTGTGCAGTTCACGAGACAAGCAGAGATGTCAGCAGAGAACACTGTTGCCAGACAGAAAAGAACCACTCAACTTCAGCAGCTGATAATTATTGGAAGGATTAAGATTTTTTTTATAGAAGTAATTTACAAATCTGTTTAAAGCCCATAGACTTCTATGGTATTCTGCACTCCCATTCAACCTTCCGAAATTCCGCTAGCGGAATTTCAGAAGGTTGAATGGGAGTGCGGAATCCCATAGAAGTCTATGGGCTTTAATTTTAGTTGGAATTCCGCAAGCAGAAATTCCGCCGGGTGAATAGACCCTATAGGGGGTATTTACGAATAATGGCTTTGGTATGTGTTTTAACTTTAAAAAGGCGCAAGTCATATGTGTGAATTTACCCACATTTCAAGTGATAGTCCCAGGACGCTCTTTCAGAGGTGATTCCTCATGGCAGTTTAGTAGCTTCATTGTGAATGTCCTTTATTTTACATTTATGAATCCGATGAGGAATCCGATGAGGAAAAGGGGGTGTGTCCCTACCTTGTGGTGGTGGGAGGGGGCGTGTCCCTACTTTGTGGTGGTGGGAAGTGATTGGTGTGTCTGCTCATGCAGCCTTGTCCATGAGTCATCCCTTGTCTATGACTCATGGACAAGCTGATGGTGCTGCACGACTGGTTAGTGTCCCAGTAGGTATGGGGACCCCTAGTGGTGGGATTCTGATGAGCCGTTTTCTTCATAAACTACTAGAAAATTGTGAAATAAACATATTACAAACAGTGTCTAATTTGCATCCGTAAAAACGTAGTAATTTTTATTTTAAAGTAATAATTTGGATAAACATGTAAGCAAGTATGGTGTGTAAACTTAACTGTACCAAATATCCAGACTTTTAACCACTTTAAGGACATCTGTACTGCATGCATTTTCCATATTCCTGTTCCGCAAAAATAAACAAGATAAACTTTGACTCACCTTCCTACGTTCCCCCGTTGCTCTGGTACCAGCCTCACGGTTCCCCAGGAAGCAACAAGAGGACCGCAGCGGAGAACCGCGAGGCTGGTACCGGAGCAACGGGGGAATGTAGGAAGGTGAGTCAAAGTTTATTTTGTTTATTTTTGCTGCCCGCGCACAGAAATATGTAAAATGCATGCAGTACAGATGTCCTTTAACCCCTTAAGGACTGAGGGTTTTTCGTTTTTTGCACTTTCGTTTTTTCCTCCTCACCTTTGAAAAATCATAACCCTTTCAATTTTGCACCTAAAAATCCATATGATGGCTTATTTTTTGTGCCACCAATTCTACTTTGCAGTGACATCAGTCATTTTACCCAAAAATCTACAACGAAAAAAAAAATCATTGTGCGACGAAATTGAAGAAAAAACGCCATTTTGTAAGTTTTGGGGGCTTCCGTTTCTATGCAGTACATTTTTCAGTAAAAATGACACCTTATCTGTATTCTGTAGGTCCATACAATTAAAATGATACCCTACTTATATTGGGTTGATTTTGTCGTACTTCTGGAAAAAATCATAACTACTTGCACGGAAATTTATATGTTTAAAATTGTCATCTTCTGACCCCAATACCTTTTTTTTTCTCTGGGTATTGGGCGGTATGAGGGCTCATTTTTTGCGCCATGATCTGACGTTTTTAGCGTTACCATTTTTGTGTTGATCGGACTTTTTGATCACTTTTTATTAATTTTTTCATGATATAAAAAGCGACCAAAAATATGTTATTTTGGACTTTGGAATTTTTTCGCGCGTACGCCATTGACTGTGCGGATTAATTAATGATATATTTTTATAGTTTGGACATTTTTGCACGCGGCGATACCACATGTTTATATTTATTTTTATTTACATGGTGTTTTTTTTTATGGGAAAAGGGGGGTGATTTGAACTTTTATTAAGGAAAGGGTTAAATCACATTTATTGAAGGGTACCTCTCATCAAATAAACTTTTGATATATTTTAGATTAATGAATGTTGAATAACTTTCCAATAGCATGTTAATGAAAAATATGCTTCTTTCTATTGTATTTTTCTCGATCAGTCCTGTCAGCAAGCATTTCTGACTCATTCTGGAGTCCTAAACACTCAGAGCTGCCAGCCTGCTTTGTTCACAGCCAAACAGGCTGTGAACAAAGCAGGCTGGCAGCTCTGAGTGTTCTCCTTTGTGAACAAAGCAGACTGGCAGCTCGTAGTGTTTAGGACTCCTGCATGAGTCTGAAATGCTTGCTGCCAGGACTGGTAGGGAGACCCCTAGTGGTCATTTCTTCAAAGTGGAAAATTAAATAGAAAGAAGCATATTTTTTAATAACATGCAATTGTGAAGTTATTCTGCATACATTAATCTATAATATATCAAAAGTTTTTTTGATGAGAGGTACCCTTTAACTTTTTTTTACACTTTTTTTTACACTTTTTTTTTTGCAGTGTTATAGCTCCCATAGGGACCTATAACACTGCACACACTGATTGCCAGCACTGTTCACTGCAAAGCCATAGCTTTGCAGTGATCAGTGTTGTCGGCGGTCGATTGCTCAAGCCTGCATCTCAGGCTTGGCACAATCAATCGCCGAAGGGACATGCCGGAGGCAGGTAAAAGGACCTCCGCTCGTGTTCCAGCTGATCGGGACACCGCATTTTCATTTTCAGAAAATGCGGTGGTCCCGATCAGCCCCACTGAGCAGTCGGGCAGCTTTCACTTTCGTTTTAGACGCGGCGTTCAACTTTGAACGCCGCATCTAAAGGGTTAATAGCATGGGGCACCGCGATCGCTGCTGCGCGCTATTAGCCCCGGGTCCCGGCTTCAGATACATGCCGGGACCGACCCGATATGACGCGGGGTCACTGGGAGCCGGCCAAGGACGTAAATATACGTCATTGGTCGTTAAGGGGTTAAGGACTGAGCTTTTTTTTACCTTAAGGACTGAGCCCTGTTTTGCAATTTTGACCACTGTCACCTTATGCATTAATAACTCTGGGATGCTTTTACCATTTATTCTGATTCCAATACTGTTTTTTCGTGACATATTCAACTTTAACATAGTGGTAAATTTTTGCCATTACTTGCATCCTTTCTCGGTGAAAATTTAGCATTTTTCTAACTTTGAAGCTCTCTGCTTGTAAGGAAAATGGATATTCCAAATAAATTATATATTGATTCACATATACAATAAGTCTACTTTATATATGCATCATAAAGTTGACATGTTTTTACTTTTGGAAGACACCAGAGGGCTTCAAAGTCCAGCAGCAATTTTCCAATTTTTCACGAAAATTTCAAAATCGGAATTTTTCAGGGACCAGTTCAGTTTGAAGTGGATATGAGGGGCTTTCATGTTAGAAATACCCCATAAATTACCACATTATAAAAACTGCACCCCTCAAAGTATTCATAGTGACATTCAGAAAGTTTGTTAACCCTTTAGGTGTTTCACAGGAATAGCAGCAAATTGAAGGAGAAAATTCAAAATCTTCAAATTTTACACTCGCACGTTCTTGTAGAGCCGTTTTTTTTATTTTTACAAGGGGTAAAAGGAGAGAAATCCCCCAAATTTGTAACACCATTTCTCTTGAGTAAGGAAATACCTCATATTTGGATGTAAAGTGCTCCGTGGGTGCACTAAAGCGCTCAGAAGGGAAGGAGCGACATTGGGATTTTGGAGAGTGAATTTAGGAAACCCCTATGGTGCCAGAACAGCAAAATAAATAAATAAATAAAACACATGGCACACTATTTTGGAAACTACATCACTCAAGGAACGTAACAAGGGGTACAGTGAGCCTTAACACCCCACAGGTGTTTTACGACAGGTTTTCCCCCCAGATTTCATATTTTTACAAGGGGTAATAGGAGAAAATGCCCCACAAAATGTGTAACCCCATTTCTTCTGAGAATGGAAATACCCCATGAGTGGGCTCAGAGGAGTCACATTTGGCTTCTGGAAAGCAAATTTTTCTGAAATGGTTTTTGGTGGGCATGTCGCATTTAGGAAGCCCTATGGTGCCAGAACAGCAAAAAAAAAAAAAAAAAAAAAAAAAACACATGGCATACTATTTTGGAAAAACGAAACCCCTCGAGGAATGTAACAAGGGGTACAGTACGCCTTAACACCCCACGGGTGTTTGACAACTTTTCGTTAAAGTCATGTGTAAATGAAAAAAAAAATGTTTCCACTAAAATGCAATTGTTTCCCAAAATTCTAAATTTTTACAAGGGGTAATAGGAGAAAATGCCCCCCCCCAAAATTTGTAACCCCATTTCTTCTGAGTATGGAAATACCCCATGTGTGGACGTCAAGTGCTCTGCTGGCGCACTACAATGCTCAGAATAGAAGGAGCGCCATTGGGCTTTTGGGTAGAGAATTTGTTTGGAATGGAAGTCGCATATGTGACCCCATTTTGGAAACTACATTCCTCACAGAATTTAATAAGGGGTGCAGTAAGTATTTACACCTCACTGGCATTTGACAGATCTTTGGAACAGTGGGCTGTACAAATGAAAAATTACATATTTCATTTTCACAGACCACTGTTCTAAAGATCTGTCAGACACCTGTGGGGCGTAAATGCTGCAACCCTTATTACATTCCGTGAGGGGTGAAGTTTCCTAAAATGAGTCACATGGTGGGGGGGGGGGGGGGGTCCATTGTTCTGGTACTATGGGGACTTTGTAAACACACATGGCCTTCAATTCCAGAAAAAATGTTCTCTCCAAAAGCCCAATGGCGCTCCTTCTCTTCTGAGCATTGTAGTGCACCCGCAGAGCACTTTATATCCAGATATGGGGTATGTTCTTACTCAGAAGAAAAGGGGCTACAAATTTTGGGGGGCCTTTTTTTCCAATTTTCCCTTGTGAAAATGAAAAATTTAGGGTAACACCAGCATTTTAGGAAAAAATTTTTTTTTAAATTTGTCAAACACATGTGGGGTATTAAGGCTCACTATACCCCTTGTTATGTTCCGTGAGGGGTATAGTTTCCAAAATGGGGTCACACGTGGGTATTTATTTTTTGCGTTTATGTCAGAACCACTGTAATATCAGCCATCCCTGTGCAAATCACCAATTTAGGCCTCAAATGTACATAGTGCGCTCTCACTCCTGAGCTTTGTTGTGCTTCCGCAGAGCATTTTATGCCCACATATGGGGTATTTACGTACTCAGGAGAAATTGTGTTACAAATTTTGGAGGTCTTTTTACCGCTTGTGAAAATAAAAAGTATGGGGCAAGACCAGCATGTTAGTGTACATTTTTTTCTTTTTTTACAATAACAGGCTGGTGTAGACCCCTACTTTTCCTTTTCATAAGGGGTAAAAGGAGAGAAAAAAAGAACTCGATTTCTCCCGAGTATGGAGATACCCCATATGTGGCCCTAAACTGTTTCCTTGAAATACGACAGGGCTCTGAAGTGAGAGAGCGCCATGCGCATTTGAGGACTAAATTAGGAATTGCATAGGGGTGGACATAGGGGTATTCTACACCAGTGATTCCCAAACAGGGTGCCTCCAGCTGTTTCTAAACTCCCAGCATGCCTGGACAGTCAGTGGCTGTCCGGAAATGCTCGGAGTTGTTGTTTTGCAACAACTGGAGGCTCCGTTTTGGAAACACTGCCGTACGATACGTTTTTCATTTTTATTGGGGGGGGGGGTGGTACAGTGTAAGGGGGTGTATATGTTGTGTTTTAGCCTTTATTATGTGTTAGTGTAGGACAGGGTAGTGTTCTTAGGGTACATTCACATGGCCGGGGGTTTACGGTTAGTTTCCTGCTAGGAGTTACAGCTGCGGTGGAAAATTTGCCGCAGCTCAAACTTGAAGCAGGAAACCTCCAGCTGTTGCAAAACTACAACTCCCAGCATGCACTGACAGACCGTGCATGCTGGCAGTTGTACTTTTGCAACAGCTGGAGGCACGCTGGTTGGAAAACCTTCAGTTAGGTTCTGTTACCCAACTCAGTATTTTTTAACTAGTGTGCCTCCAGCTGTTGCAAATCTACAACTTCCAGCATGTACTGATCGCCGAAGGGCATGCTGGGACATGTAGTTATAGAACAGCTGGAGGTACGCAACTACAACTCCCAGCATGGCGAGACAGCCGTTTGCTGTTCGTGCATGCTGGGAGTTGTAGTTTTTCAAGATCTAGAGAGCCACAGTTTAGAGACCACTGCACAGTGATCTCCAAACTGTAGCCCTCCAGCTGTTGCAAAACTACAAATCCCGGCATGCCCAAACAGCAAACAGCTTTCTGGGCATGCTGGGAGTTGTAGTTTTGCAACATCTGGAGAGCTACAGTTTAGAGACCACTATATAGTGGTTTCCAAACTGTAGCCCTCCAGATGTTGCTAGGCGCTGCACGTCATCGCCACCTACCGCTGGTAAGTGACATAAAGCATCGGTCACCACCGGTTCCCCCGATCTGCCCGGACTACAGTCGGTGGGCAGAGCGAGGGAACCGAACTTTAACACCCCCCGCCACCGATCTTCTATTGGTCGGTCGCTTCTGACCGACCAATAGCAGGATAGGAGGGGTGGCTAATCTTTGTACCTTGCATAAATTTGTCATGGGGGTGAGGTAATGGCTACGCTTTCCCTGACTGGGTCAGGATACCTCCCAAATAGATTGCCATGAATAAAAGACACTGTACACATAAACACTTCCGTACAAAACATATTATACACATCTTATTACAGCATACCACAACCATTATAGTACACCAACATAAGTATTTACAAAGGTAAATGAGCAATGAGCAAAAATATATTACTCTGACAGTATATACATTTTTTCTTTTTTTAGTACCGCTCCACAGTTTGGGTTCACTTTAGAGTTCTTAGTAAAGAATCATGGCTAAAAGCCAGGCACATACACTTACGCAAATGGTTACAAATAAACTTCTTGACAAGTTCGTCAGGCACTTTTTCTTGAATGTTACAAAACCTGAGGGGAAAATAAGTACTTAACAAAGAAAGTTAGTTATTTACATCCGAATAGATTCTTCATCCTGGAAACTTGCCATTCCAGCCTCGCCATTCGGACTGCTTCCGAGACTGGGACATGTAGCGGGGTCTACGGGACTGTGCCCCCTCCATTAGACTCATGCGGGTGTTCCAGTTCACCCGTGACAAGGTGGACTCTGTAATGGTGGGGCTGATGGTAACCACCATTTGAACCGCAGCAGCTTGTGCCAATGGGGGAATAACGGTTGGTGCCGATACACTTCAGTTGGTGCCGCTGGTTAGACGAAACCTCCTAGACCAAAGGCGAGGGCACATCCACACATGATTTGGGTATATACTTTGGAGCCATAGCAGGCGCCTCGGGCATGTAGACTTCTTCCTCTGGACATGACTTCTTAATTTGAGAAGGTAATAATCCGAGGGAAAATATGCAAATGGAATCTGCGTGGGGTTCTTTGGACGGGTCACCACTGCCACCCATTCTCCTCTCATACTCTGTACAAGAGTATACTCCACGATCTCCCCTCTCTCCAGAGGATGCATAGCTGGGGGAAGAAGCTACTCACTCATATACTGTATTAGTCCAGGCTCATCGCCAAACAACCACTTTGGTAAAGGTGTGGACCGGGGACGTGTGACAGACTTCTGGGCCTGGAGGGTTTACTCTGGGCTAGGGGTAGAAGGAGGGATAGAGAAAGCGGCCTTAGCCAGGGTACTCACTTCTGATTCCTCTGTGTGAATTATGGCCCAGGACCTCCAAGTCCGGTGGTGAGGGGGCAACCTCACCAGCGATGATGCAGGAAAAGATGCCGGCGTTTCCTTCACCGGGGTTGCTGGCCAGTCTCCATCATTCTCAGGCAGCGGGACTTGATAGCAGGCCTCTTCGGCCCTGAGGGAGATGTGCTGTAATTGATCTGCCAGCTCCTGAAACATTTGCGCCGTGGCCGCGGCAACTTTTCGGCTTCCGGCACCATCTTGGGACTCTCTGCATGTGTGCTTCCCTGTTCTGCCATGTTGCTCCTCTTTCTGACTTCCGGCCAAATGAAAAGATCCGGTAGCACTGACTTCTGCTCCCCCGGCAACAAGGGGTGGATCTTTACTGTTCCACTTCGGCATCGATACCCCAACATGGTTTCCACGGCCCGGGGTGGGACGCTGACCGAGCGCGGGACATATTTGCGTGCTTCTCTGGCATACCTTTAACCCTTGCAGGTACAGGCAATACTTGGCAACGTAACATAGCTTCAGACCTAATCTTGCATGGTTGACACAGTACTTTTCTTCACCTCCCCCTCTATTTCACAAGCACCACGAGTAAAACACTTTCCTCTGACAAAGTCCCGAACACTTTCTGGTGCAAACTTCAGTCGTATCGGCATGCGATTTTTGCAGACAATACTGGACACAGTTCAGACTAGGGGGGAGGACTTGTGACATAAGGCGCACACCCGTATCCTGTTCGTAGGATGCCAAAAGTTGTGGTAACAGGGTGTGATGAGCATTAACCCCTTGCATTCATGACGCCAGGGCGTGGTTTATCCTTGACACCACCCAAAGGTATACCGCTAGATCCTGGGCTAGGCACGGGGGGCAACAATGACTCAGACGCCAAGTTACGGATAACGGTAGCTTTACTGAGTGTAGACAGATGGTAAAGACTATACAATTCAGCCAGGGCCCATGGAGGTGACCAGTGACTCAGAGACCTTAATGGCTTGCTGGGACTTGTAGTAGGACTGGACAATGTAATGCAGACCACGCTGACTTGACAGATGGCAGGACTGACTTGACTTGACTGTAGACTGACAAAGCTATGACTGTAGCTTACTTGCATTTGATGGTGGCTGCAGACTTGACTTTGACGCCTCCAACACTCTGGACACACACACTAGGCACGACTGTACTGGACCTTAGCAAAGACTTATCTCCAAAGGATAGAGGATAAGATGTCTGATCGCGGGGGTTCCGGGTGCAGCAGGGAGATTGCGGGGGTTCCCAGCGGGGGGGGGGTTTCCCAGCGGCGGGACCCCCAAGATCAGACATCTTATCCCCTATCCTTTGGATGTCTAGGGGCGGAGTACCCCTTTAATGTACACAATACAATTAGCTTTATCTCAACTAATGAGGATCTCCACAGGTTGATGTGTATGATGGGAATGATGGGATTTAAAGTTAAGCAGCTGTGGCTTAACTACAATCCTTATGCTCTAGATCAGTGGTGTCCAACCTGAGGACCTCCAGATGTTGCAATACTACAGCTCCCAGCATGCCCGGACAGCCAACGGCTGTCCGGGCATGCTGGGAGTTGTAGTTTTGCAATATCTGGAGGTCCGCAGGTTGGAGACCACTGCTCTAGATGGAGGCTTACTGTTGCTTAACTACAACTCCCATCATTCCCAGGCAGCCTTTGGTTGACTAGGAATGATGGGAGCTAAACTTAAGCAACAGTGAGCCTCCAGCTATTGCTAAACTACAATTCCCATCATTCCCAGACAGCCTTTGGCTATCTGGGAATGATGGGGGTTGTAGTTTAGCAATAGCTGGAGGCTCGCTCCTCTAGCAGCGGGCACAGCTCAGCCCCTGCATTGCCAGGTCCCTGCGAGCCAAACCTGGCAATGTCCGTCAAACTCTAGTTCTGGACACTACAGAAAGCTGGAAGAGTTCTTTTCCGATAGCCATCGATGGTATATGGATAGCCTAGAGAAGCCCTTTGAAGCGGAAATAATAATATTATCCTCCTTTTAATTGCGTAGGATATGATCCCATTGTAATATCAATACCCGAGAAGGCAGCCATCCATGGTATGAAATGCCAAGTTCATTATCACATGAATTAAGTAAAAAAAAAAATCGCAGATTTGGACAAGAAAATGAGCAGATCTTCTGTCCCTCCAATATTATAGTCACAGTATGAAGATAACATAGGAGCCGTAGCCAGGAGAGCGCTATCATTCCGACAGGAGTCTTAATAAGATAAAAGCTTGCTTAAAGCTGTTGTTTCCATTGTCTATTTATTGAGCAGTATCAGTTCTGCTCTTCTAGGCACATTACATGCTGCTTTATGTACTTTCCAAGAGAATCTATTTACTGAGGCAGTTTTACTGCCACATTTGTTATTGCATTTTGCATAATTGTGCTGTTTAACATCGTGAAAATATAGCCAGGATTGTACTCGCAATATTGGCCTCCTGAGGTGGTGGACTGTGCCAGTCTTCATCAGATGGCGGCGGAAAAACAGTTTACTTTGTCGTATAATTACTATAGACAATGTGTGCGCAATACGGTATGTGCAAAGATGGGGGGGACATTATGTTTACTTTAACTCCCCCCTCTTGCTGGTAGAAGAGGCTGCATGCTTCTTTAACCCCTTAGGACTTAATGGGGTACTCCCGTGGAGATCTTTTTTTTTTTTTTTTTTTTTAAATCAACTGGTGCCAGAAAGTTAAACAGATTTGTAAATCACTTCTATTAAAAAAAATCTTAATCCTTTCAGTACTTTTTAGGGGCTGTATACTAAAGAGAAATACAAAAAAGAAATGCATTTCCTGTGATGTCCTGACCACAGTGCTCTCTGCTGACCTCTGCTCTCCATTTTAGGAACTGTCCAGAGCAGCATATGTTTGCTATGGGGGTTTTCACGTGTTCTGGACAGTTCCTAAAATGGACAGCAGAGGTCAGCAGAGAGCACTGTGGTCAGGACATCACAGGAAATGCATTTCTTTTTTGTATTTCTCTTTAGTATACAGCCCTTAAAAAGTACTGAAAGGATTAAGATTTTTTTTTAATAGAAGTGATTTACAAATCTGTTTAACTTTCTGGCACCAGTTGATTTAAAACAGACAATTTAATTTTACGTTTTTGTTTTTTCCTCCTCGCCTTCTAAAAAATCATTTCTTTTATATTTTCATCCACAGACAAGTATTTTTGCGCAACCAGTTGTCCTTTGTAATGACATCACTCATTTTACCATAAAATGTATGGCGCAACCAAAAAAAAATACTATTTGTGTGGGGAAATTGATAAGAAAACCGCAATTTTGCAAATTTTGGAAGGTTTCGTTTTCATGCTGTACACTTAATGGTAAAATGGACATGTTTTCTTTATTCTGTGGGGCAATACAATTAAAATGATACCCATGATTACATACTTTTCTATTATTATACCGCTTAAAAAAACTTTTTAACCAAATTAGTGCGTTTATAATCCCTCTAATTTGCTGACCTATAACATGATACATTTTTTTTATCATTTTTTTAAAATAAAATGTTATAAAAAAAAGCAGCAATTCTTGACTTTTTTTTTATGTTCACGCCGTTCACCGTACGGGATAATTAACATTATATTTTAATAGTTCGGATATTTACGCACGCGGCAATGCCAAATATGTTTATAAAAATATTTTTACACTTTTTTGGGGTAAAATGGGGAAAAAGGGACAATTTACATTTTTATTGGGGGGATGGGATTTTTCTAATTTTTTTAACTTTAATTTTGTACTTTTTTTACTTTGATTTTTATACTTTAATAGTCCCCATAGGGGACTATTTATAGCAATCATTTGATTGCTAATACTGTTCAGTGCTATGCATAGGGCATAGCACTGATCAGTGTTATCGGCTATCTTCTGCTCTGGTCTGCTCGATCTCAGACCAGAGCAGAAGACGCCGGGAGGTGGACAGAGGCAGGTGAGGGGACCTCCGTCCACCATTACAGATGATCGGATCGCTGCGGGTGATCCGATCATGCATTTTTCTGACTGCACTACTGCAGATGCCATGATCTGTATTGATCACGGCATCTGAGAGGTTAATGGCAGACATTCGCGCAATCGCAGATGTCGGCCATCACCAGCGGGTCCCTGGCTGCTATTAGCAGCTGGGAACTGCCGTGCATGACACGAGCATCACTCTGATGCTCGCGGTCATGTACAGAACGTAAATGTACGTCCTGGAGTGTTAAGTACCACCGCATTAGGACGTACATTTACGTCCTGCGTTGTTAAGGGGTTAAGTGGACATTTTGTTATATGAGAGTCTGTTTGCCTTGGTTATGTTAAAGGGGTAATCTGGGGATCTTTTTTTCTTTTTTTTTTTGCCTGTGGTACAGGGGCTGTAAAGTTAGTGCAGTTCATAATATAGTGTCTGTACCTGTGTTTGATGGCTGGGCTCGCAATTCTTATGTGATCTTTTTCTCGATGTTTATTTTTAACAGCATACAAAATGAGTGTTGTCTCGGGCCTCTCCCAGGTTGCATTGTGGCCCGAGACATTGCATCACTAGTAAGGTGTTGAAAGGGAGCATGTCAGTACTTCAATGGGTAAAGTAACTGCTGGGTTGGGGGGGGGGGCTAGAGATCATTCTCCACAGGGCTGCGCTGCAGTATCCTATTCCTCTGTAACTACACCTGGAAATGCATGATTAAAATTTTATCTTTGTAGTAGCCAGGGAGTTGTAGTTTGGGGCCGCAGTTTTGACCCTACTTATCCTACGTACTGAAGAATAATACCGGTCCTGCAGACATCGGTGGGAACTTGTGAAATACTAGATTAACACCATTCTTTACTGGAAGATATTATGCCAGTGAGTCATCCAGGGAGAAGGTCAGAACCTGCAGAAATAAAAGCCGGCATTTTCAAGACTGAATCTAAGGTCACAATTAACTTAAAAGTAGTGATTTTCTATAAAAAAAATTATATAACAAAGAAGTTCTGTAAAAGTTACTTCACTAGATAATTTAGCTGAAAATTGTATTCATAAGGAACAACCCTGATCATACGTTAGACTCCTGTAATGGGAGGGGGAAGGGAACTGTGGCTCTCCAGCTGTTGCAGAACTACAACTCTCATCATGCCCTGACAGCCTTAGGCTGCACAATAGAACTGTAAATAAGAAGGGTCATGGGGTATTTTGAGTCAAATAATTAGCAATGTGTTATATGTGGTAAGATTCCCTGGGAGATGTTCCTGCCTACAGGGAAGGTGAGGATATGAAGTTAGTAAGACTCCCACCTGGCCCTGGAAGTAGTCCCCTGGGTGGGGAGCTATACTCACCTAGTCCCATTGGCTGTGCTATAATCATGCCCCTCAGTGTGATAGACAGCCCAGACAGGGCCCGCGTCATCGCTCTGCTCCATCTGCTTAGGAAGCACAGCAGTGACCAGGGCTGTCAATCAGACTGAGGGGGCGTCATTACAGCTGGATCAGATGGGAATAGGTAAGTATAGCTTCCCACCCAGGGGACTACTTCTGTTGCCGCCATGTTAGACTTATTAACTTCACATCCTCACCATCCCTGCAGGCAGGAACATTCCCCGGGGATGGTAAGGAAGAAGTTAAATATATAGTAAAATCTCATAACTTGTTCCCTTTACGGCATCCAATATTATTAGGATCTCTTCTGTCATAAGATGACTTTGGTAGCTTATCCAGGGGTCCCAGGTTTAAGACATTTGGTATAGATATGTGTCATTCGGTGGGCAATTTGTTCTATCCTAAGTATTTGGTCAGCTCTTCTAGCTTCCATTCTTGCTAGATATATATATACACCTAGACAACATGTGTGTTCTGTCATCCTGTCTGCAATCAAGTTACTGTTCCTGTTCCCGTCCACGCTGTGAGGATAAAGTACTGAAGTTCTTCATCTCCAAGAAGGAGTTTTTCATCTTCATCAGAGAGAAGAAGGTTGAACAAGGGGTTCTCTGCAATACACTAATCTCTTAGTTGGCCTCTGGTCAGAGTTAGTGCTGCAGGGCTGTCATGTTAAGAAAGTTTTCCTGCCCGTGTCCCTATGGGTACCATGTTGCAAAGCAGTTTCATGTGAGTAAAGAAAAGTCTACGTATTGCAAAACAGTAAGCAAACCGGGAAACATCTTCATCAATAGTTTCTGTAAATTGGACTGTGAACATATGTCTACATCTACACTACATCTACGTGTTCTAAAAAGCACCTTAGAGATTGCAAAACTCAAACACCATTTAAAGGGACAGTGACCAAATAATCATTCATCTGGCTCAAAGAGCTGTAACAGTCCAAGTTGTAACAAAGTAACTGTATTACATTGGAATTGCAGAAGAATTCCAGCAAATTGTTAAAGTTCTTTCACAGAATCCTAATGTCCAGAGGTCTCTTTCCTTCACTTTGCACCACAAGAACAACTCATTTCACAAAAAAAGATAGTTGGGTTCACAGGGAACACAACCCAGGCACATTACATAACAGTTAAAGGACTACTACACCCAGCATAACCCTCATCACCACTGTGGATACCTGACCCATGCCCAACATATGAACATACCCAGCAATAAGAATGTCTGGCCTCTTCCACTTCTTTATGACTTTCATTCCTAAACGGAGATCAAATACAACCCCCCTCCCCACCACCACTCCAACCATTTTACTGAATTCGCCATCTTTTCAATGATGTAGTGACAGAATTTTGTAATATGCAGAAATGTCAAATAGAATCCTCAGAAAATCTTTGCGTAGATCAATAGTACGAGTGAATATAAGAAATGTTGTAATATATCTTATTAGACAAAAATGCTTCATTATTAGAAAACTCCCCACACCTCCCACACCCCCACCTCCTGCTGCTCAAATCTTCTCTGAAAATCAGCTCAGCTTTGTCCTGTCTGCAAGACAAGCAATACAAGTCTATGGAGGGAGGAGGAGGGAGATCAGGACAAGCAATAAAAGAGTATTGAGGTGGGAGGAGGGAACTCCAGACAAGCAATAAAAGTCTATGCAGGGGGGAAGAGGGAGCTCCAGACAAGCGATACAAGTCTATGGAGGGGGGAGGAGGAAGCTCCAGACAAGCGATACAAGTCGATGGAGGGGGGATAAGGAAGCTCCAGACAAGCAATAAAAGTCTATGCAGGGGGGAAGAGGGAGCTCCAGACAAGCGATACAAGTCTATGGAGGGGGGAGGAGGAAGCTCCAGACAAGCAATAAAAGTCTATGCAGGGGGGAGGAGGGAGCTCCAGACAGGCAATAAAAGTCTATGCAGGGGGGAAGAGGGAGCTCCAGACAGGCAATAAAAGTCTATGCAGGGGGGAAGAGGGAGCTCCAGACAAGCGATACAAGTCTATGGAGGGGGGAGGAGGAAGCTCCAGACAAGCAATAAAAGTCTATGCAGGGGGAGCTCCAGACAAACGATACAAGTCTATAGAGGGGGGATGAGGAAGCTCCAGACAAGCAATAAAAGTCTATGCAGGGGGGAAGAGGGAGCTCCAGACAAGCGATACAAGTCGATGGAGGGGGGAGGAGGAAGCTCCAGACAGGCAATAAAAGTCTATGCAGGGAGGAGGAGGAAGAAGCTCCAGACGAGCAATAAAAGTCTATGCAGGGGGGAAGAGGGAGCTCCAGACAAGCGATACAAGTCGATGGAGGGGGGAGGAGGAAGCTCCAGACAGGCAATAAAAGTCTTTGCAGGGAGGAGGAAGGAGCTCCAGACAAGCAATAAAAGTCTATGCAGGGGGGAAGAGGGAGCTCCAGACGAGCAATAAAAGTCTATGCAGGGGAATGGAGGGAGCTCCAGACAGGCAATAAAAGTCTATGCAGGGGGGAAGTGGGAGCTCTAGGCAAGCGATACATGTCTATGGAGGGGGGAGGAGGGAGATCCAGACAAGCAATAAAAGTCTATGCAGGGGAATGGAGGGAGCTCCCGATAGGCAATAAAAGTCTATGCAGGAAGGAGGAGGGAGCTTCAGACAAGCAATACAAGTCTATGGAGGGTGGAGGAGGGAGCTCTATCCGTCGGCTCTGGGAGAACTGCAAATTAAAGGTGAAGCCTGCAGAGCAGAAACCTGCTTAACAATACCATATACAAGTTATATAATGGCCAGATATAGTGCTGCTCCTGATGTACAGACACAGGGCAGCTTATCCTTAAAAGTCATGATGCAGAATCTTTAACAGGGTCCCCCACCAGCCATTTGCCATTTATAATAGTGATGAAGCAAAGGGGGTCCCCTCAAGCACCAGTGCTTGATCACAACTACTACCTCTGCACCCCCTATAGCTGTACCCCTGCCTATGGATCCTATAGAAGGATATACAGTGGATGCTCAGCTCTTCTGTATTTTGAGTTGTCTGTTGCAAGTTTTTAAAGTTAGAAATTCATAAAATAGTTGAGAATAACATATGGGTGTTATAAAACGTGTGGGAAAGCGCCAACGTCCTTAACAAGTGCATGTGGGATTTTAAGTCTGCAAAGCAAACTCAAGCGGGAGACTGTACTACCTGCCATGTGTCGGCAGAGAAAAAAGACGATTTACAGCGAACACGAAGTACAGAATCGCATTAACTCCCTGCAAACATTAACATTTAGATGGGGTGAAAATATTACAATGGAGAATAAAACTATATACACTGGCATGTTTTGTATTAGTAATACTCTAGAACAGTGGTCTCCAAACTTGGAGCCTCCAGCTGTTGCAAAACTACAACTCCCAGCATGCCCGGACAGCCGTTGGCTGTCCGGGCATGCTGGGAGTTGTAGTTTTGTTACAGCTGGAGGTCCACAGTTTGTAGACCACTGCTACAGAATCTGAACTCTGCCATGTCCTTTTCTTTTGTAATGTCTCCTGGAAATTAATTAACACATTTTTGTCTCAGGTATCTGTCTTAGGGTGCGTTCCCTATCTGTCTTAGGGTGTGAACCCACCCTTAAAGGGGTAACTCCGCCCCTAGACATGTCTGTCCTATTAAACTATGTTGTCATGGGAAAAAAAATGAAATTACTACGTTTTGGTCAGATCACATCCCGGTCAAAATAACCCATCAAACTAAAATGGTACAGATAAAAATTAGGTCACAGCGCAATTAAATAAGCCACCATACAGCTACATAGACAAAAAAAGTAAAAAAGAGTATATAGCTCTCAGAATATGGTGAAAGTTAAACAGATTTGTAAATGACTTCTATTAAAAAATCTGAATCCTTTCAGTAGTTATGAGCTGCTGAAGTTGAGTTGTTATTTTCTGTCTAAGTGCTCTCTGATGACACATGTCTCGGGAACTGTCCAGAGTAGAAGCAAATCCCGATACTCTGTGCCTCTTCTACACTGTGGAGTTCCTGGAACAAGCAGAGATGTCAGCAGAGAGCACTGTTGCCAGACAGAAAAGAACAACTCAACTTCAGCAGCTTATAATTATTGGAAGGATTAAGATTTTTTAATAGAAGTAAATTCTATTAAATATTAATTTACAAATCTGTTTAACTTTCTGGAGCCAGTTGATATAATAAAACATTATTTTTTCCTGGAATACCCCTTTAAAGAACTTACGTTTTTTGTAAAAGTGGTTAAAGGGGTACTCCAGCGCTTAGACATCTTATCCCCTATCCAAAGGATAGGGGATAAGATGCCTGATCGCTGGGGTCCCGCCGCTGGGGACCCCCGTGATCTGGCATGCCGCACCCTGTTAAAATCAGTCCCTGGAGCGTGTTCGCTCCGGGTCTGATTACTGCCGATCACGGGGCCGGAACGTTGGGACTTCAAGGCTCCGCCCTGTGTGACGTCACGCTCCGCCCCCTGAATGCAAGCCTATGGGAGGGGGCGTGAAAGCTGATTTTAACGGGGTGTGGCGTGCAAGATCACGGGGGTGCCCAGCGGCGGGACCCCCGCGATCAGGTATCTTATACCCTATCCTTTGGATAGGGGATAAGATGTGTAAGCGCCGGAGTACCCCTTTAAGCAACAAAAATTATATCAATTAGATATTGCTGATAGTGTACTGATCTGCAGAATAAAGATATATTAGTTTTATTATAAAGTGAGTGGCGAAGAAATGAAATTCCTCAAAAGTTGCAGAATGGTGTTGGTGGTGGTGGTGTGGGTATGTGTGTGTAAGGGGGATTAGATTTCAGCCCGCGAATATTTTTACCATGGAATGTACTGCAGAACATAAAATAAATTAAGGGTGTCTTTAAAAAGTACAATTGGTCCTGCAAAAAACAAGCTCTCACGTGGCTCTGTATGTGCTATGTGTTATGGCTCTCATAAGATGAGGAGTTACAAATACGGTAAAAATTGCTGAAGGGGTTAAATATGAAATGTGATAATTCCCTGTACCCAGCTCAATGTTCAGGGTCTAGAAGAAAGAAGCCCATTATATATCACATCTGATGACGGAGCCCAGTATATATATATCACATCTGATGACTGAGCCCATTATATATCACATCTGATTACGGAGCCCATTATATACCACATCTGATGACGGAGCCCATTATATATCACATCTGATGACAGAGACCATTATATATATATCACATCTGATGACGGAGCCCATTATATATATATCACATCTGATGACGGAGCCTATTATATATCACATCTGATGACGGAGCCCATTATATATCACATCTGATGACGGAGCCCAGTATATATATATCACATCTGATGACTGAGCCCATTATATATCACATCTGATTACGGAGCCCATTATATACCACATCTGATGACGGAGCCCATTATATATCACATCTGATGACAGAGACCATTATATATATATCACATCTGATGACGGAGCCCATTATATATCACATCTGATGACGGAGCCTATTATATATCACATCTGATGACGGAGCCTATTATATATCACATCTGATGACGGAGCCTATTATATATCACATCTGATGACGGAGCCTATTATATATCACATCTGATGATGGAGCCCATTATATATATATCACATCTGATGACGGAGCCTATTATATATAACATCTGATGATGGAGCCCATTATATATATATCACATCTGATGATGGAGCCCATTATATATATATCACATCTGATGACGGAGCCTATTATATATAACATCTGATGATGGAGCCCATTATATATATCACATCTGATTACGGAGCCCATTATATACCACATCTGATGACGGAGCCTATTATATATCACATCTGATTATGGAGCCCATTATATATCACATCTGATGATGGAGCCCATTATATATATATCACATCTCATGACGGAGCCTACTATATATAACATCTGATGATGGAGCCCATTATATATATCACATCTGATTACGGAGCCCATTATATACCACATCTGATGACGGAGCCTATTATATATCACATCTGATTACGGAGCCCATTATATATCACATCTGATGACAGAGCCTATTATATATATATATCACATCTGATGACGGAGCCTATTATATATCACATCTGATGACGGAGCCCATTATATATCACATCTGATGACGGAGCCTATTATATATCACATCTGATGACGGAGCCTATTATATATCACATCTGATGACGGTGCCTATTATATATCACATCTGATGACGGAGCCCATTATATATATCACATCTGATTACGGAGCCCATTATATATCACATCTGATGACGGAGCCCATTATATATCACATCTGATGACGGAGCCTATTATATATCACATCTGATGACGGAGCCCATTATATATCACATCTGATGACGGAGCCTATTATATATCACATCTGATGACGGCGCCTATTATATATCACATCTGATGATAGAGCCCATTATATATATCACATCTGATGATGGAGCCTATTATATATCACATCTGATGACGGAGCCCAATATATATCACATCTGATGGTGGAGCCCATTATATATATCACATCTGATGACGGAGCCCATTATATATCACATCTGATGACAGAGACCATTATATATATATCACATCTGATGATGGAGCCCATTATATATCACATCTGATGACAGAGCCTATTATATATCACATCTGATGACGGAGCCCATTATATATCACGTCTGATGACAGAGCCTATTATATATCACATCTGATGACGGAGCCCATTATATATCACATCTGATGACGGAGCCCATTATATATCACATCTGATGACGGAGCCTATTATATATCACATCTGATGACGGAGCCTATTATATATCACATATGATGACGGAGCCCATTATATATATCACATCTGATGACGGAGCCCATTATATATCACATCTGATGACGGAGCCTATTATATATCACATCTGATGACGGAGCCTATTATATATCACATCTGATGACGGAGCCCATTATATATCACATCTGATGACGGAGCCTATTATATATCACATCTGATGACGGCGCCTATTATATATCACATCTGATGATAGAGCCCATTATATATCACATCTGATGACGGGTAACATTATATATCACATCTGATGATGGAGCCTATTATATATCACATCTGATGACGGAGCCTATTATATATCACATCTGATGACCGAGCCCATTATATATATATCACATCTGTTGACGGGTAACATTATATATCACATCTGATGACGGAGCCTATTATATATCACATCTGATGACAGAGCCTATTATATATCACATCTGATGACAGAGCCCATTATATATCACATCTGATGACAGAGCCCATTATATATCACATCTGATGACAGAGCCCATTATATATCACATCTGATGACAGAGCCCATTATATATCACATCTGATGACGGAGCCCATTATATATATCACATCTGATGACGGATAACATTATATATCACATCTGATGACGGAGCCCATTATATATCACATCTGATGACGGAGCCCATTATATATCACATCTGATGACAGAGCCCATTATATATATCACATCTGATGGCTGGGAACATTATCCTCTTAAAGGGGTTATCCAGGAATAGAAAAAGAGAGCTACTATCTTTCAAAAACCACTTCCTGTCTGTCTCCAGATTAGTTGTGGTTCTGCAGCTCAGTTCCATTGAAGTGAATGGAGCCACGTTGTAAAATCCCATCCAAACTGGAGACAGACGGGGGGTGGTTTTTGAAAGAAATTAGCTTTGTTTTTCTGTTCCTGGATAACCCCTTTAAACACAAACATCTTCAGATGTGAGAAATGAAGAACAGATTTGAATGTAGCTTGTCCTTTGACTTTACGATACGTCTTTTTGTGAATTACGGCAGTAAGGAAGACGCCATATCTATTTACAGAAATTCCAGTAAATCCAAGAATTATTGCCGCTGTCTGTGAGGCAGCTCATTGATGTGGTTTTTCCTATGTGACATGATCCAGGCTGGTAGCTGTGGGCAGATTCTGGAGCATTACGAAGTGTCTACAACGTTATCAGTAATGTCTTAAAGCAGTGGTCTCCAACTTGCGGACCTCCAGATGTTGCAAAACTACAACTCCCAGCATGCCTGGACAGCCTTTGGCTGTCAGGGCATGCTGGGAGTTGTAGTTTTGCAAAATCTGGAGGTCCGCAGGTTGGAGACCACTGTCTTAAAGAGTTTCTGATTTTACGTCTATAAATCATTACTACGGTATAAGATACTTGATGTTTTAATTCTTCACTCTTCTCTAGATATTAATGTAGTCTGAATATAAACAAGTGTCCTCATGTCCTTAAAGCATAGACTGTACATAGTCCTTGTCTAAGCTCAGAAGTGGTCACAACTGTATCCAGTCTGGACAATGCTCTGTGGGCTCAACAAACTAAAGGATTTTTGCTTCTGGCTGTGTATTTATCTCACAGAGCATTGCCTACACTGGATACAGTTATACCCTCAGCTGACAACAGAACTAAATTCTACCAAGAAGGAGTTGTTGGAATATATGAGATTACAATATTAGAGCAAGAGGATACTTTTATTGGGGAAAACTGTACAAATGAAAGGAGGCTCTAGGATCCTGTTGGGCACCTCTAGATGAGGTACAGGATGAGATACGGATGGGCACGGAGGTATACTTATACGTCTGTGTAACGCCGAGCGCTCCGGTCCCCGCTCGGCGTTTCAGCGTGTGCGCCCCCGCTCTCTTGGTCCCGGGACTCTTAGATCTAAAGGGCCAGTCCATCGGTGATTGGTGCCTGGTCCAATATGGTTAATTAAGGGTTAAGGTTTGTGAGAGGCAGTGCTGCTTGGACTTAATTAGGCTTCACCTGTGCACTGCCTATAAGTACCATCTCCTCCCACAGCCTCCTGCCGGATCTGTGTTGCCTTGTGCCTGAGAGAAAGCGGTTTTTGTTCCTGTGTTCCCTGCCTGTTGCTACTGACTACCGCCTGTGAACCGTTGCTGCCTGCCCTGACCACTTGCTAGGTCTGACTACGCCTTTGCCCTATCCTCTTGTACCTTGCCTTATCTCAGCAGCCAGAGAGGTTGAGTCGCTACTGGGAGGAACGACCTGGGGGTTACCTGCTGCAGCAAGTCCATCCCACTCTGCGGCGGGCTCTGGTGAAAACCAGTAACTCCTTAGACTCCGTTCCCCTGGTACGGCCCACGTCATCACCTCTCTGGCACAGCGGATCCACCACTAGCCTCTGCTACCTGCTACCAGCCCGGATCCTGACAGTCTGTATTGGCATCCTGCCACACATTTGCCCACAGATGTTGTGGGCCTGTGGATCCTGGTCTTGAGCCTCTTGGTTGCTGAAGTTGGTGCTTCAACTGGTCCCACTAATGCTCAATTGGTCATCTGGTGAACGGACAGGACAAGGAAGCATTACAATCTGGCGAAGACATTACTGGGAAACCCTTGCTGTGTGTAGGTGACCATTATCCCACTGAAAACCAATAGTTGAAATGTGGCCACAGGATGTTCTGTACATATCACCGAGCTGTTAATGGGCCTTCTATCACTACTAGGGGTGACCCACTGTCATATGCAATGGCTCCTCAGAACATCACACCAGCAGGGGGCAGTGTATCACTCCACAGCAAAGGCAGGATTGGAGCGCTCACTACAGGGCCTCCATACTCAAGCTTGACCATAGTCTGATCCCAGGTGGCTGACTATCAATGGCAGGACAAGTGGCTGACTATCAATGGCAGGACAAGTGGCTGACTATCAATGGCAGGACAAGTGGCAGACTATCAATGACAGGACACATAGCAGACTATCAACGGCAAGACACGTGGCTGACTATCAATGGCAGGACAAGTGGCTGACTATCAATGGCAGGACAAGTGGCAGACTATCAATGACAGGACACGTAGCAGACTATCAATGGCAGGACACGTAGCAGACTATCAATGGCAGGACACGTAGCAGACTATCAATGGCAAGACACGTGGCAGACTATCAATGGCAAGACACGTGGCTGACTATCAATGGCAGGACACGTGGCAGACTATCAATGGCAGGACACTTCTCCTAAGTGTCTGGAATCAGTTCCGAGCAGAGACAGTGGTGTGTTATGAAGGGGCCACCTGTGTATGGTTGGTGAACAAGAAAACTGTGTTTGCTGCTCGTGCTTGTCGGCAAATTAAACTACTTGCTACTGGTGGTCTTTCTGGGCGGTCTGGAGCCTGTTCACCGTGTCTGCATGCCCTCACTTAAACACAGTACCAAACACCTTCTAACCGCTTGGTAAGAATGGCCCAGATGGCAGCAATTCGACAAAACAACCACCCTGCTTCTCTCAATCCAAAAATGCACCCCTTCTCAAAGCCAGAGGCATGTCTATCAGTCAACAATCCCTAAGCAAGAGGTACACTTCCCAAAAGTAGCCACTGAGAGCATTTTTATATGGCAGCAAAGGAACTTTTATGCCCTCTTGTCGCAAGACCCAACATTTCATGAGACCACAATTGTCATAATTTACATATCTGTCATAACTTCATGACGAGTTTAGCAGTGATCCAACCTTTCTATTTGGGTGCATTAGTTTAAAAACAAAAATTTTGGTCAATGAGTGGATGTTAGAAAGTTGAAGAATTTTTCATGAAATGAACTACACAATATGCAATACCAAACATAGCCACTGGACATAAGGGGCACTGTTTCAATAACAAAAATCTACAAGATACAAAGCAAGGAGTGCTCCATAGTGCAATAGATAGTTTCAAGTATACTGGAAGCGCTTACCCACTAACTTGTGCAGCGAACAGGCACAACACTGGTAAAGGCATATAGGTAACCGAATGCAGCCGATCCCTCCACCATACAGGTGTATCAAAGAATTGCAGCGACTTCACCTCTCCATAGGGATTATATTCAGGCCCAATAGGACACCAGCGATAAAATAATATTCTTGGACACGGTTTATTATTCAGGACAATGTGTTTCAACGCCAGGACTGGCATCTTCTTCAGGTTCATATAAAAAGACTAAATACTGAGTTATTGAAGTTGACTAATGCAGACACCATTCCATCTGACAAGAGAAATCGTTTTCGACAATTGATTAATAAATAATCATATTAGATATTTAAATTAAAATCTTTATGCCCGGCTGGTTTGAATGAAACCATAGAGAACACTGTTTGAGGTATGAAATCACTGTCTCATCGTTTGTCGGTATTTTTCTGTGAAATATTTTATATATTTGCATATTGTGCGTTATTTTATATTTTTATATATTTCTATATATTTTTTTTTATATTGTGCTTTTTTATATATATGCCATTACTGAGAATATATATTTAAAAAAAATAAAATATTTATATATATATAAATTACAGTTTCAATTTTAACTATTACCTTTTTCAAGTTCAATGAAGGTTCTGTAACACCCACTGACGTGACTCTTTCCTGCTCATCTTGAGATTCAGCTGTTTTTGGTTCCGGTTTGGCCGGAGCGGGAGGAGCGTTACGGCATGTGAGTGTCTTATATATTTGTCAAGAATTGGAAAAGAAAAAAAACCGAGATGCGCTCCTAGGTGAGTATTATTAAAATAGACCAAGGAATGCGCAAAAATGTTGCACTTACCATGAACAGTTGTGCTGAGGGCACAACGCCTGTAATCGCCTGTAGACTCGCTGGTGCTTGTAGTCCTGATGCATGGGAGGCAGCCTCTGCGTCCTTCACCGTGACTTCCAGGTACCGGTGTAATGTAAGTAGGAATCAGGAAAAAAGTTTAGGACGTGTAAGATGGCGCCAAATCCCAAAGAAGACAAATATGCCAAAAATAATTCTTAAAAACAATATGGCTTTTATTGGCAACGTATAGAGGGGTGCTCCCTTCTATACGTTGCCAATAAAAGCCAAATTATATATTTGTCTGTCTTTTTATATGAACCTGAAGAAAACGCCAGTCCTGGGGTTGAAACGCGTTGTTCGGAATAATTAAACAGTGTCCAAGAATATGAATTTATCGTTGTGTCCTATTGCCCCTGAATATGATCCCTATGGAGAGGTGAAGTCGCTGGAATAACAAAAATCTGCATTTCTTTCGAATTGTAAAGCTCACTAAAAACGCTTTGATACAAGAAGCCTATTGTGTATATCAATGCTTCTCAACTTCTGTTTAGTGGGGCCTTACCAGGCATAACATAGAGATAACTACATCTCACCATAGGTCAAAGTTCAGGCCCAGATAAATAACGTATCTCAATGTATCTTCCAATTGACTCCTGTCCAGATCACTTCTCTTAAACTATCCTAAGATTAGCTTCCCGAAACCAACCTTGGAATCCTGATCCCTAAGGGTGAGGACGTACCTTATGTAATGGTAAATGTGTGGCCAAGGTGCAGACGAAAATCACAATAATATGGGGATCTACTCCAAAACCACATGCTTAGCGCAGTTTTCGTCCTTATCCGTACTGCTCATTTTATTTTTTTATTAATAATTATTATAAAGCAAATTTTAAAAAATTAAATTATTGAACAAGTAATAAAATCAGACAGGGCAGTTTTGGAATTTTATTAATATGGAAACCTTCCAAAGGGTAAATGTATGAGCATGCAGATTTAGATGGTTTATAACAGAAAATTCTGCTGAGCAAAGCATTAAACTCATGGATGTGTCAAAAAGATGCGGAAATTGGACATTTCTAATATAAGTTGACGAGAAGTCATTTCTATTTTTTTCATAGTGATGGAACGTATTTCTATGATTAGAAAAAAGTTTTGATACGTCATAGAGACATAAAGTTATGATCGGGGTTCTCAGTTATACACCCTGACTGATCTCTACAACAAGACAGAAGAAGTGTGCTTGGCGCTGTTCTCTCTGTGACTAAGTGGAGAGAAGACTGCGCACTTCTCTTCCTAGTGAGCGGTCAAGGTCTAAACACTCAGACCCGGTCTTGACCAATAAAACTTTTGACATGTGCCTATTTTTTTCCCCTTTGGCCTGAACACTCAGGGACATGTCAAACACTCAGGGACAGGACCATTTACCTTTTTGGTATTTGATAGGAAAAAAACCTACATATTAATTTTTATTCTGGCCATGTGAGCAGTTTCAAGAAGGCTGATACTTCCTATTTTGTGTAATCCACTTGTCAGCTTTGCTGTGTAGACTGGACCACAATAAGCAGAGTTGTCTCATTTTTATTATAGAGCAAACAAGATAATCAATGCTCCATTGTACAAGGTATTAAAGGGGTATTGTGGGTTTCTACATCTTATCACCTATCCAAAGGACAGGGGATAAGATGTATGATCCAGGGGTCCCGTCGCTGGGGACCCCGCGATCTTGGTGCAGCCCTCAGCATTCTGTGCCACGAGATGCCTCTGAGATGGGGACGTGATCTCCCGGCCACACCCCCTAGTGATGTCACTCCCCCTCCATTCATGTCTATGGGAGGGGGCGTGATGGCCGCCACGCCCCCTCCCATAGAAATGAATGGAGGGGGCGTGGCCATGATGCAATGTCCCCGTCTTGGAGGCAGCGCCCGACACAGAATGCCGGGGGCTGCACCAAGATTGCTGGGGTCCCCAGCGGTAGGACCCCTACGATCATACATCTTATCCCCTATTCTTTGGATAGGGGATAAGATGTATAAACCCGGAATACCCCTTTAACACTATACACACAGATAAAGCTCTGTATGCAGCTCCCCCCGGTCTCTGGGGGAAGGGTTGTACTATATCACTTCCTTGATACTTTAATAATCTTTTATATTGCTGCCATAAGGCACAGACTATACAGGAATGAATTCTATGCACATAATATGGACAGTATTTCCAAATTGAAACAAATTTTTAAGTAATTTAAAAAAAATCTCCTTTAAACAGATATGTAATTTATAAAACAAAAATGAAATGTGTACGACATTCCCTTTATTAATTAATTTCTAAAGCACAGTAGAGTTTTGTAGATAATTAAAGGGGTATTCTGCCCACAGACGTCTTATACCCTAACCACCTAAATATCCATTAGTCACTTAGGCTGCATTCACACCACGTTTTTGCAATACAGTTCCCCTATACGTTTTCAATGTGAAAACCATATGAAACCGTACTGAAAACCGTATGCATTGACTCTCCATTGAAAACCATATGCCAAATGATGCATCGGGATGCATCCGTTTTGCGTCTTCTACGGTTTTGTCCAGTTTTTTCCCCGTACCCAAAACCATAGCCTACCACGGTTTTTGGTCTGGGTGAAAAACCATATTAAGCCGTATACGTTTTTTTTGTTTAACAAGGGGGGTCAATGGGAACCGTACAGAACCGTATGTGCGTACGGTTCCATCCTGTTTGCACCATACGGTTTCTGACTTTGCAGTTTTTTGTTTTTTTTGGGAATTTCAATTAAACAAATGAAACTTTATTCATAATGGAGTGAAAAGTTAAAAACTTATCCATTTTTTTCTTAAAAGAGGGATGCAACCAGACATCATTTTTTAAACCGTATAAGGGTTTTAACCGTATGTGGGTTAAAATTTGTACACGTTTTGATACAGTTTAGTCCGATTTTGAGGAATCCGTTTTTCATCATAAACCTGGGGACACTCTCTCTTCTCTCTCTCTCTCTCTCTCTCTCTCTCCCTCTCTCCCTCTCTCCCTCTCTCTCTCTCTCTCTCCTTTGCATATGCAAACTAAAAAAAGGTATGTTCGCAAAATTCGCATATTCGTTCGTTCTCTTTTTTTTTTCATGCGAAAATTCGTAACGAAATTCGTATAGTGCGCATGCGGAATTATATCTCACCTAAAAGAAGGAAGGGATCAGTGTCCAGTCTGGAACTGCCGATCATTCGCATAAATACTCGCATAAATATTTGCATGAATTTGCTTAAAATAAAAAAAATTATAATATTCGTCATTACGAATATATATCCTTATATTCTAAATATTCGCAAAATCGCGAAGTGCCGATATTTATGGTAAAAATTTGCATTTCGAATATTCGCGTTCAACACTAGTAGGCTACGATTTTGGGGAAAAAAACTGACAAAACCGTACAAGACGCAAAAAGTACACAACCGGATGCATCGTTTGGCATACGGTTTTCAATGGAGAGTCAATGCATATGGTTTTCAATGGAGAGTCAGTGCATATGGTTTTCAATACGGTTCCGTACGGTTTTCAAATTGATAACGTATACGGGAACTCTATTGCAAAAACGTGGTGTGAACCCAACCTTAGTAGGATCTTAAAAAAGACCTAAGTCCATTTAGGTTAACCCAATATCCAGCACTGTTAATCAGAAGACAGAAAACCATTGCACACATTTTCCCCCAGTCCCATTATTCTTATTCATCTACCAACTCTTATGGCACAGGATAAAATCTTTGAAAATAATCCAAAAATATGACATCCAATAACTCCCCCCAGTCCAGTCTAGAACTTACCACCTCATAAAAGCAGATCGGATTAGTCTGACAGGACCGATCCCTCATAAACTCATGCTGTGTTATCAGGTTATTTTTTATTAAGGAATACTGGGGCCGGGATAACATCTCATAGAAAACTTCCAAATACTTTACTCGTCATTGGAAAAAAAAAATTCAACGTCTATAGTTTCTGGCAGGGTCGCTATCAGGGCGATATACAGTACATTTGAAAAGTTTTCAGACCCTTTTTTCCCCAGAGACCTTTTCATATTTTGTTATGCTACGAACTTAAAGGGGTATTCCGGGGAAAAACATCTTATCCCCATTAGAAAGGATAGGGGATAAGATGTCTGATCGCGGGGGGCCCGCCGCTGGGACCCCCGGGATCTCCCTGCAGCAGCCCGCATTCTATGCGTAGCTGCATCTGAAGTTTCAGAAACCTCCGGTCTTCCAAGACGGGGACGTGATGTCACGCCACTCCCCCCCCCCCCCATTCATGTCTATGTGAGGGGGCATGCGGGCGTTTGCCCCCTCCCATAGAAATGAATGGAGGGGGCGTGGCGTGATGTCACGTCCCCGTCTCGGAAGCCCGGCGGTTTCCGAAACTTCAGATGCAGCTGCGCATAGAATGCGGGCTGCTGCAGGGAGATCGCAGGGGGTCCTAGCGGCAGGTCCCCAGCGATCAGACATCTTATCCCCTATCCTTTTGATAGGGGATAAGATGTTTTTGCAAAGAATACCCCTTTAAAGGGGTACTCCGCCCCTAGACTTCTTATCGTGGGGGTCCTGTCGCTGGGGACCATCGCGATCTCGGCTGTGGCACCCCAGACATCTGGTGCCGGATGATTGGCGATGCAGGGCGGAGACTTATGAGGTCACAGCCATGCCCCCTCAATGCAAGTCTATGGGAGAGGGCCTGATGGCCGTCAAGCCCCCTCCCATAGACTTGCATTGAGGATGTGTGGCCGTGATATCACAAGCGGGGCGCGGCCATGACGTCACGTGCCTTTGGCGCTTTGGTGCCGCACCCAACTCTCTAAAGCACTTCCAGGTGCAGCAGGGAGATTGCGGGGGTCCCCAGTGGCGGGACCCCTGCGATCAGACATCTTAACCCCTATCCTTTGGATAGGGGATAAGATGTCTTGGGGCAGAGTACCCCTTTAACCTATTAAGGACCCAGGACGTATGAGTACGTCCTGGGTCCCGGTCCTGCGATATAACACGGGGTCACAAGGTGACCCCGCATCATATCGCGGCGGGCCCGGCGTCATAGTGAAGCTGGGACCCACCTCTAATAGCGCGCGGCACTGATCACGGTGCCGCGCGCTATTAACCCTTTAGCCGCGCGCTCAAAGCTGAGCCACGCGGCTAAAAGTGAAAGTAAAAAGTGCTGGTTAGCTCAGGGAGCTGTTCGGGATCGCCGCGGTATAATCGCGGCATCCCGAACAGCTGTAGCACAGGAGGAAGGTCTCTTACCTTCCTTCCTGCAGTCCGATCGCCGATTGAATGCATCAAGCCTGAGATCCAGACTTGAGCATTCAATCGCCGAAAACACTGATTGATCCATTCCTATGGAGATGGATCAATCAGTGTAAAAGATGAGTTAATGCAATGTTATAGCCCCCCCCTATAGGAGCTATAATATTGCATTAAAAAAGTGTAAAAAAATCATTAACCCTTTCAATTATCCCTTCCCCTAATAAAAGTTTGAATCACCCGGCATTTCCAAGAATAAAAAAAACACAGTGTAAATAAAAATAAACATATGTGGTCTCGCCACGTGCGGAAATGTCCGAATTATAAAAATATACCGCTTTGTAAACCGCACGTTCAATGGCGTACGCGCAAAAAAATTCCAAAGTCCAAAATAGCGCATTTTTGATCACTTTTTATACCACAAAAAAGTTAATAAAAAGTGATAAAAAAGTCTGATCAGAACAAAAATGGTACCGACAAAAACTTCAGATCACGGCGCAAAAAATGAGCCCTCATAGCGCCCTGAACGCAGAAAAATAAAAAAGTTATAGGGGTCAGAAGATGACAATTTTAAACGTATAAATTTTCCTGCATGTATTCATGATTTTTTACTGAAGTGATACAAAATCAAACCTATACAAGTAGGGTATCATTTTAACCGTATGGACCTACAGAGTAAAGATATGGAATTATTTTTGCCGAAAAATGTACTGCGTAGAAACGGAAGCCCCCAAAACTTACAAAATAGTGTTTTTTCATCAATTTTGTCGCACATTGATTTTTTTTCCCGTTTCACCGTAGATTTTTGGGTAAAATGACTAATGTCATTACAAAGTAGAATTAGTGACGCAAAAAATAAGCCATCATATAGAATTTTAGGTGAAAATTTTAAAGAGTTATGATTTTTTAAAGTTAAGGAGGAAAAATTGAAAATGAAAAAATGGAAAAAGCCCGGGTCCTTAAGGGGTTAAAGGGGTACTCCGGTGGAAAACTTTTTTTTTCTTAAATCAGCTGGTGGCAGAAAGTTAAACAGATTTGTAAATTCCTTCTATTGAAAAATCTCAATCCTTCCAGTACTTATTAGCTGCTGAATACTACAGAGGAAATTATTTTCTTTTTGGAACACAATGCTCTCTGCTGACATCATGACCACAGTGCTCTCCATTTTAAGACCTGTCCAGAGCAGCATAGATTTGCTATAGGGATTTTCTCCTACTCTGGACAGTTCTTAAAATGGACAGAGATGTCAGCAGAGAGCACTATGCTTGTGATGTCACCAGAGAGCTCTGTGTTCCAACAAAAATAGAATTTCCTCTGTAGTATTCAGCAGCTAATAAGTACTGGAAGGATTAAGATTTTTTAATAGAAGTAATTTACAAATCTGTTTAACTTTCTGCCACCAGTTTTTTTTTTAATCTTTTTTTAAAGTTTTCCACCGGAGTACCCCTTTAAAGTGAAAAAATTCTCCTATCAATCCGCACACAATCCCCTCTAGTGATGTAAAAACGGAATTTTTGAAATTTCTGCTCTTGTAAATGAAAAACTGAAATATGGCATTGACATAGGTATTCAGACGCTTTACTCAGGACATAGTTTAAGAACCTTGGTCATTTCTCTTACCAAGGCCCTTCTCCCCGACTACTACTTGGTTTGGTGGAGCGGCCAGCTCGAGGAAAAGTCCTGGTTGTTCCATTCTTCTTCCACTTTGCTCTTGGGAACTTTCTGTGCAACAGAAATGTTGTTGCCCCCTTCTCCAGATCGATTCCTCCTACACACAATCCTGTCTCTGAGCTCTACAGGCAGTCCTTTCCGCCTGATGGCTGTTTTGCTCTGATCTACATTGTCAGCTGTGAGATCTTATATAGACAGGGCTGTGCAGTCTTGCACGCCGTGATCTTGCACGCCGCACCCCGTTAAAATCAGTCCCCGGAGCGTGTTCTCTCTGGGTCTGATTACTGTCGATCACGGGGCCGGAGCGTTGTGACGTCAAGGCTCCGCCCCGTGTGACATCACGCTCCGCCCCCCTCAATGCAAGCTGTCCGTGCATTCTGGGACTTGTAGTTGTGTGGGAACTCGCCCAGGATTTTCACTGAATGGCTGGTCCTGCAGGACTCCTGCTAATGGGAATGGTGTTCCTGCAGTGGGAGAAATGCAGGAACTTAGTTCCCACACATTCCTGCAGGACTTGAGCCCTGGGGCTGTGTCTTTCCATATCATGTCCAATCAGATGAATTTACCACAGGAGACTCCGACCAAGGTGGAGAAAGAGAAAAAGGAGGCTCTAGAGCAGTGGTCTTCAACCTGCGGACCTCCAGATGTTGCAAAACTACAACTCCCAGAATGCACGGACAGCCGTTGGCTGTCCGTGCATGCTGGGAGTTGTAGTTTTGCAACATCTGGAGGTGCACAGGTTGAAGACCACTGCTCTAGAGCTAAATCTAAATATCTAGTGTTATAGGAAAGGGCCGGAATATTTATTGCCATGGCTGCAACATAACAAAATAAAATAAAAATATGAAAGGGTCTGAAAACTTTTCTAATGCATTGCATGGCCGGTATTTTCATCAGGGACAGTGCTGGTCACTTGGGAGATTTATCAAATCCTGTCCAGAGGAAAAGTTGCTGAGTTGCCCATAGCAACCAATCAGATCGCTTCTTTCATTTTGCAGAGGCCTTGTTAAAAATGAAAGCAGTGATCTGATTGGTTGCTATGGACAACTGGGCAACATTTCCTTTGGACAGGATTTGATAAATCTCCCTCACAATCTTTGGTTTGTAGTGATAATATTGGGAGATTGTTCCTTTCGGCATCTCCCTGACAGGAAAACATATGAGGGAATGTACCAAAGGAAGTTCACTCCTATAGGCTTGTGCAATTTAGGAAGGATACCTAAACGGCATACGGACGAGTGCCGATACGCCGATTGCTCGACACATAAGGGACACACATGCTGGAGACCTGAGGAATCTTAAATTTTGCGGATAAAACTCGGTCCAAGAGGTGGAAATCTGGACAAAATCTTCCTTAGAGGGGAATCGAAATGGATCTTTCGGTTAAAGACCTTAAAGGGGTTCTCCGCTGCTCAGCGTTTGGAACAAAATGTTCCGAACGCTTAGAGCCGGCGCCGGGAGCTTATGACGTCATAGCCCCACCCCCTCATCACATCACACCCTGCCCCCTCAATGCAAGTCTATGGGAGGGGACGTGACGGCTGTCACGCCTTCCTCTCATAGACTTGCATTGAGGGGGTGGGGCGTGGCGTCATGAGGGTCGGGGCTATGATGTCACGAGCTGCTGGCTCCAGCGTTCGGAACGGTTTGTTTTCCAAGCGCTGAGCAGCGGAGTACCCCTTTAAATCCTCTTGGTCTTAAAGAGGGATTCACATACACAGCTTTTATTTAAAGGGGTACTCTGACGCTTAGACATCTTATCCCCTATTCAAAGGATAGGGGATAAGATGCCTGATCGCGGGGGTCTCGCCGCTGGGGACCCCCGTGATCTTGCACGCCGCACCCCGTTAAAATCAGTCCCCGGAGCGTGTTCGCTCCGGTTCTGATTACTGTCGATCACGCCCCCTCAATGCAAGCCTATGGGAGGGGGCGTGACAGCTGTTAGTACTTACCTGTCCTATACCGTTATTGTAGCATTTGCTTAGTAACGGCATTGCCGTAGTCTTTTTACCTTTGATCATGAGTTACCCTAGGAATTTTTATATATTTTCCTGCCAACCCTAGATTACTTTTGGAATTAATCTAGGGCTCTAATTTATGGGAGAGATGATCTGAGAATCCTAGTATCTTGAATTGTAAACATGGTACTACTCCATAATGCCCTATAAATATCTTGGACTATGTTTTTCATTAGGATTAGGGTATCATGCCAACATATTTACCATTGAGCCTAGAAATACTTTAAAGAGTACCTGCCACCAAATAAAACTTTTAATATACTGTTCCTTGCGTAAATAGCAGACACTTTCCCATTTACTTGGTTTTAAAATTATCAACATAAATATGTTTAAAATGTAATTTTACAAAATCGGTAAGTTTGGTCTCCTCCCGGCCTGGCAGGAGACCAAAGTCAGTAAGTGCTACTCTGCACTGAGCTTGATTGAAAGCTGCACAGAGCCTCATTGAAAGCTGCACAGAGCCTCACTGAAAGCTGCACAGAGCCTCACTGAAAGCTGCACAGAACCTCACTGAAAGCTGCACAGAGCCTCACTGAAAGCTGCACAGACTCAAAGATGCATAGAACCTCACTGAAAGCTGCACAGACTGAAAGCTGCACATAGCCTCACTGAATGCTGCACAGAGCCTTACTGAAAGCTGCACAGAGCCTCACTGAAAGCTGCACAGACTGAAAGATGATTAGAGCCTCACTGAAAGCTGCAAAGAGCCTTACTGAAAGCTGCACAAACTGAAAGCTGTAAAGAGCATCACTGAAAGCTGCCCAGAGCCTCACTGAAAGCTGCACAGAGCCTCACTGAAAGCTGTACAGAGCCTTACTGAAAGCTGCACAAACTGAGAGCTGTAAAGCACCTCACTGAAAGCTGCACAGAGCCTCACTGAAAGCTGCAAAGAGCCTTACTGAAAGCTGCACAAACTGAAAGCTGTAAAGAGCATCACTGAAAGCTGCCCAGAGCCTCACTGAAAGCTGCACAGAGCCTCACTGAAAGCTGTACAGAGCCTTACTGAAAGCTGCACAAGCTGAGAGCTGTAAAGCACCTCACTGAAAGCTGCACAGAGCCTCACTGAAAGCTGCAAAGAGCCTCACTGATTGCTGGACAGACTGAAAGCAGAACAGAGCCTCACTGAAAGCTGCACAGACTGAAAGCTGCACAGAGCCTCACTGAAAGCTGCACAGAGCCTCACTGAAAGCTGCACAGACTAAAAGCTGCACAGGGCCTCACTGAAAGCTGCACAGAGCTTGAGGTCTTCTGGTCATCACAGTTCTGCAAAGATGTGAGGATGGAAGTGGTACCCCAGCAGGCTTCAGTGATGTCATGCCTGCTGGGAAACTCCCACTTTCTCCTGCTAAGGGTGGGAGAGATGTTAGGAGTAGTTAGGGAACATAGCCTGAGTTATTTTAGAAAAGTTTATTTGGTGACAGGTACCTTTTAATTATGTATAATACAGTAGGTTTTATGCAGCATTTGTCCATCGCTTGTATTATACTTTTAAGTATTCTATATAAATTATACTATTGTCTTTTTGACACAATAGTGTCTGGCGGTACCCGTAGGAGGTAGGCCGCCATGTAGCATCTGTCATACATAGACTTTAATGTTAGAACATCTATATATTTTATTGATTTTTTTTCATACCAGCCAAGTGATGGACAAAACCCCACTATTTTGGCCGAGGGTAGGAAAATGGTAGCCTATGGATATGATGATGTATGCACTAGGAGCAGACAGAAAATGTGGTGGGAAAATAAAGTATGAGAAGAGCCTAAAGAAATAAAGGAGGAAATTCTTCTCATCCTCCTCTACAATTCCTCCCAGGTCACTTTTTAGAGGGTAAATACTTTTAATTGTAATCTTTTTTTTTTACTATTGATGTAATTTAAGAATATTTTAGGATTAGTTTTCCTCTGCTTCCTTCAGCTTTTCTGCCTCTATCTGTTTTTGCTTTATTTATTCTTTTCTTTATGGCTTTTTAGTGCATCATTCCTGGCTTCCTGTTTATGTTATATGTGAAATCTTAATTTCTGTCCACATCATTTTCGGAATTTTCATTTGACACAAACCTGTTATGTTCAACATAGTCCCACACTGTTGTGTACTTAACTACAAGGGACTTACATTTGCTCAGTAACCCCTTAGGTGTAGCACTCTTGCTATGCAAACCTAGGGAGAGAAAGAGAGAGCAAGAGTAAGAGGAGACAGTTAGATAGCTAGATAGATAGATAGCGCAGATGGGGCCCAACTATACTGTAGAGGCATACAGGGCACTCAAAGGGGTTGTCCAGCAAAAGAAACAACCTGTGTATTGTGTCAAAAAGTATAATAAAGCAAATTACTAATTTAATGTTAATAGCCCTACTGCACAGATTTTCCAGCTAAGCTGTCTGGCTTGTAGCTGTGAAGTCATGTCACACTCTTTAAATGCAGAGCTCCCTCCCTGCTCCCCCTCCCCTCCTGTCTGCTCAGAATGAGACCAGCGATGTGAAGGGTGGGAAGGCTGGTATTAGTGCTTATTAGATTTATGAATCATTAAATAAGGCAGCAGGAAGCCTTTCCCAGTCACAGTAGTTTCCATCAGAACAGGCTCCCTGCTGCCTTATCTAAGGAGTCATACATCTAAGAAGCAGGGATAGGAGCTCAGCATTCGGAGAGTGTGACGTGATGTCACAGCTACGAGGGAAAAACCTGATATTGGGAAATTAGTGCACTATGGCTAATAACATTAAATTAGTAAGTTGCTTTATTATATTTTTTGATACCGTACATAGGTTGTTTCTTTTGCCGGACAACCTCATTAATTATATACTCTGGGGGCACTAGCAGGCTTAACTAAGGGATAGGGCCTAACTTATTTGTGGAGGGCACATGAGAGTTAACTACAGTGTGATGGGCACGAGGGGGCCGAAGTAAATTATGGGGTCAGAAAAGGGGTCTAATTAAAATGTGGGGGCACAAAGGTAGGGGTAATTATAGTATTGGCGCAATGCAGGGCCTATCTATAGTTTTGTGGCAGCAAGGCAGGCACTTAAATTTGATAATTTGCCGATCTTTTGAATTGTCCTTCTTGGTAATGCAATCAAGGAAGTAGCAGATGTTCCTATTTCAATGTTGAGGAGTGTAGAAAGGAAAGCTGGATATATTATTATTATTATTATTATTATTATTTAAACACTATGGGTGGGTAATGTATGGCGATGTGGAGGAAGCTCTGAATGCAAAGAGTATATGTCTGGAAGATTCTGCAGACAAAATCTTCATGGCGGTCTGGGCCAAATGGATTGAGTAAGGAAAGTGGGGGTGGGCCCCAAGAATAGTAATGTCTTGTTAGGCCACAGTACACTAGTCCAATGCTAAGTAGATATGAGATAGATATATAGATAGAAAGGAGATATATAGATAGATATGAGATGTATAGATATTATATGAGATAGATATGAGATAGATAGATTGAAAGATAGATAGATATGTGTGTTGATAGATATGAGATAGATAGATAATCATGTTCATTTTAGTTAATAAAAAGCTGCCTCTGTATGGTTATGAAAATTCTATTTTAATTTCTCTCCAGTCATCTGGATAAGGAATGATGCAATTACTTGTATTATAAAGTACTATGTGTAAGTAGTATATAACTGGTAGGACATAATGGTTATTGTACCACCCTGCTGAAAGCATAGCACATCTCAGGGTCTGGATGAATAGTCTCCAAGACAGTGGAAAAGAATGTAATATTATTATGCATTAGCCGACACTGTACGTGCAATTATGGTGCATTAAGGGATTACATTCCCCCGCTGGCCTGTTCTGAGGCCGCAGCATGGATATTTAGTGAGCACAGACTCTTTCTAATAATCGGTAATGAGCGCTGGATTTACTTCCTGTTCCTTTCTCCTGTGAAGTAGCATTAGTGGCAGATGTCACGGATTTTACATCTAAGCACTATCTCCCAATTTGTCCGACATCTGTATTTCACTGATCTGGCATCTAACTCATTAAACTGTTATTACCGGCCTTTGGGACAGACTAAAGAACTATTAATATTTGACATGAATCCAGGAAAAAAAGCAAATTGAGATTCTGTATGACTTAAAGGGGTAGTCTGGACGTAGTCTGGCATTCAAAACCACTAAATGGGATAGGGAATGTCCTATTCAGGACCCTTATCTATTAGCCAATGCAGAAAGCAGGAACAAAGACCCTGGAGGACCCAGCAAAAATTATTTGTGATCGCTGGAAGTTCCAGTAGCGGCATCTTCTTTAAAGGGGTACTCCACTGCCCCAGCGTTCGGAACATTTAGTTCCGCATGCCAGGTGCAGGCTGCGGGGGTTGTGACATCACGACCCCCGCAGCCCGCACCCAGCATTTGGGACTAAGTGTTCCAAATGTTGGGGCAGTGGTGTACCCCTTAATTTATGTTTTTGGTTAACCCTTTCTAATAAGGGATTGTGAAATTGGAAAAACTACTATAACTGTGAAATTTAGAGTGCCAAAAGGGCAGAAGAAGCCTTATACACAGTACTGGCTTTGCATCAAAGTACTGGCTCTGCAATTCATAATAAAAGTGGAAACTAAATATTCAAAACATTTCAGTTTGTTCAGTATCGAGTGTAAGCGTCACGGGCATAAATACATGAACTTATAGACTTTGGCATGATATCAGTGGGGTTATTAATGGCTGTCTGAGAAATTTTCTGCCACACTGAATGCACTTGGACACGCAAATCATTAGCTACCTATGCAATTGCCGACCAATGGCATCCCAGATGTGCTAAATGGGAAGCAGGTCCGGAGACGCTGCAGGCCATGGTAGCACAGTTAGGCCATGCAGGCTGCTCACACTAGCGCAAGGAACATGAGGCCTGTGTTGAAAAATGGCTCTTTTGACACATAGCCGTACCAATGGTTCCATGACCAAATCAATGTAAGGGTAGGTTCACACCACGTTTTCTTAGTACGGGGACCAGATCCGGTTGGGGGTAGTGAAAAACGGCACTCCCGTGTCCCAGCCTGAACCGGCGCTCTTCTCATACAAATGAAAACTGTGGAATGCTGTCGTTTTCAGTCCGGTCAGAAAACCAGATATGGGGCAAAAATTAGCCGACCAGAGTCACTGTTTGACTCTGGCCGGCTCATTCAAATGAATGAGAAGGGGGCCGGGTCCCAGCCAGATCCAGTCCCTGTACTAAGAAAACGTGTTGTGAACCCACCCTGGGGCCGAGCAGTAAGTGTACCTGGAATGAAAACTAGAGGGGTCCAGCTAACATATATTATGCCTCCAACACCATCATTCCTGGGAGTAGGATTGATGTGACGATCCCTCATGAAGGCCATTTCATGGTGTTGCCCAGATGGTCTCTAGACCAATCTCCAGCCTTATTGCATTCAAGACAAAAGCAGGACTCACCTGTAGCTGGACACCTGGCTCATAGCCCAATATTGTGCAAGCACCTTCTATTGTGTAGACACTGCTCAATGCCATATGCTAAGATTGCAATGTCCAATTTCCCTCCTAGTATAGAATAGATTACCACGCGCCATCCTTCTAATCTGACGATCATTTTGCACAGAAGTTCACCTTTGTGCACCTCTTAAAGTCCTTCCAGTACATTTTGGGTCTCCCAACCACTCAGACACGTAATGTTGATCAGCGATGACACCTCGACTTAGCAATTCGTCAGAGTGATAAACCAAGGTCTCTCAATTTAAGGATTCTGCAGTTTGTGGCACATTAATGAACAGTAGGCATCATACAATCATATTGTACACAGTTCAGAAACAAGATAGTCGGCACCGCTACCCCTATCAACCCTTCAGTCTGTGACTGGACTCGTGCATTCACACTATGCAGGTGTGTGGAATCCTATGCAGCTATTCGATGTGAAAACACACTGACCTCATCTGATTACTGAGCTTCCATGTGGCTGAAAATGTTGCCCAATCCTGCATTCATACCATTGCAGATCCTCCCATGTGCTACAGATTGGAGTTAGTTTATTAAAAATTGATAATATGCAGATCTTAGTGACACCTGCTTCTTTCTCAATTTGCATAACCTTTCGGCTTGTCCCGCTGTCCAAATATCATTACAAATTTTTTAATCAAGCTATAGTGTAGGGTAGAACCACACCCTAATACCCCCACTGGCAACACCAAAGTACACGGGGGGGTCCATTGTGGATCTGAGATACTTGATTTAGATCCCTGACCAATCACAGCTTATAACTCTTTGTATGACTTTATGACGAACAGACCTTACATATTACAAAAATATCCAATAGCCACCAGCCGGAGCATATCGGCAGAACGACAATGCGGTTTTGCATCGTTCTCCGGCTGCCAGCTGCCTTCCCTCCCTGCACCCGGGTGAACATGCTTTGTAAATGGACTATACTTCAATAAAGTCCGAACAAGATTTGTACATGGACACTGCTTCAATAAAGTCCGAATTTTATTCATCTGACATGGTGAGTGCAGACATGTTTTTTTCCTATATTGGATATTTTTGTGGAATTGCCGGTTCTTCTATTGTCTAACACCCCATGCTTTATTTTTGTTCACCGGGTCTCCAATTACCTGTGCTGAATTCAGGCTGCTGTTCACATGTTGTAGTGCCCATCCCCCTTTCTCCTTTTTTACTTGGAGATTATGTTTTTTTTATTTTTTATGTTGCCACATATGGGGACTAAATAGGAGACCTAATCACTATATAGGGGAAGTGTAGGGGGGCCCAACTACTATAGTGGGGTGGACAGTGGGGGCTAAAAGGCCATATGGAGGCCTAACCACTATATGGGGACAGTGTGTGGGCCTAAGTACTATATGGGGGCAGTATAGTACAGATGGAGAGTTTGTGAGGAGGGTGCTGGAGTGAGGAGCCTAAATTATTTGTCTGGCACACTTTTTAGAGACAAGTCATGGCTGGGGAAGTCTTCATGATGGTCTGAGCCAGACGGAGAAGAAAAGGGAACAAGAATGACTCCACTCAGAGAAGACATTAACTTTGAGTTATTCTATGTAACTGTGTGGTCCCTTATATGGTCTGCAGAGTCTGTGAAGTGATGTATAAGCACATATGTGCACACCTCTAGGGATTTTATTAAATTTTGTAGCGAATAAAATATATATAAAAACTAATATTAAAGGGATGTCTTCCAAAGAACTGTTAAAGGGGTACTCCGGTGGAAAACTTTTTTTTTATTTTTCATATCAACTGGTGCCAGAAAGTTAAACAGATTTGTAAATTACTTCTATTAAAAAATCTTAATCCTTCCAGTACTTATTAGCTTCTGAATACTACAGAGGAAATTCTTTTCTTTTTGGAACACAGAGCTCTCTGCTGACGTCATGACCCCAGTGCTCTCTGCTGACATCTCTGTCCATTTTATGAACTGTCCGGAGTAGGAGAAAATCCCCATAGAAAACCTATCCTGCTCTGGACAGTTCCTAAAATGGACAGAGCTCTGTGTTCCTAAAAGAAAATAATTTCCTCTGTAGTATTCAGCAGTTAATAAGTACTGGAAGGATTAAGATTTTTTAATAGAAGTAATTTACAAATCTTTTTAACTTTCTGGCACCAGTTGATTAAAAAAAAAAAAAGTTTGCCACTGGAGTACCCCTTTAAAGGTATATGAACATTATAGATACCCGTAGACCCATGTCTCTCCCCCCCCCCCCCCCCCCATGCTGTACCTAGAAAACACAGCCTGTCCATGCATTACAAGGAATGGCATTTATAAGACAACCTTTTAAAAAATATTCATATTTCTGTTTTTACATACAGTAAACGTCTGCCAGAGATGTGGAGTATTAAAGCAATTTAACAGTAAATTTAACTGCATCCGGACAGTATATCACCCCATTGACAGGCCGCGGTGCTTGATGTTACTTCCAGGTAATGCAGCCGTCTTAAGACACAGAGAGGCTTGTAAACCTGTAGCCTTTAATGAAAATTAAGCTTTCCAACTGAAGCGTTTCAGAGCTGGAAAATACAAGAGTCGGGAAGCCTCATTACTAGACTCCTGCTGAGACGTGGGATAAGAAAGAAAATAAATGCAGACTTTCTTTTATGATGGAACAAAAGCAACATACAGGGGGGTTACTAAAGGGAGATGAACAGGTTTACAGAAAAACATGTCTGTTTTCCTTAAAGGGGTACTCCGCTGCCCAGAGTTTGGAACAAACTGTTCCGAACGCTGCAGCCGGCACCTCGTGACGTCCTAGCCCCGCCCCATCATGATGTCACACTACGCCCCCTCAATGCAAGTCTATGGGGGGGGGGGGTGACATTTCCAAGATTGTAAACAGAGCACATTATACCGACTACATCACAGAACAGATATATTGGCCAAGTTATGCATGATCTTTGTGGTGCCACTTACTATTGATCAGGAAAGCAGCCATTTTAAAAGGTTGGGAATCCAATAATAAAGAAATCCGATAGCACTCACCACCTTCAGGTCATGAGTAAGACGTGAAATGGCCCGTCCGCCATCATTTGTAGCCATGACCTGACTCTTTTGTGAATAAAGTTCTCTTCTATCGTGGTGAGTGCCATCCAATTCATCTATTTTTTGGATTCTTGCATACTGTCTTCTGGATTGAGCACCACTGATACACCACGCACGGGATACACCAAGTGATTCAGCTGCATTACCCCCAATACAGTACGTGGCAGTGCCGACCTTCATCTTCTTTTTTTTTTTTTTTTTTTTTTTTTTTTTTTTAAAGTGGGGTTTTAATACCAGGCCATTTTGGTTTTGATAAAATCATATACAGTATAATCCATTTATAATGGATACTGGGATGTAGCTATAGCAGGTAGAGCGGTAGCAGTCACACCAGGACCCTGGCTCCTAAGGGCCCCCAAAGGGCCATTTGCCTTTTGAGAAGACACCAGTATTATAAATGACACATAGTAGGGCAGGGCCCTGATAAAGATTTTACAATGGGGCCCAGGAGCTTCAATTTATGCAACTGAATGGATATAAACTGATCAGTAATAACCCTATAACCAGGTGAAGTGAATAACATGGATTATTTGGTGGAACATATTAGGTTACAAAGTCAAACTGCTAAAAATGTTAATACTGGACACCTACAGAGGTCCTGTGGAGTCCAAGCCTCGAGGGGGCTGTGGTGACTGGTAAGTGGGGAGTAGTACAGTAGACATTTATGACACAGCCATATAACAATGTTGGCTGAGGGGGTGTGAGAACTTTAATATTTTCATATTGTTGAATGTGGTCAACATAGATATACAGTACAAAAATAAAATACACTTCCAATCTTTGTTGCTTTACTTTTTTGTGTTTTCTTTCTATAAAAAGATCACAATGCACCTTGTGTACTCAATGAGTCAGTGTCGGTCTTGATTTGAACCTATAAAAAAAAGAAAAGAAAAGTACAGGACAGAATGTGGTATTGGAAGACTGAAGTCGTATGAGGTTATTCGGGATAATAAACCAACAGGTCCTTCGCCACATGTTGAATCAGAAAGTCAAAAGACTGGTTGTAAGAAGAGAGTCCTGTAGATCGTGCTCATAGGGTTAATCGTCCTTTTCAACAAAGACTTCTCCGTGCAGAACTTTCCTTCTTTGACGCAGCATGTGAAAATATAGCTGGGGAAATACTGACAGGAAAAATAAGGAAAGATTAGAGAAGAATATTTGGCGATACCTTTTGATGATAAATTTCCTATCATTTTGTGTCTCCATGGTCACAGACTACAAAAGAAATCCTCTGCGTTTTCCTACTACAGTCATATTTTCTTGTATATGTTCCCCATTTTTTGTTAAAGGGGTATTCCGGACAAAAACATTTTATCCCCTATCCTTTTGGATAAGACATTTGATCGCGGGAGGCCCACTGCTGAAACCCCCCGCGATCTCCCTGCAACACTTGCATTCCATGCGGGGCTGCGTCTCCAGTTTCGGAAACCTCCTTGTTCCCGGGACTGGGGACGTGACGTCATGCCATGCCCCCTCCATTCATGTCTATGGGAGGGGTCGTGACGGCTGTCACGCCCCCTCCCATAGGCATGAATGGAGGGGGTGTGGCGAGATGTCACGTCCCCAGTCCCGGAAACCCGAAGGAACTGGCGACGCAGCTCCGCATAGAATGCGGGTGCTGCAGGAAGATCACGGGGGGTCTCAGCAGTGGGCCCCCCACGATCAGACATCTTATCCCCTATCCTTTGGATAGGCGATAAAATGTTTTTACCCCGAATACCCCTTTAATACAGCATGTGTTCAGCAGGTTAGAAAGAATGAAAGGAAATGTGATAGGGTTCATAGCCAGCCATAGGGTCAGACCATTGCCGTTACATTGGCTTACATAGGTCTACATGGGAGCCGGAGGAACACAATAATTTTGTTTCATCAATGATGTATAATTTTTCATTATGAAGTTAATCTTCACCAGTGCCATAAACATTAAATGGAGCAGCCATACTAGACGACCGCTTCAGTTAAACATGGGCAATAGGGGCCTCTGCCTGGGTGATTGGTGAGCGCCCCAGTTGGACTGCCACAGATCAGATACTTATCACCCATTAAAGGGGTTGTGCGCTGCCCTGGCTTTCGGAGCTCCGCACGCAGCGTCCGGAAGTTCATTACCAAAGTCTATGGGAAGGGGGCGTGACAGTGGTCGCACCCCCTTCCCATAGACTTTCGTTGAGGGGGCGGGCGTGACGTCACGAGGGGGCGGGGCGTGACGTCACGCCCGGCGGCCGTGAACACGGAAGCCCGCACACAGCGTTCGGAGTAATGAACTTCCGGACGCTGCGTGCGGAGCTCCGAAAGCCCCCAAAGGGCTATCCCCCAAGTCTAAAGGGATATTCCTACAATTTGAAGGGAATCTGTCAGCTGTTAGGGTATAAAAGCAAACTTTACCTTTCAAGGAGCTGATGCTGGTTGCTAAACTTACAAAATCTCCTATTTATTTCTCAAGCAAGTGTTAAAGGGGTTATCAAGGAATAGAAAAACCGTAGGTAATTTCTTTCCAAAACCACTCCCTGTCCCCAGGTTGTGTGTGGTTTTGCAGCTCAGTTCCATTGAAGTGAATGGAGCCAAGTTGTAATACCACATCCAAAGTGGAGACAGACAGGGATCGGTTTTGGAAAGAAATTACCTGTGTTTTTCTATTCCTGGATAACCCCTTTAAGGAGGTGGGAGGAGGGGAATAGTGTTGAGCGGCATAGGCCATATTCAAATTCGCAATATTTGGCGAATATATGGACGAATATTCGTCATATATTCGCTACATTCGCATACTCGTAATATTCGCAAAAATTTGCATATGCAAATATTATCATATGCGAAAATTTGCATAAGCGAAAATTCGAATATGCGGAAATTAGCATATGCAAATTTTCACATATGCGAAAATTCGTACGCCAGTCTCACACAGTAGTATTAGAGCCTTCTTTACACCACACAAGCTGGAAGCAGAGAGGGGTGATCACTGTGAGGTGTACTGTGAAAAAAAAAAAAAAAAAAAAAAAAGCGTATATTCGTAATTGCGAATATATAGTGCTATATTCGCGAAAATTTGCATTGTGAATATTCGCGAGCAACACTAGAGGGGAACTGTAACCATCACCTATTGTGAATGGATCCTATGTTATCTATACACAAAAGTATATTAAAAGTTGACACCAGTCTGTATTAATAAGGAGAATACTGTTGAAAAGTTTTCTATACAGAACAAGTGTCAGCTTGTTATTAGGCTTAGTAGCCAGACAGAAAACTGCAACATATTCATATAAAAATGTGATTCAAGCTATAGGTGAGGACACATGACAGTAGCAGATAAAGGGGCCATATGTTCCACCTGATTGTCACAACAATCTTACAATTGCCCTTCAGCGAAGACTAAGAAAATATGATATGAAATAATTTTCCAGTGGGCAAAGCAATTTGTCACGAGGGTCCAGAAGAAAAAAAAAAGACCATTTAGAAGGAAGCAAAATAATGTTTACGCCAGGACAACAGAATAACCCTGAGAAATTTGTAATCATGTGACCTCCCTGTAACCACCTTAACTCCTTAGAAATCTGTCATGCTTGGCCAGCAGTCCATTCCCTTGCTGTGGGATTTCTGAAGATAGCTGAGTACAATGTTAGGCTATCCCATAGAGAGTCCAATAGAGAGTGAATGGAGCAGCAGTTGAGCATGTTTGGTGCCACTCCATTTATTAAGGGACCCCCATTCCCATGATCCTGGGGGTTTCAGTGGTTTGACCACCACCGATCAACTACCTATCAGCTATAAGTCAGTGGGAGTCTGACACTGATCAACAAAATGGAGGGAGAAATGTATCCAGCAATTAAAGGAGCAGTTAGATGCCAATTATTCACCTACTTTTTCCCTATCCTATGACTAGAGGATAATTTTAAAGGGATTCTGTGGTGGTTTGGCACAAGATGGCACACCACTTGCTCAACCACGCCTCCCAGCCTCTGCTCAATTGATGTACCTTGTATGTCAATCAAAGAGACAGAGATGAGGGCGAGTGAGGAGGTGTGCCAGGCTGTGGAACTTGAGCAGCTCGGTCCTGCCCTCTAGGCATGGCTGAGAAGTCTATCGTCCCAGATTAATGTCAACTTTCATTATACTGTGTATAGATAGCACAGAAGCCACCATTCACAATAGGTGATGGTCACAGCTCTCCTCCTCTCCCTCCCTGCACAATGACCTCTGCAAGTTAGATAAGCCAGGGAAGATAGAGCAATAAACAGTGTCTGATAACACAAAACAATATTTTACTATATTAAACTCCTGTTGAACTAATCCTGTTCAATAAGACAAAATATAACATTTC